>NW_026294503.1:20993133-21344322 GCF_007827085.1 Peromyscus californicus insignis
AATTATTTTTTTTGAAAACTTATTGTGGAGATTCAAAATTTCACCTGAACACACCCCAAATCTTCATCCCATCTGCTAGGTTTTAAACAGGGACAAGTAGTGGTCCTTATTCATCATTTAATCTGGCCTCTGTTATTAGCCAAATGTCCTACATAGTTTCATCACTTAAGAAAATATGAATGGAATTAAATTGAATTACCAGTCTAAGGTTTTTATAAATAATTTTTCTACTCATTATTTTTTCACTGGGGACCTTATAAAATCTATGAGTCTCTAAGGGGTTTGTTTACATGCTTCAGGAATATATACAAATCATTTTTTACAGTGCTTACTGCTCTATATGCTAGTATCCTTAGCCTATAGTTACTAATAGTTTTTGTTTGTACATTCCTTGTAGAGGTCACATTTCAATATGAGGGGTTTTTAAAATAAAATATGGTCCTTAGCATTCTCATGGTACCTGTCTCGATCAAGATGATAGACAGAAACACAAATCAGTTTCCCCACAAATCTTGGGGAACATAAAGAGACTTGGTCAAATGTGTCGACTCTGAGAGCTAGTGAGAAGCAGGCCAACAGAGTAGAACAGAGAATTTACTTCATGGATTAACAGATGCTCTCTACTGGGTATCTGCAGAAGGTAATGAATATGTGGACTTTTCTGCTGCTGAGTCATGCTAACCCAGAGGAAACTTCATGTCAACACCGAAGTGGAAAGTGATCCAATTAGGTAAGATTACCATTTATCTCCATATATTCCTTGTGGTTCTTCAGGCAAGTTGGTTTCCATAATCAAATTATTGCCGAAGACCAACTCGCAATAGTCCGATAGAGTTCACATTTCCATCATTTTATTTACTCATAAAATATTCCTCTATCATAAACTTGTGAAATCCACCCTGTCAACAAATTTCACTGGAATCACAAACTAAGTCATCATAGACTTCTGGGAATCCAGCCTGAATAAAAACAGCAAAATCAGAACATCTATTATAAAGAGCCTTTTCTAGGGGCATGCAGGAAGTCTGTCAGTGTTTATTTTTTTTTTTTTAAAAAAAGCCCACATTTATCCTTGCATAGTGATTTACCTATTAAGCAAGATGACTATTTTGATCACAGATGACCTCTCAGAAAGAGATACGTTATGAAAACATCTCTAACTTCTACTCCTTATTCTGCCCATCTATGGCAGAAAAGCTCAGACTCAAGGCAGTCTCAGCACAGTGGGTGTGTGGAATGAGTGAGGACATCGCCTTCCTCTCACACCTAGGCAGACCACAGAGGTCTAACTCCCTCACCAGTACTCCGGAGAGCCTGAGATGGAGCCACGTTCCATTCTCCCTCTGCACATCTCTGGTTGACTATGACCTGGTCTGTGTCCCTGTGATGATCCTGAGCCTTCTGGCCCAGAGCTTGGACTCTGAAGCCCAGTTCTACACACTCAATAACCATGGCATTACGTCATTGCTTTTCTCCTGTCTGACCAAAGCAGGTTACCTAATCATACACAGTCACAGGAAAAACACCGGGAGAAGCCGCCTAAAGCCTTTTGATTTTCTGCCCAAGTGTCTGAGGTCCACAGCAGGATCTCCTTCAAAGTGTTCGTCTCTGCCTCAGAACCAAGGTAGGACTCCATTATTACATCTACCTTCTATGATCAGAATGGATTAAATAAAATAATCTATAAATTTCCTGAGTTTTAGTCTGTTCTCTTCTCCACCAACCAGTCTTATTTCTGCTTATGATGTCACTGGGGTCAAAATACCTGGAAAATCATAGTTCTTTTTCTTTTATACTGTATCCTCAAATTTGATAAGTCAGTAACATTTGATAATTCCTTCATCTAGGTGCTCTGACATTCAACCCACAGTATATTTCCACCACTACCATCCCAGAGAAGAAATTAATCATCTCACACTCTTATCATCCTAACTTATGTTCACACATGTGCATGCATAGATGCATGTACGTGTATATATGTGCATATTATATATTCACATGTTTATAAATGTATATATGCCATACAAATATACTTTATATAGACTCACATATACCCATATAAAATGTACACATATACAAACACACACACGTAATATCAGAAGATGAAAACACCCCCCACCCCAGAACTCAAGACTTACAGGTTGACCTCCCCACCATCGATGATTAAACTTCTCTCGCCCCCGAAGATGGAAAGTAGCATCAAATACAGGATCATACATTGAGTTGCCAACAATTCCATGGGATTCTGGATATAAACCCTTTGTATAAGAGCAATTTTATTGTTAAAATAGCAATGTAATAATCTGCATATATTAGTTCTATTATCAATTTTCTTATTATAGAAAACTTTATAATATTAAATTACCCAAATCAAGTAGAATATATATAGCTTTTACTTTGATTTTATTGTTTTTTTTTTCTTTTTTTTCTTTTCTTTTTTTTTTTTTTTGGTTTTTTCAAGACAGGGTTTCTCTGTGTAGCTTTGCGCCTTTCCTGGAATTCGCTTTGGAGACCAGGCTGGCCTCGAACTCACAGAGATCCACCTGGCTCTGCCTCCCGAGTGCTGGGATTAAAGGCGTGCGCCACCACCGCCCGGCTTTTGATTTTATTGTTAAAATAGCAATGTAATAATCTACATATGTTAGTTCTATTATCAATTTTCTTATCACAGACGATTTAATAATAATACATAACTACCCAAATGAAGTGGGGCACATATAACCTTTACTTTGAGTCTGTTTTTGCACACATGAGTCATAGCTAATTTTAAGTCATTTTAGAAATGTAAGATCATGATAAGAAATATAATATTTGGCTTCTTGACTGCTGAGACTTAACAAAATAGACAATCTTACTACTTTATTTGGAATGGACACGTCTCCAAAGAAGATTCAATTTATGATTCTATTTCTTCTTCAAATTTATAACTTATAAAACAATAATAATTAATGGAAAATTGTACTTAAAACAAGAAAATTGGGTAGCATTTGGAATATTTGAAAATTGAAACATAGAAGCCCTTCTGAAATCAACATTCTTATTTGAAAATTCAGAAAATAACTGATAGACACCCCTGAAGTTGAGAGTTGAATGGGAAGTTTGGCAAGAACAGCACTTGAAAAGGCTTCAATTTTAATTTCAAAACACAATTTGGTTACCCACAAAGCTGTGAGTGTCACTTCCTGTCAACAATGGAGGCAAATGGAGGGAAACTGATTTTCTTTGAATACTGAACAATATGGTTTTGGGTTTTTTTGTTGGTTGGTTGGTTGGTTGGTTGGTTGGTTGATTGGTTGGTTTTTGTTTTGTTTTTTTATTTTTTTGGTTTTGATTTTTCAAGACAGAGTTTTTCTGTGTAACAGCCCAGGCTGTCCTGGAATTCACTTTGTAGACCAGGCTGACCTGAAACTCACAGAGATCCGTCTGCCTCTGCCTGGGATTAAAGGTATGTGACACCACACTCAACAAACAGAGTTTTCCATCTTTTTGCTTTGGTTTTGTTTTTGTTTTTGCAAGACAGAGTTTCTCTATGTAGCCCTGGCTGTCCTGGAACTCACCTGCAGACCAGGCTGGCCTCCAACTCAGAGATCCGAGGATAAAACTGATTCTCCAAAGTTGTTCCCTGACTTCCACATATGTGAGCGCGCACGCGCACACACACACACACACACACACACACACACACACACACACACACTCTCTCTCTCTCTAAAAAACACATGCATGCCCATGGACACACACAAACACACACATATACATGCACTCGCCAAATAAATAGGTAGATTTAGCTGATACCAGTCAGACCTTACATTTTTAAGTAACTTTTTTCTTTGTTTCTGTTTTTGTTTTCTTTAAGAGAGAGAAAGAACATGAAGTTGGGGGAATAGGGAATGGGCATGATCTAGGAAGAGTCAGGGGACAGGAAAGAATACAATAAAAATAGGCTGTATGAAATTCCCAAATAATATATTTAAAAAAAATAAATCTTTTTAAAAATTAAAGTATATTCTATATTTAAAAAAAAATAAACTTCGCTTCAAGTCATTCCAGGGTTAAATCCGACCTTTGATTATTCATTACTTGAGAACAAATACTTACAGTGGCCAAAGTGTACAGGTTAGGGAAGGTTTTTGTGGGGTACACAGGCCTCATGTAGGGAGCATGTGTGCCACAGGAACCTGGAAGTAGAAAATGCGTTATCAGGACAAAAAAACCACCCAGAACCACTTTGTGTAGAAAATTCATTTCCTCAACTGTGAAAAACACATTACTCTTCCTTTTGTATTTCCAGTAATGAAATTTATTTAAAGGAAGAAGAAGAAAGAAGGAAGGAAGGAAGGAAGGGAGGGAGCGAGGGAGGGAGAGAAGGAGGGAAGGAAGGAGGGAGGGAAGGAGGGGGAAGAAGGAAGGAAGGAAGGAAGGAGGGAGGGAGGGAGGGAGGGAGGGAGGGAGGGAAGGAAGGAAGGAAGGAAGGAAGGAGGGAGGGAGGGAGGGAGGAAGGAAGGAAGGAAGGAAGGAAGGAAGGAAGGAAGGACAGTGGCTCCATGGCTCTAGAAGTCCACAGCAGAGCGATGACTATCCTGGAAGACAGATGAGAACATGTAGTAGAGAAGTGACTTACGTAGTTTCTCAATGTTGGGCATGACTTTGCTGCCTTTCTTCATGTACGATGCGCGGAACCCATCCACAGAGAAGATGATGAGCGGAGGGCGGACAAACCTTAAACGGTAACACAGGAAATCTCAGGGAAACTACTGCCGCACACATTCCACAGTGAGACCCATCAATACCAGAGAGACCCAAGAAGGGAGGAATGTGGCCAAGCCTGGACTCCCAACCACACAACATTTGAGGCAACTGAATTCAGAGATAAATTGGCAAAGTCACCATGGCCAAGAGAAAGCTGACTCTACTGTTGTTTCCTACCTTGTAAACAAGGACCTTATACCACAGTTGAATATCTGTATGTATTACGTATTATGTATTTATTATGGATTGTCTCCCAGTTGGAACCTGGAAAGTTCTTATCCATTCTTTAAAACTCAGCTCAAAGTTGCCTTTTCTATGATTAGTTGCCCATGCCTCCATATTCTTTCATGATATTAAGACACACCTCCTTTGCATTTATATATACATTATTGTGTATCTTATTATAGTCATCTGTTAATAGGCTTCCCCTCTAGAGTTTCACAATGACCCAGAACTTGCTATGTAGACTAGGCTGGCTTCAAGCTCGCAATCGTCCTGCCTTAGCCTCAGTGGATTACAGTCTTGTGCCACCAATGTCTGGTGTCAATAAATACTCATCAGATATATTAGTGAACTACTGACTACATGAGTGATGTAAAATTAACAACAATAACACTCTTTCCACTAGACCTAGGCATCATAAAAATTCCTTCAGTTTATTATAAAATTGTTTCCAAGATGATTTAAATTATAAAGGATTTTAAAAGTCTCTATCAGGCAAGGACTCACTAATCCAGGTCAAGAATGGATGAAATGGTACAGTATTATCCTAAGGGTGTGGTTAGTCAGTCATAGCAGAATTCTGATCTATGTGCAGAATTCTTTCTAATAATTTGAAGTTAACTGAGCAACTCTTAGCTTGTGTCTATGAGAAGCCGTGTAACAAGTAAGACATTTTAAGGGGGCCATGTATAAAACAGTCAGAAATTGTTTCATCCCATTCCACATATCCAAAGTGTTTAGATGTCTTTATTTTTCTTTCCTTTTATGCCTAATTAAGTTTTTTTTAAGGAAGGAAAAATAAAGATAACTAAACACTTAAATTCTGCATCCCAGACTGTAATACATATATACATACATACATATAGATATTTAAAGACTATATAAATTATGAAAACACATTTGTTGAAAACGTATTTTCTGCCAAGCATTGTAAAGACCCATGAAGTCTACACAGTTTCCTGGAAGGCATAAGTGCCCAATTTTGGTCACACTTGAGCTGTTAGGTGTCACTGAGTTTGACTGTCCCCCAGCAAGACACCCCTTTGTCAGCATAGAGCACTTCTACCGAATCTGGTAGGGGGAACCTTCTTGGATGACAGCTTTTAGAAGTTCTAGAAATCTCCTTCCTTTCCCCTCCTTCACACATTCACCAAGGCAAAATCAGAACTCAAGGGAAAATACTCAGGGGGAGGCCCAGTAGGAGAGCAAGCAGGGAAGCCCTGGAGGAAACGCATCCGTTAGTGGTCAGCAGATGCACGTCGGTGGACCACAGCAGACGCCAAGACTCCAGGGTGCACAGCAGCGACCGGAGAAGGATGCAGGAAAAAAGAACATCAAAGCTTCAAGCTTCGACTGGCGACATGGCTCAGCAGCCGCCTGCTGATCTGAGTTGATCTCCGGAAGTCATGTAAAGACAGAGGAGAGAATCGACTCCACAAAGTTGTTCTCTGACCTCCACGCGCTTTGGCACGAGCACTTACATATACATCCTGCGCACACATGCACACACACACACACACACACACACACACACACACCCCACACACACACACACACTAATAATACACAAATGTGTTTTGTTTTACTTTTTAAAGCTTCAAGTTAGCTTGACTGGCAGTCTATTTATAAGAACGCATACAAGTTTATGTGTTGAAGTGGATGTCCATCTTAAAACATTTGTAGCCATTTACCCATCTATTCTTCATGATGGTTTATCAAGGAATGTGGAATAATAGTTCATAATATCCATAAGACAAAATGCACTCACCCTGCAGGGCATTCGGGAACTTTTATTTCTTCACAGTCATCATCTACCCAGTGTGACTCTCCTACAAGGAAAAATGGGGACATTTATTGTGAAGTCTATTTATAGACACCATCCAGAGGGGAGAAGCACAATGCCAGAATCTGTGTCCTGTTTGGTACTTGTTTCTGGGACACCATCTAAAAAGAAATTCTGAAATAAAGTCTAGTGTCTGCTCTGGCTTTTAAAGTACACCCATACATGGTGGGAAAGCTAAGATTTAATAACCTCAAGTGGTGTTTATTTCAGCTTTCAGAGCCTAACTGGTTTGTAGATTTTAAAAAAAAAGTGGCGTCAGTGGACAAGATTTCATGTTTGTTTCCCTCCAAAAATAAACTGTTTGGTCATTAGATGGAACATTCTCTCCCTCCATGGCCACTAAAGATTTCAAAGCCATAGAAAGCATGACACAACTTCCCTTCAGATAGAGAAAAGGTTTATGTTGTTATAATAATATACAAGGATAACATGGAAAATTGCAAGAGATTTTTTTTCCAACGAGAATGTGTATAGTACTGAATAAATGAAAAATCCAAGCTGTATTTCATTCTTACCTTGCATCAAGATCTGAGAATGTAAGTCCTACATGTGTGGAGGCCACAGGTCTATGTCAGATCTCTTTTTCTGTCACTATCCATATGCTTTTCTGAGACAAGATCTCTCAATGAACCTGAAGTTCACGGATTGGCTAGACTTGCTGGCCAATGAGCCCCCAGAATCTTGCTGTCTTCATCTACCACCTTGCCTAGCTTCTTACACGAATTCTGGGGACCTGAATTCAGATCCTCATCCTTTCACTGAACCATCATTTCCTCAGCCCAGAGTTATTTAATTAGGCTTCTGCTCTGGTTTATACCCCAGGAGTTCACAAGCTACAGTATCCATCTCCAGTGTTTCAATGTTGAAGCCGTAGAGCCTTTAAGAGGTGGAGCCCATGGAAGGAAACTAGGTTGTGGGAGGACCATTCTCACAAGAGATGAATGCATGTATCTTAGGACTTCATTAGTTCCCACAAGAATGAAACGTCTTCTGGTTGTTTGGCTCGAACTATTTGCGAGGCACACAGGCAGGATTGGGATCCATCCCTGGTGCATGGACAGGCTTTTGGGAATCTGGTGCCTGTGGTGTGATGCCTTGCACAGCCTTGGTGCAGTGGGAAGGGGCTTGGACCTGCCTAGGGTCAGTGTGCCGGGCTCTGCTGACTCCCCATGGGAGACCTCGATTTGGGAGATGTGGGGATGTGGGGTGGCTTGGGAGAGAGGGCTGGGGGTGGTGTGTAGAATGAGTAGAAAATTACTTAATAAAGAAAAATGAAAAACAAAACAAAACAAAAAAAAGAATGAAACACCTTCATTGTGGTAGAATCTGCCCTGTTACAATGTAGACCAAAAGTCATCATCAAGGGTCAAACAGATGGATGGGACTTTCCAATCGGGGACTTTAAGCCTCTAAACTGTGAGCTATCTCATCCATAAAAAGGCCTAGCAACACAAGAGATATAAAGTCGGCATTCTTTGAAAAAAGAATTGTCAATAAGCATTTACCTTAAGTTTCTCTAAGATAGACAAAAATTACTTGTCTTGAACTGATGTAAAACTTGCGACCAATATCTTACAGAATTTCCTCCCATATATAGAACACTTGGAAGTCTCCCATGGCCCAGAACCATCTGGCTATTGGATGACCATATAGGCTAGTAAGGAAGCTGAATTATCTTTACGAAGCATGAGTAGCTCAGGGCAGCCACGTGAAGCTCACTACAGTATTGAAATCAGAATTCAAACTACCAAAAATGGCCTTAACCTGTCATGATTCAGTGACTGATGGGATCCAAAGACCTTTCTCCTTGTTTTTTTCCCCTTCCTTCTCTTAATAGCCTTGATGTCTTCCTGTTATACTTACTACATAAAGATTAAAAGGAAAGGAGAAATAAATTCTTGATGAATGTCATGCTTCAAAATAAGAGCATAACGGTTAGAGAAAGCTTCACAAAGCAATAGCAGTAAAGGAAGGTCTCCAGAGCCACTTACACCTCACAGAAACGACTTCCTCCTTTCATGAAATCGCTTCCTTTTTTTTCTTAAGTAGGGATTTAATCCAGGGTCTTGCACATGCTATCTGCCTAACTAGCCCTTCCCTGAAGTCATTTAACAGAAACGCTTCATAAACTTTCTGTGCCAGAGAGGAAAAGGTCTTAATTTAGGAGATAAGAGGTGATGTAACCTAGAGAGATTTTTTTTTAAAAATCGTGTTTTCTTGTTTAAACATCTCTAAGTGGCTGTCATGCTTCCTTAAATGTCTTGATATATGGAGCCGTAATGTATTCTGTACGCCACTGGCCATTAAGATCATAAAAACATCATAGTCTACCATCAACACACATGCACATACATATTATAAAATAAGGCTTTGGGTGTAACTAAATCTGTTGATTCTTTATTACCTCCACCAGCAAGCACCTCCTGCCCTAAGCTGCTGCTTAGGGCCTTGGCAAACAGCTTACATCCACTGAGAACAAAAGTCATGCTCCGATGTTTCAAGGGACTCTGTGATTTACCCTTTGCCACAGAGTCTCTTTTCCTGTCGCTGTGATAAAACACTCTGCAAATAGCAACTCCAAGGAGAAAGGGTTTATTTCAGCTCATGCATCCAGGGGCAGTCCACCATGGAAGAGGGAAGTAAGGCAACAGGGATTTGAAGCAGCCCGTCTTAACCTTGTTCACAATTAGAAAGAGCAGAGCCAAAACTGCCTGCTAGTGCTCAGCTCCGTGGTATACAGTCCCGGAGCCCCTGCCTAGGGAATGGACCTGCCCACAGTTAACATGGGTCTTCCTAGTAAAATGCTCAGTCCTAAAGAGGACATTTGTACAACCCGCTCTCAGGCTCAAGGAATACTGTGGAAGAAGCATGGAAAGAATATAAGCGCGTAAGGACAGGGAGAGGAGCTGTAAAATGCTATCTGCTGAGCATGGCATAGCCAGTGCGCTCATACCCCGACGGCGGCTGCAGATGCCTGCAATGGACCTGCACAAGAATGAGGCTGCCAGCAGCTAAGCATCAGCCTAAGAGGGAACTGCTGTGACCCACTGGCTGCTGCTGAATTCTAGGGAGGAGGCAGTTAAACCTAAGGCCACACATAACTGGACATGGTTACATTCCATGGAACTTAAAACAAAATGTCATAAATGTGGGAAACATACTTATAGGGAAGGGGAGAATGGGCGTAGCAGGGAGGTAAAAATAGGTGAAGGACTACGGTAAATAGAAAGCACTATCTACAATACATGAAAGTTATCAAAGAACAAATTCTGTAAAATTTATTTTAAAAATACATGTCTTGGGAACCTGAGAGGCTGCTCGATGGTTAAGAGCACCTACTGTTTTTCCAGAGGACCAGGGTTCAATTTCTAGCATCTACATGGTAACTTACAACCATCCATCACTCCAGGTCTAAGGGATCTGACACCCTCTGCCGGCCTCCATGGTAACCAGGCATGCATGTGGCTCACAGACATGCATGCATGTGGCTCACAGACATGCATGCATGCAGGCAAAACACTCATACACATAAAATTATAATTCTGAGGCTGGAGAGAAGGCTCAGTGGTTAAGAACACTTGTTGCTCTTTCAAAGGACTCAAGTTTACTTCCCAGCACCTACATGGTGGCTTATAACCATCCATAACTCCAGTTCCAGACAATCTGACACCCCCTTCTGATATCCACAGGCACTGCACACACATGGTGTGTCTATATCCATGCAGGCAAAACACTCATACACATCAAATAAGTATATCAAAAAAATGCAATTCTTTCCCACCTCCAACCCCCACACGTTAGACGTTATACCCAAACAATTCAAGATATCTTGGGGCGTGCCCCGTGTTTAATCTCTCAAGGTTGTCTAAAAGCATGTACCTTTGCAGACCACTTGGTAGTTGGTACAGCAGTCTCCCCTGGACAGGCAGTCTTCTGAGCAGTGACAGGCATTCTCCTCATTTCGTACTTCTCCACATCTGTCTTTGGTGCACTCCCAGCCACGAGCTGAAATCATCACAGCGAAACACTCTCACTGCTGCACACAAACCCAATGAAAGAGGCCACAGCTGCTTACAAGAGGTTCCAACACAAAGAGCCAGAAGCCCACATCATTTAATCTGTTTGTGAAACTTGAGTCAGCCAGAGGCCGAGGAGACATTTGGAGAACTGACAGATAGGATGAATTTCTCATTTTTCAAAGCAGAGGGCAAACTCACAGCACAACTGAGCTCTCATAGAAAAACAAAACCCAGAAAGCCAAAGAATTCCCACCCCTCCAGAACTGCCCTAAGTACCACAAAAAGAGAAAGAGTATAAGGAAGCATTAATGCCCTCAAAATCCTAACTGACCAAAATGTGGCAGGCTGCATAATGAAGCTCCCTGCTTCTAAGGAGGTCACTAAATGGGCTACAGTCCTGCCTGAGTGATAGCTCAGGATTCAATTCTTCAAAGAAACATTCAAAAAAGTAACCTTTTCATTTTAATCCCAGTGCTATTGTCATATTTTTAATTAATTTTTTTGGCCAATAAACTACAAGTCTTATGGAAAGTTTAAAAAAAAAACATATTTCACTATTATATTTCACTTCAGATATAAGACTATGAAATTAACTGGCACATTCTAGCTGTTCATTGAATACTTATTAAATGTCCTTAGAACAGTATTGGAAATGAACTATGATTCTTGAAAATGAGGACTGTAACATAAGGAGCTTTTATGGTGAATCCAGGTATTTAATTTTTCCCATGATCTGACTGTCTCGTTGTTTTCCATACTCTGGGTGCTGAGGGTTTAGTGAAGAGCAAATGACAAGAGCTCTGTCTTCCTGGAGCTCACATCCAAGAGAGAAAGATCCATGAGGTAACCAACAGGCACTATCATTTAGCCATGGGAAGGCGTGAAGGAGACTGTAGTAGAGCTACTGAGGGAATGTTCAAGGAAAATGTCTCTGAACCAAAATACACTTGAATACTTCAGGCCTCCATCTTTCAAGATGTGCAGTCAGCAGAAAGAAGCAATGGGCCACTAAACCAGCCGTTCTCAACCTGTGGGCCATGACCCCTTTGGAGGATGAATGACCCTTTCACAGTGGTTGCCTGAGACCATCAGAAAACACAGATATTTACACTACGATTCATAACAGTAGCATCATTACAGTTATGAAGTAGCAATGAAAATAATTTGTAGTTGAGGGTCACCACACCATGAGGAACTGTATTAAAGGGTCACAGCATTAGGAAGGTTGTGAACCACTGCTCTAAAGCAAGGCTGCTCCTTCATGACATTCTACCAAGAGGAGCCCTTAGGTAGTTGAATAGACAGAGGTGGAACAGTCAGTGGATGGTGTTCCAGCTGTTTGATGGAGCATTATGCTGCCATTTGAAAAGATAGTGTTTTAAAAGCCTTATAGATATAGATTCTGCCTCCCACGTGATTGTATATACATACACACATAATTATACATAAATATCCAGACAAACTAAACAGAGAGAGAAAAAACCGGGGAGAGTTTATACAGAAATCTTAAGCTTGCTTCCTGTAGCAGAACCTCAAAAAACTTGTCTCCTTTCAGCTTCTTATTGTTATTTGACATTTGATTCTTCCACATTCAAAACATGTTGACTTTAGACACGGGAGAATAAAGTGTTTTACAAAACGTTGCTATCGTCTGTGTTAAACTAGGAAGGAAGGCGTGAGCTACTAAAAGAGAATGAAGCTAGTATCAGAGGTGCAGGGAGTTTTAAGACGAGAATGTTGGAAGGTTGACGTAACTCATCAGGGGCAAGACACTCAAAGTACGGCAGAAACATAGAATGTTCTAAAATCTGATGCTAAGCAGACAGATTGCTAGCTTGCAATTATGTCTTAGAGTAAAAGAGATCTGTGGGACATCTGTTCTACCCATGCACTCAATTTACAAGAGCCTCAGCTCTTAAGCTTACGAAGTCATAGCTGAAGAACCTGGTAAAAGTTCCACAGGAAATGCACAACAAAAACATATCTGAACACTTTGAAAATGCATTATGCAAAAATAACCTAATGAAACCCCTATAGTTTGCAGACTGCGGGAGAAATAGGTCCTAATTAGTAAGGGAGTTTATGTTGATTTTCAAATAAATTAGAAACTAAGGTCTAAGTAAAAGCAATAATGTATCATTTCCAATAATATCATAAAAAAAAGATCAGACACATAGCAATGGTAAACTGGGGTTTCCAAAATACCACGCATGCATGGAAGCAACAATTTGTCAGGGGAGCTAAGAAATCTGTCTCCAGTGTTCAAAGTGGGGTCCTTGCCACTTTTCTTAGGTAGGTTGAATGAGGTTTTTGCCCAGGGGCAGAGGCATGGCCGTGAACAGGCAAGATACTCCAAAGTCCTATCTAAAAACACTGGGCTTTGAAAACAGAGTAAGTATGATGACAAAAGTCCCCAAGAATACTTTTTCCTTGGCTTGTGTGCATTCATCCAATAGCTCATATGTTCTAATGACCATTCTACTACAGGATAAATAAAATCAGGAAAACTTTAGAAGATGATTTCATTGCTGCCCCAGAGCACAAGACCCCATGCCGATTCCATTTGCACAGAAATCAGGGAATTAAAGTTTTAAACCTAGTACTTTAAAAATGTGCCCAGTGGTGGCCCACATACCCTAGTAGTGAGTTTGAGGTGGTCAGGAAGAGATGGAACTGAGAGAGATGGACAAAGGCCTGGCCTCAAAATGCTTTTAAAAACCAATCTACAGTGCCTGCCATTGGAAAGTGCCGTCTTTGGCTGGGCTGAGCCAAGTTATTCATACAGAGTACATTCTTCATACAACCATCAGTCATTCAGGAAACAAACTTATTCCACTCTGTGCGTAGGCCAAAGCAGAGGTGCGTTAACAGCTAGGAGCCACTAAGCCGTCTCCTGGAGGGGAGAGGCATCCAGAAGTCACATACCTGTTTTCAAACAGAGCTCATCAAAGTCATGGCAGCAGCTGCTGTAGCTCTTGCATAAGTTGTCACACCGACAGTCGGGAGGTCCAACCTCTTGAAGTTCAAAGCATCTACCCTTGCAGGATCCAGAGGTGTTGGTCCACGGAGAGTCAGATAACACTGCCGTTCGAACAACAGGCAAAGACAACAGCTTAGGGAGTGGTCATGTCACCAGTGAAGGAGTGGCATTTGGAAGCAATTGGTGTGGAAATGCCATCAGACTCTGGAGGAGAAGCCTGTCTGCAGCGCCTGCTACCTGGGTACCTCATGCATGTTGCCCAACTTACATAAACCATGGTTTCCTTATTTGTAAAGCGAGAGGTTCATAAAAGTAATTCTAGATTGTAATGAGTACGGAATGAAACAACCCATGTGATATGCATACCAGGATACCAAATAGAAACAGAGTAACAAATGCTGGCTCTGCTCCTGATTTTGATTAGGACTATGCCTATGAAATGGCTGGTGCCTCTATTGAAATAAGAGTTCATTTCCTATTTTTAAAACCCATCCTGCTAGCTGAGCATGATCAAGCACTAAGGAAAGAAAAGAAGATTCAAGGCCAGTCTGGGTTGCGTAGCAAGATTCTGGGTGTAAAGTTGTCACCACCAACAACACTGGAAGGAAATTTGAGTGGGAGTGGTCTAAAAACAGTCTGAACACATATGATAAGAGCAGAGCACTTTTGCAATCTCTTCTCACCATAAAAGCCGTGTCAATCTAGTGTTATTGGAACACAAATGCCACATGGCCAAAACAAATCCTGTATCATTGTTTGCATGTGATATAATCTAAAAATCTCAAAAATTAACCAAAGTTTAATAAATGAAAGAATGTGATAAGATGAAAATTGGACAAATTCATCGTATGTGGGTAACATATGATTGAAAATTAACTAGAAGGTCTACCCATAATAGCATCTAAATGAAAAATCAAGATATGAATTCAATAATACATATGAAGAAATGATTCAATGATTAAGAGCACATACTGCTCTTACAGAGGACTTAAGTTTGGTTTCCAGTATCCATATTGGGTAGCTCATAACTAACTATAACTCCAGCGCCAGGGAATCTGATTTCATCTCTGGCCTCCATGGGCACTGCACTCATTTGTATACACACACACGCACACACATACACACACACACACACACACACACACACACACAATTAAAAATGAAATCCTTTTCTAAAGAATATACTAAAGCTTTATGAAGAAGACAATTCTAGAAAACTTTAGTTAAATCATAGGCATACAATTTTAAAGATTAAAAAATATTAATACCATAAAAATCCTAATTCATCCTAAACCAAAATATTCAATATACTCACAAAGAAAAATATCCAGAATTCTAGAGAGTTGAGAGGATAGAAAAAGCTAACTGAAACTGGGTAGTGGTGGCACACAGCTTTAGTCCCAGCGTTTTCGGGGGCAGAGGTAGGTGGATCTCTGAGTTTGAGGTCTACAAAGCAAGTTTCAGGACAGCCAGAGCTACACAGAGAAACACTGCCTCAATAGATGATAGATAGATAGATAGATAGATAGATAGATAGATAGATAGATAGATAGATAGATAGATAGATAGACAGATAGATAAGGTATCCAAAGGAAAAAGCAATTCAGTGACAAGATAGAAAAGTATATTCTGAAGGTAAATAATTGAGGTTGGTACTAAGAAATACATTCATCAATACTGTGGATGAGGTCCAGAAATAAAGCTAAATACATGAGTTTGTTGTTTAAAAATAGCATTTCAAAAACAAAACAAAACATCTCCTAGTTTGAAATTTGCAACATTTTATAAATTCACAGATAATTGTCTGGCCGTTTTATTCATTGTCTTCTATTTTCCATGCTTGTAGGGAGATGAAATATATATCACAATATATGTAACAGCTCTTGGCAAATATTATTTATGACATGCTTTTTGTAACTTCTGTATTTAGAAAATTACCATTTTTGTAATACATATATATCATTTTTAAAATCAAGAAAAAGCAAGATGCAAGAGAAGAGATATTAAATGATCATTCTGAGTGCACTGATGCCGTTTATCTGAGTATGTAGTTCATCCCTTAGTCAACTGTCCCCTTCAGAGTCAGAATCACCCAATCCTAGACTTTATGGCATCAGATCAGTTGAGCTGAAGCAAACAGATCCACTAGACCGTGAGATGTGAAATGCTTTCTCACAGTTCATTCCGGGATGTTGAAATAAAAAGGAACCACATCAATTCAGTTTAGAAAATCATGTCTGTTTGTAACGCAGTGTCTTACCTCTGCTCCACAAACCACATTTTTCTGTTGATTTTGGCCAGCCTATCAGTAGTACATGCTGAGCCATAAGAAACTATGGCACGCAAGAAGGAAAACTAGAGGGGGGAAAAAATCCCACAGCAAAAGGGAAAAGAGTGAAAAACTTGTAATTGAATGTTCTTTGTTGAAGGGTAGTGCTTGGATAGAATCATTCCAACAGCTGCCTAATAAATTCAAAGTAGTAATCACTCCCATGAGCGGTGTCTGTAAATGCGCCCAGCTATTCTAATAGCCAAGGTAATGAGAAGAAGTCTGAAGGCATTGTTCATCCTGTCGTGCCCTCTTTGTGGGGTCCCAGCCAGTAATACTGTCTATGCTCCGTGTTTGTATCCCTCATCGAAATCTCTTCCCTAGATCTTTCTTTACTTTAAAATGCCTGTACACTTCCTAAGCTGGGTAGTGGTCATTCTTTGCCCGTCCTCACAAGGTGATTTTGTAAACATTTCTTTTGACCACAGCCATTCTCTCAATTTTCCCCTTGCCATCTTTGGAGAGGACTGCACCCCACTCAACAGCTTGCCTTCTCAGCTATGGACCTGCTTGCCAAGATGTCCACTAAGACAGCTGTGAAAGTTGCATCTCTACTGCAGAGATACATCTCAGAAAAGTTGGGCAGGGTCAGGCTACCAGCAGCTTCCGTTAGGAGTGAGTTCCCGTGTGAATCAGGGGAAATGGGCCGAAGTTCATTCTCAGATGACAGTGGCAAATCAAACTAACAACATCAGGAAGAAAAATGAAAAGATCATCTGAGTCATAAAAGAGACTTTCTCATCCAATGATCCCAAGGAACTTGAAATGTTCTAGCTTTAAAGACAAAAAGAGAGCCAGACATGGTAGCAAATGCTTTTGATCCCACCACTCAGGAGGCAGAGGCAGTAGATCTCTGTGAGTTCAAGGCCAGCCTGGTCTACATACTGAATTCCAGGACAGCCAGAGCTACATAGTGAGACCCTGTCTCAAAAAAAAATAAAATCAATCAGTCTATCAATAAAAACAAAATAGTGCTTGAATTGAAAATTCACTTGGCCTTTCCAAGGTCTACTCCATCCCTTCTCCCTGCTGCCAGAACAAGCGTAGTCCTGTTCATTCTACAAGTCACCCTCTGCACACTAGCTTTAAAACAAAAAAATGCCCAAGGTCTTTGTTCTTCTCCTACATCCAACCTAAGGATCGATTTGTTTTGTTTTGTTTGGGGGGAGTTTTATTTATTATTTTCTTATCCATGTGGATAACGTGCATGTGTGTAGGTGCACATGCTATGGCACACACGTGGAAGTCAGATGAAAACTTTGTGGAATTGGTTCTTTCCTTGCACCTTTACATGAGGTCCATGAACGTCGGTCATCTGGGCTCAAGTAGCAAGCACCTTCCCCCGCTGAGGCATCTCACTAGCCATAGACCTTTTGAAGACTTATCTTTTTATTAGAATTGATCTAATATCAAATATGGAAAGGGTCTTCAATAACGTGCCAGAGTTTTGCAATGTAAACCTTTCTTTATTTGATCTCAACAGAAGAGAAGCATGGGCGCTTCAGTTCCGTAACTCATTGAGAGGAGGAAAGCGACATGGCAATGAATTGCTGCCATCCCCAAATTTCCATCGTTACTGAGAAAGCCATAAAAATCACAGAATATGAAAGATGAAAGAGCAAGCCAGTGACAAGCATTCACAAGTGAGAAGAAGAGGGTGTGATGGAGGCGTTTGCCAGGACTCCTGTGACATTGAAATTATAAGCTGCCTTTAATCTGCATCTTCAAATGATGCTATTTCACGTCAGAGATGAAGTCTGTTCTCTAATTTTAAAAAGCAAACGTTTACAGGTCTATATAAGATGATTCTGAGGAACCTTGAATGTTAAAATGGATATCACACAATTATAATCTGCAACAGCGCCCATGCTGTGTGCTCCTTCTCACCGAAGTATAATTTCATGGTTTAACAAAATGCAAATGTAAATTACAATTTCTTCCTTTCAAATCTGTAATTCAGATAAGAACAGGCATGATTACTTTAAATTAGTTAAATAAAACCCCTTTTCAAGGACATTTCATTTCACTGTATACACAGAGGTGGAGAGGGAGGGAGAGGGGGAGGGGGAGGGAGGGAAAGGGGGAGAGAGGGAGGGCGAGAGTTAAAGCTATAAGCCTTTGGTATCATTTATTCTGCAGATGTATAAAAACCATGAACTATTGACAATTGAATTGGACAACTGGGAAGAGTCTAACTGATGGACAAGGGCTGTTACCAAAACTGACTCCATCCTATACTCTCAATCATATTTCTCTCTAAATCTCCCAGCTAAGTAGAAAATTCAAATCTGGAAGATGGTCAATAGGAGAGGTGATGTTTAAAGTTTCAAGGACTTCAGCCTAGCCTCAAGATAGATGGACTTAAGTTTCTACTACTAGGTTGGTCCCACTGGCAGGGTTACACGTTGTCCCCTATCTATCCCTCCTGTTCTCCTTGGTGCTCAGTGCAGGTTGTCTGCGGAAAACACAGCCCTGAAACGGCCTGTGGGCTGATCGTATGCCGGCTTCTTCTCTCAAAAGCATGAAAACAGAACCAGTTCCCTTGGGTCTGCTGTCCTGTCCCAAGTGTAATCTGCCAGCCAAGGCTTGGAACATGTGGTGGGCATTCAGGGTGCCGCTCGGCTAGAGCCTGGAATGCCGTCATCCACCTCTTCTGGATCATCCCTTCTTGACTGAGCTGCCCCTCCCCCCATGTTCTCTGGGTGCTTTGGTATCATCCCTTCGCCAGCAAGCACCATCGGTTTATTCGCAGACCCGTGTGTCAGTTTTCACTGCTTCCTAAATATCGAACTTTCTAGAAACAGCCACTGTTCTCTCTTCTCTTTAGAACTACCAGGCCAGATTCCATAGGGGAGGGGGAGGGGGGATAGAGAGGTAGGGAAGATGGAGACAGACAGGCAGAAATGGATAAACTGATCCACCTGGCAAGTTTTCAAACATCTGTACTCTGAAAACACTATGTCTATACACACAGTATGTTCGTATGTAGAAAGACCTCACAAACTACAAGAAAGCAGAATTCTGTGTCATTTAGATGGAAACTTTTAATATTTAAGGTTAACCTCCAGACCAGTGATTCTGAACCAGTGGGTTGTGACCCCTTTGGCAAACCTCTATCTTCAAAAGTATTTATATTACAATTCATAACAGTAGCAAAATTACAGTTATAAAGTACCAACGTAAATAATTAGATGGTTGTGGGATCATCCCCCCACTATGAAGAACCGTATTAAAGGAAGGTTGAGCACCACTGCTCTAGGCCATTTCAATAGTACTCAATGTAATGAATCGCCTAGAGCTACGCAGCCAATCTTCTAGCAAACAAGAACATGTCATCACTTCCAATTAGACGCTGCCATCTCCATCAACTGCAAGTGTAGACACTGGCCTTACAACTAAAGAGAACGTAAAAGCTTCGCCACACACCTTTTCTGACACACATTATGCTCATTCATCTTATGTCATTTTGCTTTCAAAACTTTTCTTCTTCTGATTAAAAAATCAAGTAAGTGACTCTCATGTCAGGAAGCAGCTGCTCAGTTAAAATTTCAGATCATCTTAGCACAGCCACATTATTTATTTGACTAACAAAGGCAGATCCTTTGTTTAATTTGATTGATTCACACAGGGCCTCTCACTGTAGCCCCAAATAGCCTCAAACTTGCAACCTTCCTGTCTCAGTCTCCCAACTACTGGGATTAGAACCGTTCCGTGCTATACTCTACTTTTGATTGACTAAGGAGTTTTCAGATTTTATATGCAGGCTCCAGATTTTGAGTGTTCTTTCCTAGTCACAATTTTGAAAGATTGGTTGGTTTTTTTTATCAGTTTTTAAAATCATGGGTTTTTATGGGATCCGTGTGTGTGTGTGTGTGTGTGTGTGTGTGTGTGTGTGTGTGTGTGTGTGTGTGTGTTTGTCTGCCTGTCTATCTGTCTGTCTGTATGTCTGTCTGTGTCTGTGTGTCTGTGTCTGTATGTGTTTCTTGTGCTTTTCTTTGGCTCTTTTCTTCCTGTTTGAATGTTTGTTTTGCCCTATTCTGGTTTGTTTGGTGGTTGGTTTGTCTTCTCTTATTTTTATTCTTCTTCTTTAGCTGCCTGTTTGTTTTCTGAGACAGAAGAAGTGTGGATTCAGATGGGAGGGGATGCAGGGAGGATCTAAGAGGAGTTGGCGGGGAGGGGGGGGGGGACCCTAATTGGAATATACTGTATTTAAAAACCATCTATTTTCAATAAAAGAAATATCGAGGAAAAAAACCAAAAAGAAAAAAATCTATGTTGAACAAAGCACACTGAAATTTCAGATATATAAACACAGAGAGTTCTCTGCTATATATAAGTACATGGAAAAATCACTACACTGAGCCCCACTCAACAGAAAACTGCAAAGTCTATGACATCCCTGAATTCTAAGTCAGATGATTTCATCCCATTGATTCAAACTCCCCAGTTTCTATGTTCAGTCTAACATGAAGCCACACTGAGCACTATACCCTATCTGACCACTTTCCTCACGGAGTGACAACTGACCATCATTTTATATCTTCCTACATTCTGCTGGGCTGTTATTTAAATTGCTCTCAACTGCACAGTGAGAGTTCTAAAATTATCAAAGAACATGAGCCTTCTCATCCCTAGTAAGATTTTCTATTTTCTCCTAAAATTATTAGTTATGCTTTTCATTTCATATGTACTCAAAAAATCCATCACTCATGTGTTTTTAATCACTCCTTTCCAACCAATAAAAATGATGATAAATTGGCCTGAGTTATCAGATGTTTATTAGCCAAGTATTCACAAGCTCACAAATCCCATTTTGTCATACCAAAGTCACTTTGCTTCTAGTTCAAAGAGTACCCATGTCTCCCTGGGTACTTCTGTAATGCAGATTCCTCCACGACTCCAGACACACCACATCCACATGCACCACAGTATGCAGACCACTGCTGGCACATACGCTTTCTCTTCATCTCAAAGACGAATGGAGTGACCACGTCAGATGTTTGAAACAAAGATATCCAACTAAACTGCACTTAAATTTCCTTTGAAATTTGACGTCTGCCACCCATTTACCTTGGTGTCCCTTTCCTGTGCTTTGTAAGTCACTTTGGTCTTTTGACATTTCCTACACATCTCAGGACCTGGGAGAACCCTTATATCCCTCTGCTCCTAATAGATGACCAGGTCCTTCCTAACAATCAATCCAGCTACCAAGTGTGCTAGTTAGTTAATTATAAGTTTCTTTGCATGGTCACAGCCTTGGAGCAGACACCTCAGTTCACAGTGCAGCAGTGTGAGTATTCATGCATACAAAACATTCTCTGTTGTTACCCGGCAGCCCCAAGGAGCTACCAGGACTAAACCAGAAGCTGAATGCCTTGAAAAAAAACCTCTTTGTCTTCTTCCTGTTGGAGAGACACCTGGTGACAGTGAGTTTGCAGGATTTCTTGGGAGCTTGAGAGTGCTGTTTAAAAAAAGTTGGGGTGCTTTCTCTCAACTCTTATTTTAATAGATGTAGGAAAAATTCCCCAATGTTTTCTGATGCCAAAATTGTGCTAGTAGTCAGAACAGCCTATCACTTGTTATTTAGGAGAAACCCCCCTTCCTAATGTAGTCAGCGTTTAAAGAGATATGAACGTCTACACTACGTTTCCCCCCACTTTCTAAAAGGCACCTTTGCTTTTTTTCTATTTAAGCAGAAATAAACCCCAGTGCATAGACAGCAGGTAAGCTGCATCAGAGAGAAGTTTAAGAATAAAAACCACAGAAGAATATCTAAACCCTGAAACTCGAGTGTAAATTGTACAGCGTCCTAAGACTACACTTCATATAGGTAGGTAGGCATAAGTGAACTATCTATCACTAGATACCATGAAGGCTTAAGATAATGATTATATCAAACAATTCAAGACGTAAGTATTCTGTAGTATATTTAATGCTATCTAATTGATGAGTTATACTATAGACTGGACTAGTTTCCCAGAAGTAATATTGACACATTCATTCTCGTATCTATTTCCTATGGCATATGGACATAGTTTATTATACAAGTAAAGTTTTCAGGGGGTAGTACATTTAATCTATACTTTTTGAGTTTTCTGGTAGAGATCTCACACACTTAAGAGGGGGAAGAAACAGGATGGAGATAATTGGAGATTTTTTTGTAATAAAAAATAGAAACCTTCTAAGCTGATCCTCACTGCTGAGGGCTGAAATTTTATAAGTGACTTGCCTGTGACCATAGCACTTACTAATATGGACCCAGGGTACCAGGCTGGGACCTTCATGATCCAGTTCCCAAAAAAGTCAAGTTTGAAAATAATGCACTCATTAAAGAAACAGCATTTATTCCTGTCGATATCATTTAAGGGAAGCAGGAAAAAGGTTCCTTTTAGGCTCCTTGGAAAGACCCGGCAGTGGGCTGTCAGAGCCACATGCCCACACCAAGGGCCCTGTCTGTTAGTCACAATCAGCCTTAGCGGGAGTGAAAAAGAGGGCTTTGAAGACAGCATTTGCCTCCAATAAAAACAGCATTCTCTTCTGGCCCAGTGACCCCCTCTCCTCCGTCTCCAACGAAACACAATGAAGTTTTGTCCATTTGGGCTCCCTGGGGCCACAATGTCTTAAGATCTGTTTTCTCCTCCTTCCTTCAAACTATGCCTCACCTCAGCTCACTCACCCGCGTTTCCTACTCTTCCTTCAACCTTCCCAAGCCTAGTTCAAGTAACTTGCTTGCCGTGTGGGAGATTCACTATCCCATCATCCCTTGTTTAATAATACCCATTTATGGTGGTGTAAAGTCAAGTGGTGCTTCATGCTGCTCCAACCAAGAAGTGCAGAGGAACACAAAATTCCCAGGAAGACAGAAGACATCCTGTGATGTCAGGAAAAGGAAGCAAACATTGCCCCCTAGAGTGCCTGTCATTTCCAATGCAATTTTTAATTCTGAAATCATCAGCAGCTCCAATTTCCAGGAAATTAACCAAGTCCTTGCCTCAGAGCAGGTCGGCAGAGCCCCCTCGGCCGGCACGAGCGTTCCTTTATGAAGCCCCACTCGGCTTGGTGCGCTGCAAAGGAGCCCCTTTCACTCCGGCGGCTGCGGCGTCAGTTAAGTCAGGCAGGCTCCGAAAACTCACCTTGCCTCATTTCAGAAGAAAACACGGAATGCAGATCTGCTCTTGAG
The DNA here is from genome assembly GCF_007827085.1 of Peromyscus californicus insignis. Taxonomy (NCBI): domain Eukaryota; kingdom Metazoa; phylum Chordata; class Mammalia; order Rodentia; family Cricetidae; genus Peromyscus; species Peromyscus californicus. Next base: position 21,016,456 of record NW_026294503.1, read on the forward strand.
ACTCTAAAGAGCTCACGTTGAGGGTTCCCTTATTCTCAGTAAATCTTAGTCCCAAAGTTCTGAATTTCTAAAATTTCATTTAAAAAAAACAAAACACCTTCCTTTCTTCTCACTCCTAGGACATAACTTTCTGGTAGCAAATAATGTACTTTACAGCTTATGGCAGCATCCCTCTGTGTCACCCCTCTGTATCACACGGAGCTTGTCAGCCTCATCCCTCTCCATCATTAAACAGTTACCTGTTCTCTCTGCAGTCAGCCTGGCTTTATTTATGAACAAAGGTTCTTGTTCTTTTTCAATATTCATAAATTTCAGGGTGCAAAAATGTAAAGTCAGTTATTAAGAAGTGACAGTCCAGTTTTCTGATTACAATAACACACCTGGGGGCTGGAGAGATGGCTCAGTGGTTAAGAGCACTGGCTGTTCCTCTAGGGGACCCAGGTTCAATTCCCAGCACCCTCATGGCGGCTCACAACTGTCCATAACTCCAGTTCCAGAGGATATGCATAGGCATGCATACAAAATATTCATACATATCAAATAAAATAAAACAAAAGAGCACACTTTACAGCTAAATTATAGACTAAATTAATTGTCCTTCAAGGTCATCTGAAAAATGAATGTCTGAAGGTGCTGACGTGGATTGCCTAGGTGCACTGTACTGTGAAAGAATCAGAAACGCTGCTAATAACTGCCCCCTCTTACCTGTGGGAGGTCCTTCATCCCATTCTGCCCTCTTGATCCTGCTTGCTGTGAATGCTAAGCAGATGTTGACGCCAATGGCAAAAGTGAACCAAGATATCACCTAAGGGAATAAAGAGATCACGTCAAGCACGGCTAGATTAAACGGGACTCAGAATTCATGGAAGCAGTTCAGATGAGCACAGCCACCCCAGCCCTGCCGATTCCGAAAGGCATTCTCAGATGATGTCTGGATTTGAACAAGGAGAGAGAAAAAAAAAAAAAAATCAAATTCAAATGGAAGTGATTTCGGAAGACCGAGCTGTTCGCTTGTCGGTGCATCCTCCGCCTACCTGGTATGACCCGAAAGAGCCTTTTCTTGCCATGCCGAGGGATTCTTGGAAAGCCTCTGCAGGGTGTTCTCTGCGTGCCCTGACTGCACTGTGTTCGTTCGGGGCTCTGAGTTCAGTCTATTAACTCCAAGCAATCCCACCTGGGAAGTTGACAGGCGCCTCTGATTCGTCCAGAGCTAGATTTCATCACCGCTGGTTCACAAATTGCAACTCTGGGCATAAGAAGCTTAAGGCAACATCCTTCTTGGCCCCACCCCCCGGCCGGCCCCTCCCCTCACACAGACACTTTCATGTGGTATCCTTTGGCAACAGAGGGATTTCTTATGTAGCCGTGGCCAATAACAGTGCATGTTCGGTTTCTTTCCTCACAAATACATGGTTTGTCAAAAGAGAAACCAAATGTATTTTATCCGATAAAAATGAAACAGAACTGCCCGGAACTTCCCAACAGCTCGAAGTTTTTGCTATGTAATTATTCCAGGTCTTCAATTCCACAACTTCAGGGCTTTTTTTTTTTTTTAACAAGAAAAAAAAAATTACAATCTGTAAACCAAATAAATCTCTCTGTCCTTCCCATTTGTTTATTTTTCTAGCAGTTGGAATGACCCTGTCTCTATATAACTACACCCTCAGCTACTTCTGATTCCTTGGGAGCTTCTCCCAATGGAATCTTCCAAAACTGCAACTCACACAAGAGATAGCATTATCTCCCTCCATGTTGTTAAATTTGACAGAAGTAACTTTTATCAAAATACTGGGACTGCCCGCTTAGCTGCATAAAGTCCTTCTTCTTCGTGTGAGGAAAGACAACATCATTCCAGTCTCTACCCATCCCTGACAAAGGTTAGCTTGTTTGTGGGGTAGGGGGTGGGGGTAAGAAGCGGGAGTAAGAGACAGTAGGGGGAAGCTTGAGCAGCCTTGAATTTAGCTTGGAAACGTCAATGGCTGCAAGGACTCCTGTTAAATGCTCATCTAGTTTGAAGAGGCTGTGTCCTGTGAGGTTGTTGTGTGTGTGCTGAAGCTTCTAACCTTAGTAAGTTAGCAACTTGGCAACCACACCAAATTTGGAAGTCTCTAAATTGGAAAGCCGTTTACATGTTATATGCTTTTAGGATTCAAATGAGGGAAGGGTTGTTTTGGACTTTTCCCTGCCAGGCCCCTTGACCATCATTCTTGCAGAGCACATATGTGCATACGTAAACAAACAGGAACCTTCCAGGCAGCCACTGCTCAAGGAGCCCCCATGGCTCTGCTCGCATAAAAACCTGATAGCACAAAAGCCAAGAGCTTGTTTACGTGGATTGCAGGGTAAGCCTGGGTTTCATTATAAACTCCAGAATTTAGTAAACAGCTCATTGAAGAGAAGAAAAGACACTGCCAGACATTCAGCTGTCCTTCTCGATCCTCTCAGCTTTGCGCTCTCGAAGAGGGGGCAGGCTATGAATTTATCTACAAGCCTCTTGCTTTAGTCTGTATGCCAAGCTAAACTGATCTGGAGTTGATTATTTAGCAAGGCTTCTAAAAGATGTTAACCCGTGTAAGATGTTGCTCCGTTTATATTCAATCTCAAGATGCAAACCTGCTGTTCGGTGGGAGAATCTGTAAACCGAAAGGAAATCATCAAGTCCACACGGTTATTTCATTGTAGGCTGCATGCTCCAGAGGGTCTGAAAAACAGCCTCCTTTTTTTCCCTCTAGCCTCCCCAGGCCTCCAGATCCCGGCAACTTGAGACTTTCTCTGACATTTGATTATAGAAACCCATCTCTAGGTCATTGTAGGCTCTCCTTGTGTGTGTGTGGGGGGGGGGGGGGGGGGGGGGGGGATTGCAGCTCAGAAACCGAATATCAGTTCTCACTTTATTGTTTTATTTCATGGCATGCAAACTAGCTGTGCAGGAGAAAGAGGCCACAAAGTGTGACAGCAAGTTGATACACGTCCATGTGTGAGTCTGTGCAGCACTGGATTACCCACGTATCCAAAGGGATCAAGAACAGCCACTGTTAAAAGTCAACTCTTAACACTGTTAAGAGTTCTGCCAAAGAACCGCATCTTCACCTGGCCATTGTGTGTCACAGACTTGTTAATACATACACACATAGGCACACACATACCTACATATGCATATACATGCATATACGCGATGACACATATGCATGCATACATACACACAAACACATGCATATACACACAAACACATGTGCACATACACATATGCACACATCCCTGCACATATATAAGAACATACATGCTTGCATAAACACACACACACACAAATATACACACCATCTAGCTACAGTTAAGCAAATTATGCTGTGTTTTAGATTGCACATGTATGTGAGGGTACATGTACTCTCCATGTGTGGAGGCCAGAGGAGGGCTTTTAGTATCCTGCTCTATTATTGTGCCCTTTATTCCCTGGAGATAGGGTGTCTCATTGAAGTCAGGACCAGGCTGACAGCCAGAAATCCCCACCAGTCCTTATGTCTCCACTCCCAACAGGGCTTGAAGGGCAAGACACAAGGCAAGCAGATTTTCACTACAAGGTAATCATTATAGATTAAGTGTCGGGGGTGGGTAGTCAAAGTCCCTACTTTGGCAACAAATCAACAGTAAAATACAATTACCCTTCATTATCTCAAACAGAGGAAACCCAAACACCCGGTAGTGTACAAAATAGGTAAAAAAAAAAAAAAAAAATCACCTGAAATAACTGAACTACAGCACAAAATCTTCCATAAGAAAGTTCACCTGCTGTGGTGTTTAAGATTTTGGTAAAAAGACATCCGTGCCTGGCTGACTCAGTACAGCACAAAGAGTTCAGAAAGGGGGCTTTTAAACTTAGCGTCCAGTGTGGTTTATTAACCCAGCCATATTTCAGAGAACACTGCCCTCTGGCAGAGAAAAACCTAACACTGTAAACATCTTTTAACCATCTCAGCCTCAAAAATCACTCTGGTTTTCCAACTCTATTACCCACAAGGATCCCCTGAGGGCAGATATTAAAATGTGATATTTATGCCTTACCCCCAGAGATTCTGCTCCACTAGATCTAGGGGGTAGAGAGAAGAAAGGGAGATTTTAGGGGACAGACAAGAAGGGCTCAATCAGTCATTCTGATGCAAGCCATACAAGGACCACATCCGAATAACATTAAAATAAATGACCGTGACTTAATCTACCAATACCCCACTTGTTGAATGACTTGGTCTAACTCATAGTGTAATTTTTAATCTATTAGTGATAGTGTCCAATGTTCATTGGATTTTAAGTTTCAATCTCTTTGTAGCAAGCTGGGGTGCTCCAGCAGGGGGATCATCTTGATGCTGTGAGCTGCAGAGCAGTGATTTATTTACTCTGCTGTTTATACAAAGCTGCAGTGTGTCGCTTGATTGCAATATAGCAGTTGCATTTATATAAAGGCACAGTCTATCTTTTCATGAAAGTAGTCTATGGATCCTTGTTCACAAGCCCTGATCAGGATAAGGCTTGAGGTGACCAATGAGATTTGAAAACTAGGTGATCGACACTTGCCATTCTCTCTCCCAATTATGAAACTGTCAGGAACTCACCAAAATTTTGTCTAAATCCTGTTTCTCATTATGCTTGACTTGACGTGGCTTAGTATTATTCCAACTGTAACTCCAACAAAACACCATGAACATTAGAAAATGGCCCCCATATGTATTTCCCCTAATCTAGTTGAAAAGTCATTATGTCTTTCTTGTCTTTAAATTCCGTTTTGGCTGAGGACTACTAGAAAGTCCAGAATTTATAAAATGAACAACAGTCTTTGTTTCCCAACCTAATGGGTAGAATGTTTTGACAGCTAAAAGAATAATAAGCTGGCTCATTGCTTCCACAATTCTGGACTGCAGATGGGACTTCAGATGCTAAACCACAAAGGCAAGGTTTCATGGGTAATATATGTTCCCAGGATTTAGCCAGTTGAGAAATAGCAGATTTCAGTTCAAATGCCAAGAGGGCTTGTTCTCCTAATTATCACACAATTGAAAGCTGAAATTAATACTGCCATGTTTTCCAGTGGGTTTAACTTATGTTGTAACTGTCTATATATTAAATTTGCTACCCACAGAAACTAACAAGAATCCCACACCAAAATAATCTGTGAATAACTATTCATCATTCAGATATTTATTAGCTTCTATGTGTACTAAAAGTTGTTCTGGATAATAGGAAGCCGAACTAGACATCATCCATGCCTTCCACATTCAACTAGACGCAAAGGTAACTGTAAAATGGAAACTGTGGTAAGTGTAGACATGTAGAGATCAGTGGTGTTTTGAGAAGACAGAATTCAGGTTCGACCTAATTGGGAGGGTTTGCGGAAGACTTTGTAGAGTCAATTGGGCTGTGATTTGAAGGGTGGGTGGGAATAACTGCATTCAGACAGGAGAAAGAATTCTAGACAGAGAGACCAGAAAGTGCAAACAGTTTCTGTAGGTTGAAGGTGAAATTCATGATGTCCAAAAATCAGCCAGCTTGAGTGAGGTTGGGAGCACAGGAGGATGCAGAGGTTAAGAGAGGCCAAGCATGTGGTTTTTCAAAGGTAACTTTAATGGCATTATCGTTATCCTTAAAGCAATGGAAAACCTTTAGAAGAAAGCTTAGGAAGGTAGAGGTTTAATCAGATTTTAAAGCTAATCTCTTTGTAGTGTGGATACAATTTGCAAGGAATAGAGAATGGATACAGTTGTTGGGCTTAAAAAAAAAAACAAAAAACGATGGCGCCCAGCTTGCCCCAGGGAGGTTCTCGTTGATGTAGACAGAAAGAAAAGACTGTGGGTGTTGAGTGAGGCTTTTGAGTTAATGAATACTTATCAATTACCATGACCACAGCTGGTACCATCTCAGCAAAGTTACTTCTGGTATTTTAATTAAATATGTAAACATATTTGAATGTATACTTACACCCACACATATACAAAAACATACGTATGGCTGAGGAGATGGCTCAGTGGGAAATCATGTGTAAGGAACAGAGTTTGGAGACCCGTGTAAAAAGCTGGACTTAGCGATGTGTCTTCAATTGCAATGTTCCTCGTGGGACAGGAGTAGAGAAAGGAGAATCCCCAGAAACTCGTGAGATGGCCTTGGTATGCAGCAGGAAACAAAAAAGAGACCCTGCCTCAACACCCAAAGTTGTCCTCTGACCTCCACCCATAGACCTTGACAAATGTGTATCCACACTCACACCCATGAACACACACACACACACACACACACACACACACACACACACACACACACGAAAAATACGTGTATCTATTTGTTAATGCCTTAGGATTGGGTAAAATAAAGGAGACAGCTGGTAGTTTCAAAACATTTGTCTAGGATTTTCAAAACCATCTAAGGCAGTTGATGTAGAACAATGTGACCTGAGACCTTGAACATAATAAATTCATAACAAAAGAGGTTTTGAAAGAATTAGCCCCCAGGAAATAAGTCAGCTTTGTTCCTAACTCTGGTTGATAATAAAACACTTTAAAAGTCAAAAGAACGATTTAACTGTTTAGTTTCAACTGTGTATTCAAGAGTCCGGCAAACAGAAAGTCATCATCCATCCAGAGAGCCTCAGAAAAGCTTCCATCTTGGGAGTGACTTTGTAATGCATTGTACCACATATGCATGGTGGGTGGGAAGATTACTACAAATAATTGTATCTGTTTTCCTGTTCTGTTTTAACAAATTCTTCCTTTCTTTCTCTCTTTTTTTTTAATTATAAGTGTTTTAATATTCTTTCTTTCTTTTTAGATAGGATCTCACTATGTAACTCTGGCTGTTGAAGAACTCACTATGTAAACCAGGGAACTCACAGAGATCCACCTGCCTCTGCCTCCTGAGTGCTGGGATTAGAGGTGTGCACCTCCATGCTAGGCTATATTTTTTCATGTGTGCGCACACACACACACACACACACACACACACACACACACACACACACACTCGTACCCGCGTGCCACAGCACATGTGTAGCGGTTATAGGACAACTTGAAGAAATCAGTTCTTGCCTCTTCTACCATGTGGGCCCCAGATATCAAACTCAGGTCATCAGGCTTACCAGGAAACCCCTTTACTAACGGAGCCATCTTGTTAGCCCAAAGTAGTTGTTTTTCAACAGTTTCAACATAGGATTGACAGTTTCCTTCCAGCGTCTTTAAGCAGGAAGAAGTACTATTATCCTCTCTTCCAGAAAATGAAAAGGGGGGGTGGGATGGGGAAGAGGTCCAAAGAGTATGTGACATCTCTGAAATGTTGGAGTAAGTAACTAAGCCAGGGCTAAGCACCAGGTCTTCTAAACCAACCTAGTCCTCTGTCCACTAGAGTCTGAGGTCTCTCTGTTACACCACACGAGGGCCTCAACTCAACACATCCAAAATGTAGCTACCTACACAACCAGCCTTCCCTGTCAACTTCCTTTCCTTTCACGGACACCGTGAAACACTTGTTCTACTGCAATACTTGTTTCTCTTGTTCTTGATCAGATATCATCACATCTAGAGGCTCACATTACTAAGTACGACCATTTCCATTGTTGCTCAGAGCTTTGCTGAGTGCTGTCGGCAACCGAGCATTCTTCTTACATGGAGACTTTTATCCCTCATCTTCTTTGAGACATACCTCAGAAGGTCCTCTCGTTACCTCTTCTTTTGCATTCTACCTCCTCCATGCACCATTTCATTGAATCCTTGTGGATTCAACCTGTAAGTCATCTCTACAAAGTATGCAGAGAACCCTAGGTATGATACAAATCTGACCCCTTGACGCTTAAAAGCTTTCTACTGCCTCTCTTCATAGCAGGTCTTAAAACGTGATCCCTGGACCAGCTGAATCAAAATGGCCTGGAAACTTATGAGCAATCCATGTCCTTGGAGCCTACCTCAGACCAACTGAATCAGGAAACTCAGTTGTGGCAAGCACATCTGGCTACTCTGATGGAAGTGTGGGAACCACTGACCTACAGGCTGAAAGCCAACTGGTCACTCCCATCAAGACTACAGTCTCCAGTTTCAGTTCCAAGCTCTATCCCTGTCTAACTGTGAGGCCTTATGTGACCTCCTTACTTCTCAATCCTAAGACTCCATTTTCCCATGTGTATCCTTTTCAGGATTCTTCGGCGCATTACAGGATGTAATCCATGCAAATCACCAAACACAATGCCTGATACTGAATAATGCTTCATAACGGGTAGTTTTCTTCATCAGAAAAATGTTTGCTATTTCTTGATTAAGTTGTGTTCTTGCACACCTCTGTTTCCTAATACAGGTTGCTACTTCGACCTAGAATGGCCTCTTCACTTAATCTCCCTGGAAAATCCCAATAAATTTAAGAAAACTTGAGTCACATGACACTTTCCAATATGACCTCCCCTAACCTGTTTATCCAATGGAGAGCAATGGGCTCCCCTTGCTCTGTTCTCAGATTTTCTGGAACTTCTTACACAGCTCTAGCCCTTGTAGCACTTCAGTTGCAGAGGTCAGGTATCCCAAATGCCCCAGAGCTCTGCAGCCTGCCTGGGATGTAACAGGTACCAAGAACCTTGAGTTACGTTTCTTGCTCTGTTACTTTAAGCCCTTGCTTTTTTCATCCGTAAAACGGGGTTGATGGACTACCATGGCTGTTGGCTTGAGGTAGGGATGGGGAACCAGGATCTCACCTCACCAGCCAGTTCCCTCACCCTGCGGCACCTCCTCATGTTTCTGAACAAGTAAGGATTGTAAGTTGCACAAACAAACAAAAGAAGATCAATACATTATTGTCTCCATTATTCAAACGTTGTTGTAAATAATCCCTTATTTGAGGTATTCTGATTCTCAAATCCAATCCCAAATCTCACCCTCTATGGCCGACCTCTTGTTGATGAGTGGCAGAAACACCCCAGACAACAGCTTCTAGAGGGAGGTCAAGTTCATGTCTGTTTATATGGTTTTGTAGCCCTGAGATCTTCCTCTCCTCGTCATGCTCATCCAAACCTCAAGCCATAACTTTCTCCGAGACTCAGCAACTGCAAAAACACACCTCACAGCTGAAGCTCAAGAACCCAGAGCACCTAACCAGGATAAGGTGTCTGTCCTTCAGGGTGGCCTGTCTGTTAGTGTTCTCTGTCTGTTTGCTTGTTTGTTTTAGTATCTCCTCTCTCATCAGTAAACGTATAACTTCTCAGAGAACAGGAGAAATAAACAGCACAGTAAACCAGGCCAATAGTTTGGATTTTGGATTCCAACAGAATCCAAACCTTCAAGATGAAACTAAGCCTCTCTCTCTCTCTCTCTCTCTCTCTCTCTCTCTCTCTCTCTCTCTCTCTCTCTCTCCTTATTTATTTATTTTGTGTATGAGTGCTCTATCTGCATGTATGGCTTTATGCAGAAGAGGACATCAGATCCCACTATAGATGGTTGTGAGCCAACATGTGGTTACTGGGAATTGAACTCAGGACCTCTGGAAGAACAGTCAGTGCTTTTAACCACTGAGCCATCTCTCCATCCTGACTCATCTTCTATAAATGACTCATTTCTATAAAAAGAAATAATTCCTATCACACAAGATTAATGTCAAGACCAAACTATATAATAGATTAAGCAAGCAACCAAGCACTTGAAACATAAAACATGCATGGGCATGTAAGCGAGTGCGCACGCGCGCACACACACACACACACACACACACACACACACACACACACACACACAAATACAGACATCACCAATTCCCCAGTTCAGGAGAGTAAGGTCTCCATCACTTGCCCTCACACTCTCAATGTCTGTGCTTAGCAGTAACACAGGTTCTGGGAAACTTTTTTTACTTATAGCAACGTTAGATCAACTAATAATGTGGCAAACCTCCCATCCCACTTTTTCTAGACCTCAAGACATAATGCACAGTCCCTGACTGGCAAGGCTGGGATGATTCTAGACACAGCTGTGAAGACATGAGACCCAAACACAATAGTTGACACCCATGTAGAAAGTGCTGAGTGGAGCTTCTACGGAAGAACTGTGTTTGAACTCCAAACTAGAAGGAAGTTCACGCTTGTTCCTGGAATGGCAAGGCAAGTGTTCCCAGCACAACGGCCTCTCTGGAGAGGAAGCACAACTGTCACCATGCCTCTGCTTCCTGGTCAAGCAAAGAAGAGCTCCTGAGACTCAGCAAAGTGAGAGCAGAGGGGAGCGTCCCTTGCCTAAAGGGGGGCGGGGGGGAGCTAACATCACCATAACTACTGATGAATGATGGCATAAATGCTTTGAGAGGGAGAGAGAGAGAGAGAGAGAGAGAGAGAGAGAGCTAACCTCACCATAACTACTGATGAAAGATGGCATGAGTGCTTTCCCCCAAGATCAGAAGCAAAGCAAGACTATGTATGCCCTCTCGCCATCTCTAGTCTATTGTCGTTCTGCTGCCAAAACTAGAGAGCGAGCACATACCAGTGTGGATGCTCCTGGAGAACGTCACACTAAGTGAAAGAAACTTTTTGCAAAGCCACCTACTGTATTCTCTCATTGAGAAGAAACATCCCCAGCAGGAAACAATTTAGGGAGTGGGAGTGGGGATTCAGGGCTGGGAGACCACGTGAGAGGGAAGGCTATCCGATAGGGGCTTGCGGTCACATATAGTGAAATTCTCTAAAATTATGTAATGGTGATATTTGAACATTTCACATTAGGAAGGATACATTGTCGTCGGTATGTTTTCACCAATGCTATCTTTAAAATGCACAAAAAAGGGCTGGAGAGATGGCTCAGAGGTTAAGAGCACTGGCTGCTCTTTCAGAGGTCCTGAGCTCAATTCCCAGCAACCACATGCTGGCTCACAACCATCTGTAATGAGATCTGGTATCTGGTGCCCTGTTCTGGCATTCAGGCACACATGCAGAAAGAACACTGTGTACATAAATAAATAAATAAATAAATAAATAAATAAATAAATAAATAAATCATTCATGCACGCACACGCGCGCACACACCACTAGCAGCCTGGTGTAGTAGTGAGCACCTATGATCCCAGCACTTGGGAGGCTGAGGTAGGAGAATCGCAAGTACCAAGTCAGCATAGGGTACATAGACACACACACATGCACACACACACACACACACACACACACACACACACACACACACGAGTGCATGCACACATGCACACGCACACCCAAACACACATACAAGCTAGTGATTCAAACACACATGCGAGCTAGAGAGACTATATCTGTAGAAAAGAAAATTCCAAAGTATTCGATCCACAGAAAAACAGCATTAACTTTGATCTTAGTTCTGAAGGATGAATGTTCAGAGTTGTCTCCAGGGTCACCCCACGTCCCCCGTGCACTTAACACCCCATGGGAGGGACAAAGCATTTCAGTTGTGGTGTGTACCTCTGTTTGTGAACAATCTCTCCATATCCCTGAGAAGATGACTTCCTGAGACTCTGTCAGCCTTTTTAGCCCTTTCATCGGGTCTCATGTTTCATGTTACTGTCAGGGATAACAGCCTATAAGAGAATCCAGTTCTTGCTTATAAAACTTGAACCTTAATGGCAACGAACTACGAATAATACGAGGGGCAGCTGTGGGGATTTACGAGCAATAATACTTTGCATTTCAGGAACTAACAGTAAAATAAAAAAAAAAATCCCAGCCCTGTAAGACAGAGGGAAGATTTATTCACTTTCCGACATTCCACAAGGAACAGAGCAGAGGGCTGTGTGTAGCCACCAGTTCTAAAGCATCTTTGACTGGAAGATGGAGGCAGTTCATGCAGCAGAGAGAGATTTAATACAGCGAGTTAAAGATAGATTTTTTTTAAGTGGATAAGTGGATGAAGAACACTGGGGGCAAATGAACCAGAAGCAAAGAGTTAGAAATTTCAGACAAGAAGTGGCTTGCAGCAAACCTCCTGTGTGGCAGGCAGCTGCTCTTCAGCAAGGACTTTTACTTTCCCAGACAATTTACACAGATCGTCTTGCTTCATGTTCATAAAGCTTTTATGATATCATCATTGTCAACGAGTGTGAAAACAACATCAAATATATCAGACAATATTCCTAAGGTCCAGGCTCTCTTTAATGGGAAAGTCATCTTTTCTCTCCAATCACCAATGAAAATTAGAAAACTAGCAAGCCCTCATAAAATGGGCTCTCAGCTACATGGAGAAGGACCCGAGTCCCTGCGAAAGCAGAGGAACTGACAAGTGTATGGTGAATAACAGAAACCACAGAGGAACCTCTGATCTAGGCTGGCCTCGTTGTGACCCCAAAACAGAAACACCAGCCATGAGCAAGTGACAAGGACCTTGGCATGTTATTTCAAAATTTCTATGCCACCAGAAAATAATTCTTGCCATTGTTAGACAATTTCCCTCAACTCAGGAAAACCAAGTTTACAAAGTCATATTATACTGATTCAACACAGACATAGTAAACGCCCTTCACAAGGTTAGCTAATGCTTATGAAACCTTGCTTGGTACAGGATTCCTTAGTATTAGAAATACCAAAGTTAAAAGAAAGAAAGAAAGAAAAACAAAACAAGACAAAACAAAAAACCCACATGTTTTAATCGGGAGATGAAATGTATTGGCCTCTTTGGGGCAATGTAACAAAATACCAAAAAGTGGTTGGTTTGTGTATACAAGAAATTTACTGTTCAGAAGAGGCTGGAGGTCCAAGATCAATGAATCAATGCCCTAGTAGACAGCATCTGGGAAGCCCAGGTCCTCATAAAAGAGTGTCTTCTTCCAGTGACTGCACATGACAGAAAGGGTGAGTCTGTTGCGGAATATTCCTTTATACTGTGTGAAGATGTGTCACTGTGATTGGTTTAACAAAGAGCTGAATGGCCAATAGCTAGGCAGGAAGAGGTTAAGCAGGACTTCTGGGGACAGAGAGGTCTCGGGGAAGATGAAAGGAGGGGTCACCAGCCAGATGCAGAGGAAGCAAGAGGAGAGGTGAAAGCCACGAGTCACATGGCAACACGTAGATGAATAGAAATGGGCTAATTTAAGTTATAAGAACTAGTGGGACAAGCCTGAGCTATAGGTCAAGCATTGTAATTAATAATGAGTCTCTGTGTCGTGATTTGTGAGCTGGCGGGCCCAAAGAAAAATCCGCAGACGTAAGTCCATCTAGGGACTTCTCCAGAGGAGAAGTGGTAGCTTTTTGGTTCCTGAACCACAAGTTTAAAATGTTCTTGAAATCAACATTTCAGTGAGTAGCTAGCTGCCATGGACAGAATTAAATTTAAATGTAACCCAGTCAGGTATGGTGGTATATACCTTTAATCATAGCACTTGGGAGACAGAGGCAGGCAGATCTCTATGATTTCAAAGCAGCTTGGCCTCCATAGGTAGTTCCTAAATGTATCTTGACAGGGTAAAATTAAGACATTAAAAATGAGACAGAGTGAGTCAGAGACAGAGGAATTAATCCATCTGGAATAACCTTCTGGAAACACCCATTCTTGCATATGCATCCACATAAAGAGAAGCTAATGTTAACAACGACTTTTGCAGAAGGCACCTAGGAGTTCTGTGAGAACCAAGGTCCACGGGTGCCCATGCTCGCCCATAGCTCTCAAGGACCCTGCCTGATCTTAGGCTCCTTTAACAGGTGACAACTCCCCAGCTCTGCTAAGAGCATTTATTTCTGCTGAGTATGGTGCTGTCCAGACACCTCTAGGTATGTTATGCTAAGATATCACTACAAAACTAGGAACCCTGAAATGGAGGGTGTCTCTATTACACTCTCTATTAAGTCACTCATTCATGTGTTCATTCAACAAACTTTCATTGAGTGCCCAATATGTGTTACATACTGAGGATATAGTCTCTACCATGTATATCCCACATTTTGGTAAGAGAAGAAATATAGTATCGAGTAGTTGGCAATTGATAAGGAAATTAGAGCAGAGGAGTAGCAACAGTCTATTAGACAGTGACAAAGGTCTTTCCCCAAAGATGACATCTGATCAGAAGCCTGGAAAAATTAAGGAGGGCCCAGGAATTTCTTCAAAGGGATGGTAAGTGCAAAGGCCCAGTGGTAGGAGTGGGCTGGTATGTTCAGGGAAGTCAGTGTGGCTGGGGAGAGTACAGTGGAGAAACAGTAAGAACCAATATCACCATGGGCACCGGTTCGTGCAGGACTTTGCAGTCTATAGCGAGAGCCTCACATTTCCTGTTGGGTGTGATGGCAGGTAGAGTTGGTTAATGGTGAGATAAACTCTCCCTTGGCAGAAACCCTCTGTGACTGTTCAAGAATTCCTTCACAATATCTCAATTGAGAGGGCAATTGACTGAAAGGCCTCTAAGATCCTTTCCAACCCTAGGTGCCTACTCTTTCTCTGTCTCTGTAAAACCCTGTCAAGGAGCCCATGGGTCTCTCTGCAATAACCGGCAAAGAGTAGTCCAAGCAAACTAAACAAGCAGAACTGTTTCTTTCTCTTGGTGAGGAAGGGGAAGGTAAGGACTCCTATACCTTCATGTTCTTGCCCTTCCGTCTCCTAGAAGAAATCCATACAGAGAATAGAATATGGATAGGATAACTGGTATGGTCTATTTACCTATGTCAGCAAAAGAATGTGGTTTGATTAAAAAAAAAAAAAAAAGAAAGAAATACTTTTCGCAAAATCTTTTGAAAGAGGTGAGATGAAGCAATATCCCTCTGAACTGATCTAGAAAACAAGCATGATACAAACTGACCTTGTATTGCCTGTTCTAGCCCTATAGCTCTTTCACTATGCCTTGCAAACAGTAAGCCAGTATATTTATTAAATCCAACAACCTCAGATGGCCAAGCAGAGGATTATGCAAGACGGTGCAGAAGTTCTGGACCTTACTCTACCCAGCTAAGCTTCTGCTGTTCTTGGGAGAAATGTTATACAACTTGCTAATTACCAAAATCCTGGGCTGTCAGCCTTGGTCAGGATCAGAACTTGGATGCTTACTGACCACGTGGCCTGGAGGGAGTTGGGAAACCTCACTAGACCTCCAGTTCCTCATACAAAAATGGTAACAGCCACAGTGCCTTCCTTATACTGTTGTTGTAGAGACTGAATCAAATGATCTGTGTCCTGTCAATTGTTTATAACAATGGCTGTTCTCAATGAAGCCCCTAGAATGTATCAGACATTAAACAGAAGTGATCTCACTAACACTTTCAATGACCCTGCATATTATAGATTCCATTATATATTCAACTTAGAGTTGAACTGTAAGTCCCTTATAGATCCATTCTAGATTCAACTTATTTTCACAGACATAGAAAAAGTTCAGCCACTTGCCCAGGTTCACACACCCAGCAAGGGACAAAGCCAGCATTCAGATTCAGGTCTCCTTAAGCAGAGTCCAGCTGCTGAGAAGCTTTTGCTCCAGTACAATGTGCTACAGCACGTTAGTTACATTACCTTTAACAGAAGTCCTCCAGTGTTTCATTAGGAGGGAACATGAGGAATGGTGTGAGAGGACTCTCCACAGTTTGGAAACAGAATGGATTCTGTCCAGGGCAATGTCTCATTTAGCTACTACAGCAGTTTGGGGACATTCTCTTGGCACTCTCTTCTTGTGTCCCCTGACTGATGCAGCTGGTTTTGGGTGCCCCCTAAGTCTTAGGTTTGGGTAAATCTCTGTCACAGCCGGTAGCCTATGGTCTCAGGTCACAAAGGTCATTCTTCTCCCCTACTCCTAGTCCCCTCTCTTTTTCTGCAGGTATTTCCTTGTCTTCCTGAGAACGGATCAAAATTCTGACACATGTATGCTTGCCATTCATCTCATAGGATCCTACTACTGACGATCCCCATGTTGTTTGACTCAGTTACAACACAGTTTGAGATGCCGGTGCTAAGGACAAGGGTCGTCAACCAACAGAGCTGGGAGTGATCACTCAGTGTGGCTTTATCTCAGACATTCCTCACAACCCAACCTTAACAATAACACTATGCTCAGGGTGACCCTGTGACGTGAGTGTTCCCAGAACCATTCTAGGCTCAAATGACATCAGCAGGTCACAAAAGACCCCCAAACACCTGCTCATGGAGCCTACATCCCTGCTGGCTGAGAAAGAACACTGTATATGAAGTACAGCAACTGTTGGTAAGGGTGACGACGAAAGACTAAGACAAGGTGTTGAGAGTGATAACAGCCTGGACTCCAGAGCTGCACCAGTAAGCCAGTCAGAACGATTACAAATTGCAGTTTGAGTAATTTGCCCACAGACACCCAGTCAGTGACGGAGCAGGACTTGGCAGGATTGCGTTAATAGCAATTAAATAAAAAAAAAAAAATACAGCAAGAGTGGCAATAAAACCACCACATACTAAGTTAGCTGTTTACATGCATTGTCATATACATTTTATTAATGAGGATATGAAGAATCAGAAAGAAGCTATCATTTGGTCAATTACATAGTGGTGGAGTAAGAATCAGATCCCAGCCTGAATGGTTCAAAGTTCCCGGTCCCTCCTCCTCACCGTGTCTTCTCCACTGCAATGATACATTGAAAAGCTCTTTCAAGACAAGGATTGCACTTCCATCGTTTACAAAAAGTTCTGCAATGGCTGGCACAGAGAGAATTGAGCTTCCCAGGCCTCATTCCCCAGAAAGAAACTCAAATAGACAAAAAGATGGCCACAATTCTGTCAGCTCTTCCCATCTTCCTCTGGCAGTGGGAAGATGAGAAAATTGTCAATGCCACTGACAGTGCAACGGCCACTTGCTAACATCAGTCTAACCTCGACTCCCAACCAAACTTGTGACCTGAGCACCCACATTTGTTAATTTATTATACTTGTGTTTGTCTAAAAAACGAAAGCAATCAACAAGCGGTAAGTGTGGGCCCTGCATGTTAATTGAGAGCTGCCCTGCTATGGAGTAAAGAGGGCATTGTGATGAATTTGATGAGCTTGGACACTTGCGTTATCCCTTTAGCCTAACAATGCTTCTCTCAACAAGGCTGGGCCCTGGTGCCCACAGCTGCACAAAGGGCTTTGCATTGGGCATTTACATGCACAGCATGGCATCAGAGAGGGTGAGTAAAGACATGACTGTTTCTTCCCATTGTTCAAGCTGTTGCACAGCTAAATACAAACCTTTGGGAGTGATATAATTGTTCAAAGATGTAATGAAAAGTAGGCTGATCTTAAGAGCCAGATACACAAAGACTGTGACATGGTGCACAAGACCTGTCTGTACAGGTTAAAACCAGACAAAATCCCAGCATGGAGAAGTGGAAGTCGACACAAAGCGCCACCCCCTAACCAGAAGCTATTTGCAACTGATACCTGCTGGGAAAGGGAAAATCAGTTTTCTCCAATAGAGTGTCACTGAACTTATCAATTGCATGCCAGAGCAGACTCCATGCCCAGGAGTAGTTGGCCAACACAAACTCCATGTTTTCTTGTGTGCTTTTTGCTTTGTTTTTGTCTTACAGGGTTTTGTTTTCTGTTTGTTTTGACTCTTTTTCCTTCTTCGTGTGTGTATGTGTGTGTGTGTGTGTATGTGTGTGTGTGTGTGTGTGTGTGTGTGTGTGTGTGTGTGTGTGTACGTGGATGTGGTTTTTTGATATAGGATTTCTCTGTGTAGCAGGCCTTGGCTGTCCTGGAACTCACTTTGTAGCCCAGGCTGGTCTCAGACTCACAGAGATTCTCCTGTCTTCCTGCCTCTGCTGGGATTAAAGGAGTGGGCCACCATGCCATCCTTTGTTTTGATTTTCATTTGGGTTTTTTGTTTGCTTAGAAGTTGGGTGTGTAGGGAAGTGAAGAGGATCTGAGAGAAGTTGTGGAAGAGGAAAGACTATGATCAAAATACATTGAATGAAAAAAATTTTAGATTTATTTATTTATTATGTATATAGTGAAAGGATGATAATCGGTGATGGTGGCAGCACTGGTTACTGTGTGGAAAGATCACGGTCACTACAGAACCCAGTGTTAGTTTTTAGAGCTTTATTAGGAGGGAAAAGGAGGGAGGAGAAAGAAGAGAGCCAGGCCTGGAGAGAGAGAAAGATGGTGGGGGGGAGGGAGCAGAGAGAGAGCAGAGAGAGAGCGTAGGGTCTGCATCCAGCTTTTAAGGTACAGCTTGTATGACCATGCCTCCAGTGTGTAGTCACCAGCACCCATTGATGATGTAAGACACAAGACCCCAAACTGCGCATGTGTAAGAGTGAGGGCAGAATCCCAACACACAGCGTTCTGTCTGCCTGCACACCAGAAGAGCATCAGATCCCTCTATAGATGGTTGTGAGTCACTAGACTGTTGCTGGAACTGAACTCAGGACCTCTGGAAGAGCAGTCAGTGCTCTTAACTTCAGAGCCATTTCTCCAGTCCCCAAATGAAAAACATTTAAATACAAACTATTAATTAATTTTTAAAAAAGTATCAGGTGCATCTTCGTCCTAGCTTCAGGGTCTTTGCTTACTAATTGCCTGAGTTTGGAAACCATGGCTTACTTGACCTCTCTTCTTGTCAAGCCCTCAGTTCTGAGACAAGAGAAGCCTTCCCCAGCCACCCTGACCCTCTTTCACATCTTGCTTTTGATGCCCCCTGTCCCCTGCCATGTTCCTGTCAGACAACACTTACCTACCCCCTGGCTTGAGTGTGTCCCCAGCGGCCTGGAGAGTCAGGCTGTGTCTTCCCCAGGCTGTATACAATGCTCGGTGCACAGGGACTCCAGTCAACACTGGTTGAATAAATCAATGAAGGAAGACTACACTGAAGGAGGAGATAGAAAAATGGAAACGTAATGTGGAGAGTTGTGGCACACAAGCAAAAGAATCAGGGAACAGTCCTTCAGCCTGGGTCCTTCAGCCTGGGTCCCTAAGGCAGTTTAAATGAGAGTGTCTCCCATAGGCTCTGGCATTTGAAGGTTCGGTCCCCATTTGGTGGCACTGTTTGGAGAGATTTAGGAGATGTGGACTTGCTGGAGGAAGTATGACATTGGGGACAGGATTTGAGAGCTTAAGCTCTCCCCCTATTTTCAGTTTTCTCTCTCTGCTCCAAGATATGGTTGAGGATGCGACCTCTCAGCGTCCTGCTTTGAACACCATGTCTACCACTTGCTGCCATGCCTGTCCACCATGACAGACTCATCCTTCTGGAACCACACGCAAAATAAACTCTCTTCCATAAGTCACTCTTGGTCATGATGTTTATTTCAGCAACAGAAAGTAGCTAATAGAGTCCCTGTGACATACTTCAGACTTCTCCCTCCATCTCTCTAGGCTGTTCACCCCAACCCTAAGTCCACAGCTTTCAAGACTTTTCTAGGTCCAAGAGGAATGTTGAACCTAATCCCAGAAAAAAATAATGCTATTTTCTTATTCCTGCTCTGAGGAATCCAAACCATGCAAAAGTCCTGCTTCTGCTTCGCTTCAGCAGAGTCTCTAGACATCATGACTGGGACTTAAGTCACTTCATATTAACAATCCATTTGACAGTTCATACACAGTGTCCCAAGGCTTCCATGCATATCCTTCTTTGGGAACAACCTTGTCTCCCAATCATCTCAGAAGACCAATACGTTTCTGTAATGTTTGGCTTTAAATATCAATTTGCACAACCTTGAATTATCTGGGAAGAGAGTCTCAATTAAGGAATTACCTAAATCATATTGACCTGTAGGCAAGTCTGGGGGCTGGGGATTATGCTGATTATTAATTGATTCAGTCCACTGTGAGCAGAACCATTCCTTAGGATGAGCCCTGAACCATATGAGAGAGAAGAAAGCTGAGGCTTAAGAGATAGCTTGACGTTTCAGAGAGCTGTTGTAAGAGCAGAGGACTGGGGTTAGTTCCCGGCACCACATGTAAACCACATGGTGGTTTACAACCATCAGTAACTCCAGGGCCAGGGGATTCTGACCTCTATGGGTGGGCACACGCAGTACACATAAATATATGCAGAAGAAACATTCATGTATATAAAACAAATGTTTTTAAAAACTGAAGAAAGCTAGTTGACCATAAGCAAGCAGACAGCATGTGTGCATTCATTTCTCCCTGGGTTGTGACCAGATGTCCCAAGCCCCTGCCTCTGTGGCTTCCCCACAACGATGGACTGCAATCTGGAATTGTAAGCTAAAAAACCCTTCTCCCCCTAAGCTGCTTTATGTTGGGATATTTTATCACAGCAACAGAAATGAAGCTAGAACAGCTTGATATACAACATGTAATCACTACTACTCCCACCGCACAGGAGGGTGAGGAATATTAAAACAAGCTGATTGCTTTTCCTATTCGTACCTCATCTTCGAGCTAAAGATGAAAGCAAGTGGCTTATCTTGTATGTGCAGGCAGGTTCCTCTCAGGCAGCTCAGGTGGCATTTTTAGTCAATTTGGAGACTCTGGAAGTGAATATTTAGACTCTAAATATCAAAGATGACAGCAAGAAAAGGTCCAGGTCCAGCCTGCAATGGATGAATGCCTGTAATGCCTCACAACAGGCCTTTCCTAGGAACTTGTGGCCAGCCAAGCGACTAAAAGATGTGGTCAAGCCCAGGTCATGTCTTAGAAAGAAGCAGGAGAGTTTCCTTGCTTCTCCATTACCCAATAGATGGCACCACTGTGTTTTGTGACCGTCCAGATTGAGAGGCTCTGACAGCCTACTATGGGAGGTGCTTTGGGTACAATCTGTAACTCCACTTCCAGGGAAACTGATGCCCTCTTCTCACCATTGTGGGCATCAGGAACACATATGGTACACATACATACATGCAGGCGAAATATTCCTGCACATAAAATCAAACTTAAAATATAAACAAAATTAAAATAGTAACTAAAAATAACTGATTTGAAATAAATTTAGCGAATGTCTTCTGTATTGCATGTCCAGTGCTCATGAATTTCCTTTGAGCTATGATCTCATTTAATCATACAAATAGGTACTACTATTATCATCTATAATTTATGGGGTGCGGGGAGAAAACAGGTACAGAAACATTAAGTGACAGAGCTGTGATTTAGACGGTGTGGTTACACAACCTGGGTACTTAGCCACTATTCCACTCCATCAGATTTATCCTTGGGATGGATGCACATCAATCAGAAATCACAAATCACTTTCCTCATTGTTAAGTCCAGTAAGAACAAATTAGATGCACACTCTACCTTGGTGATAGCCTGAGTAGACACTTTGGAGTTCAGTGGACTACACTGTGAATTTTAAGATTTACTGAGAATCTTTCCAAAGTTACTTAACCTCTTAGGTGTCCATTTTGTTCATTCTACACATAAGAATAACAATAACACCTTCAATAAATGTAATAAAATATTTTTAAAGAAAAACAATATTATCACCTTAAAAAAAGCAAGTACATAAATAGGTACATAGACAGGTAGACAACTTTGTTTAGCTCACCTCGTCAGCAGCATGGGAATTATTATGTGGGAACTAATTAAAAATGTAGGCTCAACCTCGCAGCAGAATTTCTGAATCAGAAACTCTTGTGCAGCTAAGATGTTAGATTCACCATTCTAGATGTTGCTTTCTTTAAATTTTAAATTTTTATTGTTTTATGTGTATGGCTGCATGCATATCTGGGCACCTGGTGCCTGGAAGCCAGAAGAGGGAATTGAATTTCATATAACTCGGGTGTGAGCGGCCATGTAAGTGCTGAGAATTGAACCTAGGTCCTCTGGATGAGCAGCCATTGCTCTTAATCATTAAGTTATCTGTCTAGCCCCATTCTTTTCTCGTTCGCATTTTTGTTTGCTTATTTGAGAATGGGTCTCTTTCTGTATCCTGGACTGATTCATGACAATTCCATGGCATCAGTCTTCTAAGAGATGGGGTTACAGTTATGAGATACCATACCTGACATTACTTTCTTAAAAGTCTTAATTGGCATATGTTAATTATTTATAATAATATATTTCATAACAATATTCTCATGTATGTACATGATGTATTTTGATCATATTCATACCCTATCATCCTCTATTGTCTCTTGAATATTCCCTTAATTTCCTTCCTCCTCCCAACTAGACAGGGTGGGTCTCTTGTATCCAAGGCTGGCCTTGAACTCTTCATGATGCTGAGGATGATCTTGAACTCCTGATCCTCCTGCATCCACCTCTCAAGTGTGAGGATTATAAACAAGTTTATGTGGTGCTGGGGATTGAACCTAGGACGCCACATATGCTAGCCAACCACTCTACATTGCACACCCCTAGCCCCCTGTCCTTCTTTTCTATTTCTAAAGAGCCCTTTTTTTAAAGTTGGCTATATGAAAAAGCTTCTTCTTTTTGCTGTTTTCTGTCCTGCATATGTAAAATAAACTTTGATTCAGTGCTTAAAAAACAAAACAAACAAACAAACCAATAGGTAAAACTAGATTTGGCCCACAGGCTATAATTTGCCAACTCTTGGTTGTTGGGGTGTATATACATATTAACAAGCAATTTAAAAAGTAAAAGGAGGTCAGAAGAAAGTACAGGATCCCCTGGAACTGACATCTGGCATTACAAAAGGGTGTGGACCACCTTGTGGGTTCTGGAAACAGACCCTGAATGACTGCAAGAGCAGCAAGTACTCTTCACTATTACCCCATCTCTCCAGCCCTGCCAAGCCCTGGTTTTGAAGACCATGTGTGATCACTGATGTAAGTGCTTTGCATGACTCCTAGAAGACAAGTCATCAAAAATGCTATCCCAAGTGCAGTTCTAGTGCTTTCAAATGGGGTTTTAAAAAAGTAAAATAAAAACCCCAACCAATACCAAAGACATTTAATCTTGTCAATGGCCTCTGGTGTTACTAAAATTAATGTATAATTTTCATATAACCTTATGAAATAGTGGTATATTGAAACATGCCTACTCTCTACTCCCTAGTATATTATGGATATAGTTTCTAGATACATGTTTTTAGTGTTTTTAACACTGGAAAGATATACCATTAAAATTAATTGGAGCATCTTGAGATTTTGTTTTTATATATTTTGTTTTCACTAAATCTGATGTCCTATCTATATAGATCACTGTGGTTCACCATTGTGAAAACTCTGGTCTTATCACTTAATGGAGATAATCAACACAAGCAACATTTTGTTCTCAAAGGAAGGAAAGGAATTGCATTCTTGTGGAATTAACCCCAAGGTTCAGAACTAATAAGTCCCCTGGGTAGAAGCCACCGAAACATTGTGAGACAGTCGAGCATTTCACACTCATGGGTGCCAAGAACAAGCTTAGGTCACCCAAGGAAAAAGTGCAATAATCTTGCATTTGTTCCTGTTGATTAAAGTCGAGCAGCTTCCAGGAAAATGTTAGGCACACCTCATGTCACTACGTTGAATTAATATGTGAACAGTATTAATGATGGAAAAACTCAATTATATCCAAGATATCCAAAGTTGTACAGTTGGCTTTGTCAGTAATCAAATTGTATACTGAGAGAGCCTGTTCTGTCAGTCAGCAAATCCTTTGAGTGGAGAAGAAATAATTCTCACTGCAAACATTGTCAAGTTCAAAAGCAAGTGTGGAGATAAAAGTTCCTTACAAGTTGTAAGCCACAAAGCACTGTCATCTTACTGTGCTCCCATTTGCGACAGCAGAATTTCTGGTGACTGAAAACAAATGGTGAGTGTTACTAGACAAAACACACTCAGGGTAGGATGATATCAGAAAGTGGGCATTGGTCATCCACAGGTGCCATAACAAAGTAGCACGGGAAGAGATTGAGCCAAGCTTGAAAAGAAAGTGACTTCAGAGTGCCTGGTCCCTTCCAGGACATCTGGAAAGCGGGGTAGAAAGTGCAGGAGCCAGAGGTTGAGGAAGAGTGCTGTAAAACAAGGTCTTCCAGACATGACCCAGACATTGCAGTCATGAACTCACTGCAGCTGTGGTCACCTGCTCAAGACAGTGCCCGTCACCACTTCATTATGCATGGGGGAGGGTCTCTGGATACCTCAGCCCTCACAGAGAGACAATGAGCAGCTAATGGGTGCTGGGGTAAGGTGTCATTTTCTTTGGTGGTATAGCCACTGCTAAGTTGTCCATGCTCCAGTAAAGAACTCCCAGTTTACGCTCATGCAAGTCATAACAGTTCAACTTTGTGAATCAAGAAAAGTGGGGAGGAGTTGAAGGGAGGAGGGCATTTGTTAGGAAGAAAAAGAGTCTCAGTAGGAGAGAAGGAGGGATGGAAAAGACTAGAGGGAATGAAAATGACATAAAAAATTCTACTTAATTAATTAATTAATTAATAAAAAGTTGCTGAACCAACACATTTGTATTGGCACATATCTTGAAAACCAGCAGTATAAGAGCCAAGCATCAATCAGAAGGCTGTTTTCCTCGGAGGCCACCCTCCTTGGCTCACCAAGCCTCTTTTCCCATGTGCCTCTTCAGATCATCTCCCTCCTTGCATGTCTCCATGTTTACATTTCCTCTTTGTACAAGGACACCCATCATATTGGGTTAGGACACATCCTCACTGCCTACTTTAACGACCCCTCTAAAAACCTTATCTCCAAATTAAGTCATATTATGAGATCTAAGAGCCTAAGACTCCAACACATGAACTTGGAGAATGGGATACAATTCAATCCATAATAACATCTTTGATTAAGTCTGTTGAAGTAACCACAAAGATTCCCAGTCCTTTCCAAATAAGGCCTGTTTTTCCTCTGATGAAAGCATTCGACTCTACAATGGAAATGTTCTTGCTTATTGAGTGCCCAAAATGATTGATTATTTACTTTAGAATAAGGATCCAAGTCCATGGCCTTCCACCTTTTCCAAACACCACAACACTGGCCAGTGTCCATCTTTCCAGAGAATTACCTTTATTTTACTGCAGCTCTGTCTTTATTTCCTCTCATATTCAGCTTATAAGCAGGAATCCATCTCACATTATTTTGTCATCAAAGTGCTTAGCCTTCAAGTTCAATTATTTGTTCATATGATTTATTAGTTATCAACCCTTCCGTTCAAAACCCACGAGTTGTTGACATATTTCCAGATTAGATGCCTTCATTAAGCTATGGGTATAAAAATATGGGTGCAGAAACTCTTAGATTTAGCCAATATATAACAAAATAAATAAGCTAAAAAAATTCCAAAGTAAAAATGAAAAAAATAAGTCAGGGGGCCTTTAAAAAAAAAAAAGTCATGTTTCTTTAACAATTCAACACACTCTCTTCAGTCATTAACTAGATTTCTCATTGTAGAAACTGTCAATGTTTCATATAGAATGGCTGCAGAGGTGCATGTTTCATGGAGTTGATCATAGCATTACGTGCTGCATCAAAAAAAAATGCAAATAGTCTAATGCCCAGCTATGGAAATTCACTAAAGGAATGAGGTAGCTATAGAATGGGATGCAATCTCACTCATTAACGATCACATTTGTAAAGAACTTATAATGGCACAGGGCTTGTTCTTACATGCCAAACAGGTTGCAGAATGACAAGCATGACTTGCGTTTTAAGATACAAGTGCATAAAAGAATTTAGAAGGGCTGTTCGCCCATGGGTCCTGATGCTTATCTCTGGGTACTATGACATTAGACTATTTGCTTTGCTTCTTCTTTATACTTTTTTCATTCATCTCTTTCTAGACAATGTATGTATTGCCTATACAATAAAATATGGCTGGGTTCAGATTTATTTATTGTATTTTATGTGTATGGGTTTTTTGCCTGTGTATAAATAAGTATGTGTACCATATGTGTGCCTGGTGCCTCTGGAGGACCGAAGAGGACACCGGGTATGCTGGGACCTGAATTATTGATGATTGTGAGCTGCCATATGGGTGCTAGGAACCCAATTCAGGTCCTCCACAAGAGCAAGTCCTCTTAACTGCTGAGCCATCTCTCCGACAAAATACAGCCATTTTTAATAAATAAAACTTTCCATATGAAAGACTCGCTTTATACAAATCACCATTCACTCTGCTGGGTTATGGAAGTGATCACAGATCATAGCTCTGGACTTCTGGAAGATAGGAATTTAGGAAAGTGACTTAAATAAATATAAAAAATAACTATATGCTCAGGAATATAATGCAACTGACCATGTTTAAATAGGCTTACGAAAAAGGAAGAAGAGGAGATGGAGGAGGAGGAGGAAGAAAGGAGGAGGAGAAGTGGTGGAGGACTGGGAAGTGGGAGGAGGAAGAGGAAGGAAATCTTGATAAAGGCCATGGAGTGACTCAGGTTAGGACTTGAGGAAATGGCGTCTTTTCAGTGAGAACATGGATTCAGGACGGAAGGTTATTTATTCTTGGTGGAGGAGGTGACATAGGTAAACACAGTAGCACTCAAGTGCCTGTGAGCATAAATAGTGAGCATAAAGTACCTTGTGGGCTCTCTAAAAATATATATCAGGGAATCAAGTAGGCAAATTATATCAAGGAGATGGATGATCATAAAACATTTGTTTGAAATGAGGATTCTCTTGTACATGCTAGCTACCAGGAAGAAAAAGTCACACTCTAGAACTGCACCAGGAAATCAGGGCACATGGCACCCAGCAAAGGCTGAATTACAATGGATTGTCCCTACTCAGCTTTTGAATCTCAGTGTAGACAGATACCGATTCTACAGTTTACCCTGTCCCATTAAGTCTGCATTAAATACTCCTTCTTGTGTAGCTCCATCGGAACTACAGTTTCCTCTGTCAAAGTATAACACCAAATTAAAGCCATCTGTTCCTTGCCCGCAACGTCTGCCTTGCAAACTCCACATGATCAGGTCTGCCTTTCCAACACAGTGGATGCTACACAGTGGATGTTCACACAGCAATTGCTAATAACTTAACATGCAGCATTGAAATCGAGATGTAGTGTTCTGAAGGTTGAAGAACACAGAAAAAAATGGTTCTCATCTTCTGTTTGATACTCTAGACTTCTTTTTTTTTAACCTAACTTTTTAATTTTAGAAGCAGCATCTTGCTATTAACTCCACTGCCAGATTAAATCTCTAAGCATTAAGCACATGAAGGCACCACTTCTCTCCCAAACTGTTCTTGTCTGTTCTTTCTCCATCTCATCCCTCTCTAAATATTTGCTCCTTCATCTTCCTCCCTTTCTCAACCTTCCTCTTCTTCCCACCATTCCCTTCTTATTTTTAAGTATAGCGCAGTCCACATGTTTTCAAATGCTTCATTTTAGCTAAAATTCCAACTATCCTTTTAAAAACTGGATAATGAAATAACCATTCAGAGAGAAAGTTACACAACTAGTGATTGCCAGAGTAGAGACGTGAGCCCAGGTCCTAGGACTTCAAGTTCACGGTCATTAGCACACATTACACAGGATCCTCTCAAAACAGAAAACACGCATAATTTGATTATGCTGGCTCCTAACCTCCACCTACTCCCTTCTCCCAAATATCCACTGAATTAATTAGCCCTTTGATTAAAGATATTTTAGTCAAAAGTCCTTAACAACTCAAGGGTATTGAAGGACAGACTTGGATGAACCCCCTAAAAGTTTATGCAAAATGCTGTGTGTAGTCTTTTGTGCATTTTTTTCTAAGAAGAGTAATGTGCATCCAAACCTCAAAAGAACCATGGCCCCAAAGAGCTTAAGAAAAGCTTAAAGTCTAAATAACTCCCTATAGAACGCAATCACCATTCACCTCTCAGAGTTTCCAAATGCATAGTTCTCTCTTTCGAAAATCAGAACCACATTTTCTCACTTGCAGCCTCCCAAAGTCTCTATCATTCTCTAGAGAGCTCTTGGAGATCTTCCTCTCTGGTCATTCTGAGTCCCAAGTACCTTCTCTTTCAGTGTCCTTGTGTCCTGCTGGGTTGCAGCCCAAGGAGGATTTCTTTGCTTTCATGGTCAACAGAGGCAAAATTACCAAAGCCTTTAGTGCCTGCGGATGGATAGGATAGGTGCTGGGATAGGGAAAGCCTACCAATTCAGATGTGGATCACACAGTAGAGACTTGAAACATTATCTCAAATACCCAGAAATTCTAAACCCTTCTTGTTTAAAACAGTTGGAAGACCCTGGCTTTTCCTGTGAATCTTTATTCTTTATCCTACTGTACCGTAGAAAAAATTCACATAAGCTTTTGTATCTCTCTCATCTAACCCAGTGCCTGAGCAGAATACTCATTCTTAAGCACTGCATACGAATTCACAAAATAGCTGTTAGCAAGATGGGTCCATGGTAACGTTAGGTACTTGCTACACAAGCCTGACGATGTGAGTTCAAGCCCCAAAACCCATGTGAGAATGGAAGAAGAGAACTGACTCCACAAAGTTGTTCTCCTATGTACACACAGACAGACAGACAGACAGACAGACAGACACACACACACACACACGCACACACACACACACACTTTTATTTTATTACTTTTTTTTCTTTTTCTTTTCCAAAAAGAATTCACAAGAATTCTGGGGCTAGTGAATACAGCCCCAGGTACAGTGCCTGCCTCGCAATCATGAAGTACTGGATTCAGTCCCCAGTATTACATAAAGTTAAGTGTGATAATGCACACCTGCGATCCCAGCAGTCAGGGAGTAGAGACTGGAGGATCAGAAGTCCATCATCCGTATTGCAAGGTTGAAGCCAGTCTGGGATACATGAGACCCAGAGTGAAGGGGAGGGGAGGGGAGAGGAGGAGAGGAGAGGAGAGGAGACGAGAGGAGACGAGAGAAGTGGGGAAGGGAGGGAAGCGAGGGAAGGGGAGGGGAAAGGAGAGGAGGAAGGAAGGGCAAGCAGGAAAGAAAAATCAATCACAAGAATTCAGGAGGCATCCCAATTGAGACACTGGACACTAGGACTTAAGGATCCTAGGATAAAAGTAATACTGAGACAAAAGCAGTTGTTCTGTGTCCTATGGGTATTTATCATCTACCGAGGGGCAGATGACTAGAACATCACAATAAAGAATTGTAAGGACTGATAATGAGAGAAAAGGAAGCTTTGGGAGAACATGGCAAGGTTGCTATCCCATTCTGGAAGAGGAGCAGATAGATGGTCTGGGAAGTTTCCAAGAAAAGGTGGTTATCGGCTGAGTCACTTTAAAAAAAATGAGGCTAGATACTGACGGGGGTTGGGGGGTGATAGTCTAATATGCCTACTTTGTACACAGTGTGTGTAAAATGTGCCAAATGATTTGTGAAATATGGATGGGGAGTAAACTGGTAAGGTAGGAGAGCAAGGAGTAAGGTAAAAGGGCAAGTTGTGGAGAACCTATACATACCAACATCATTCCTAAAAGGAAAATACGAAAATTCACTAAAGACATCTCAAAAAGCATGTCTATGACCATGTTGCATTTTAGGAACACTGCCTGACACAATGTGGAGTTAAGGTGGCATGATCAAGTTGATTGAGTTTAGGATCATGTAAAAGGCACACCTGTGGATGTCAATGATTGTGTCTCCAGAGCGGAAGGGAAACCATGTATCCACCCTGAATATGAGCAACTCTATCCCATGGGCTGTGGTCCCAGACTGAAAAAGGGGAAAAGAAAAATCTAGCTGTGTCCCATTATTCAGCTTTAGCACGACCCCCACCCACATCTGGCTTCCTAACTACAGTAGGCAATGTGACCACCCACTTCAGGCTCCCAGCACCAGCCTTCCCGTTATAATGGACACTATCCCCTCTCACAGTGCGCCCAAAGAAATCCTCCATCCTTAAGTTGTCAGATATTTTGTGACAGCAATGAGACCAGGACCCAGTATAGGTAAAGACACAGATTGGGCAACACTGGTCCCAAATGAGACTAACGTAAAACTGTGACCAGAATGCCTGAACTCAAACAACGGAAGGAGCCCATGCGAACTTCGTCCAATAGGAAGACAGGAAGGAAAGGCAGAGAAGACAGCAAGTCACCTAAGGGATTCTTCTGTGTGGAGCAGGATGGGGATGCCGTTAGCACAGTAGAAGAACAGAGCTGGGAGAACAGAGAAGACAGATTCGGTTTTGAACATTTTGATTTCACGATGCTTTGTAGAACATCTAATTGGAGATGTTTTAGGAGAAAGGCCTTGGTACTGACATCATATGTGTCCGCAGTGGTTGAAGCTCGTGGAGTGGATGGGATGATGTAGCCTACAGGACGGCACGGGAAGACAGTCAAGGAGAGGCCAGAGGTGCACACCAACAGCTCTAAAATGAGGCCCTTTAAGGCATTATGTGGTGACTTTCAAAAGGGTAGAGGAGAACAAGGAGGGGTGGGTATTACGGAATGAATCTAAGAGTCCAAACACAAGAGAGCGAATGGCCAACTATTCAAAATGGCCCCAAGAGCCTGAAGAACAGGACTTTAAAATTCGCTACAGTTTTTGGTGCAAAGAGGCCTTTGGTGGCCGTCAACAAAAGATCGTTTTCAGAGTGGAGGACCAAAGCTCCTGACTAGGTATGAAGGGACAGGTAGGAAATAAGGACAGCCAGATCTTGCCACCCACTCTTTCAAGAAGAAGCAAACTGAGCAGCGCTAGAGGCGACCTCTGGAAAGGACCGTAAAGTTCAGAAAAACATCTGAAGAAATGCAGAAAACCTCCTAGTCTGGTGGACTTGGGCGTGTTGTAAATACGTAAACAAATCCCAGAAAAGGTCTCTCTCTCTCTCTCTCTCTCTCTCTCTCTCTCTCTCTCTCTCTCTCTCTCTCTCTCTCTCTCTCTCTCTCTCTCTCTCTCTCTCTCTTTCTCTGAGTCCCGCTGAGCACGAAAGGGGCTTTTGCTTTCGTCCCCTTTGTTAGGGAGAAATGAATGCCCCCCTGGTTAACCTGTTAAGATGAAAGGAGCGCGAAAACCGCCTTCTCTAAAACCCGTTACCACCGCTCCTTGCGGCCCACCTGCTCTGCCCTTGGAGACTTCCAAGCCCAGACCAAAAGCACCCGCGATCAGTGGAGAACCGGGTCCTCTAATCTTAACCCAAAGTGGCCAGGTCTATCCGAAAGGCTTGTTCAAATAAAAAAAAAAAAAAAAAAAAAAGTACAAAAGGGCAGTCTGGATGCTGGGACCTGGCTTCAGGGAAGGGGCTTTCCCACTCGGAAAATGGTCTGTCTCCTGGAGGCAAGGGTAGGAAGGAGCACAGAGAATGCTACTGAAATAGATGGCTTTAATGCTCCCCAGCCTGGCCAAGCGCTTGTCCCACAAGTCGTAAACAAGAAGGCCAGGAGGCTAGCTGTCCCAGAAGGGCAGAGCTCCCTGAGAAGCCCCTGCGGCTGGCTCTGGCCAAAGGGGCTCGCTCCCTCGCCACAGGCGCGAGCCGTGGGTGAGCTGAGACTCGTCCCCGGCCCCTCTCTGCCACTTAACACCGGCTTGTTTTCCAGAAACGAGATACGCCTTTGCAAAGCCAAACAGACTCTGGCAACGAACAGCTCAAAATTAGCTCCGCGTTTGTGAGCCTGGAACTCGGTCCAGCTGAGGGCACGGGAAGGCAGCCCAAGCCGGGGACGTTTTTGTTTTTTTTTTTTTGTTTGTTTTTGTTTTTTTCCGGCTGCTGCGGAGGCCCCTTTGCAAGGGTTTGCCCCCTCGCTGCACCGTGCAGCCGCGGTGACCCGGGAGCCCCAGCCATGGAGCACGCGCAGAGAGGGGCGCCTACCCTACCCGATCGGCGTGGCGGCTCATGCTGCGGCGGCGGCGGCGGCGTCCGGGTGCCTCGCTCCAGCCAGGGCGCTGCGGACACGGCCTCGGCTGTGGCCCGGGGACCTGGGAGCTGAGCCCGGGACCGCGACTCCTGACTGCGCTTGTTTGCGCTGGGCCGTTTGCTTTTGGGATTTCTCCAAGGCAGATGGAGTCAGGGGGCCGCTATCCCCGGGGGACAGTGATTCCATTGGAAGCTGGCCTTTGACAGGACACACACATGACCTTTGACTAAAATGGCTTTAGGGAAGGAAAAGTGTCCGGACGTTGAAGACCCGGCGTCCAGCACCGCCATTCACACTTCCACCCCCAACGGCGCCGGGTTAATTTTTCATCTTTCAAGCAGTCTGTGAAGTTTGGCGTGCATTTCCCTTTCTTTCTCTAGGATTCGTTCCTGTTTCCTGAAGATCTTGCTGCAGGACTTTCCTGCTGTGATGTCCTAATGGGCCCCTAAACCAGCAGCATTTCCAGGTGAACCCCCCAGCCGGGTACGCATTCTAGAAAGTTCCTTCAGCACGCTGGGGAAGAGGACCACCATATTTCCACCCCTTCAACATGTCACAATTTTTTAAAGGGATTTTCACAACCATGCTGTTACTTGGCCTCCCGGAGTGTATGGGAGCCTGCTTCTTGCTGCTATTTTACACACAAAGAAACAGAAGTGAGACTCATGTCCAATCTTCTAACCAAGAGGCTGAAATCTTGGCCTCTGCTCTGAGTGACTCACCTTAACTTAATGACACCACAACTAATATAAAGCAACTGTGTAATTGCTTCAATTTGGTAAATATGAAGGTATTAGAATTTAATAGAATGGCAGTTGCATCATTGATAGCCACAGATATCTTGAATTTGTTGACTATATTTAAAACTTTGTGTCCATTTTGCCCTCTACCAGAGACTGAAAAGATGCTCTGAGTATAAGATCTGGCTTCAGAGGTGCACACAGGAGTTCTTGGGATGAAATCAATGTCCATCATCAACGCTATCAAAACCATTTTCTTTTTTTTTTTCTCTAGGTCTGTCAAGATGGTAAGGGCTGGAGATGTAGCTCAATGAAAGATCACTTGTATCACAGGAAAAGGCTCAATTCCCAGTAATGGAAAAAAAAAAAAGCCCAATTCCTCATTAAGCTAGGCATGGAAGATTGCCACAAGTTTAAAGCCGGTCTGGGTTACCGAGTGAGACCTTGTCTCAAAAACAAACAAGAAACAAAGTGGCGAAACACTAAACCAAAGGGACAGGAACTATGGGGTTGTAGAAGGAGCCCGGACAAGCAGTCAACAGCTCCATGGCAATCGGTGCAATAGGAAATGTCATAGAGGTCTGCGAAGATGAAAGCCCACGCCTTCCCATTTTCTTGAGCTGGGACAAGGACTCAGGTGATCGCACCCTTCAGCTTTGAAGGACTTGAAGGAGTCAGGCAGGAAGAGAAAAGGACGAAGGGCATGCCACCCCCAGACAGCATGGTACACAAAAGCTGCCCAGCTGCATTCAGAGAAGGAAAACAGTTGAGACCAGCAGGAGCACATGGTGTGGGAGCTTGTGTCCACAGAGGAGAGTGTGGGTTTGGACTCTGACCCGCCTCGTGAGTCACTGTAGGAAACTTGGACTTCATCCTGCAATGCCCAAAGAGTTGACAGAACTAGCCCCGGGTTATCAGCCCACAAGAAAAGGATGCGGAGTCAAATGTTGTTGTACAACCAGAATAATATTTATATCAGTGTGGGGCTTAAGCTTTATTGGCCAGATGCGGTTTCTTTTTCCTAATTAGAAAAAAAAACATAAGCAATGTGTTTAACCTCAGTAAGCCTCACGTTTCTCATCAATAAGACAGGGATGCTATGAGGATTAGACGAAACTGTGGAAGTTTGTTCTTTCTTTCTTCAGGGAGTGTCTACGGACTAACAGGTAGCAACTGTTAAATTGTAAAGCACTCTAGTTTGCACAGTGTGTAACTACAGAGAAACTAGGAAATCACACACACACACACACACACACACACACACACACACACACACACACACACACACTTGGAAGTTCTCTCCCCCAGCTTCTTCTAGCTTCAGACTCATTGGAGATTTATTGCCTTGTTCCCTTTTCTTCTTATCTTCGAGCTCCTTCTTGACTTCCATATCAGTTTGTTTCCTTGAGCTACCCACTGTGTATCGCCTGTGAACTACCCACATAGGATGGAACCTGCTAGAAATCTACATCATCCTTCAGCCATGGCCCTTGGCACTGCCGTGGTTACATGGTATGCAGTCTTGCCTGGGTGTTCCAACCCACAGCGATCCTTGCAAGTCTGAGCCACGTGCAGCTGACATTCATTCATCAAACAGCCTCCTCCTCCCCAGCAAAGTCTCCAGCTATTAGGAGGGGACTCTACATCTTGTCCTGCTACTTTGCTCTGCTTCCGACTCCTCTCTGTACCTCAGAGGTGCCTCTCCTTCTGCATGCTGTGGATTCCCTCACTGCTCATTTTCTCAGAAACATTCAGCTACCCCTTCCTTTCAATCTCTCTTCTATTGATCTCATTTATAACACAAGTGCTAAATGCCACTCTGTATCCTTGAAGTTGAACACATAAGGATAAATAAAATATCACTGCACAAAAACACATTTAAGTATTTCCTATATAAAGAACTCATTTTTCTTAACACGTCATCCACTTCGTATCATTGATTCCATGTCTTTTTTTTTTTTCACTTTGGTTTTTTTTTTTTTTTTTTTTTTTTTTCCAAGACAGGGTCTGTGTAGCTCTGGCTGTCCTGGAACTCATTCTGTAGACCAGGCTGCTCTCAATCTCAGAAATCCACCTGCCTCCCTGAGTGGGATTAAAGGCGTGCGCCACCACCACCCGGCTTGATTCCACGTCTTAGTAAGGTACTTCGTATTTCTCTTCTATTGTTTCCACTATCTCTTCCTTGAAACATCAACAATGCGTGTGTGTGCACGCGCCTGCGCGCACAAGTTCGTGCTGCTAGGAACATGCATACAACACATACACACATTGCCAGTACCTCAGACGTAGTTTGTCGTCAAGGGTGTTCTTGAACTGCTGCTTCTTTAACCTCCACCTCCTGGCTGCGGGCATGACTGGTGTACGGTGCAATGCTAGTTTGGAAAGCACTGTTGATTATTTACCCCGAAAAGCCAGGACCATCTTTGTCCTTTCATATTTGTTTCTGAGTGGGAAATGAAGTCTTTGCTCCTTTCCAAGAGGAATCCTCAGCAGATAAACTGAACTGTCCTCTCAGAGAAAAGCACACACACACACACACACACACACACACACACGGAAGAAATCCAAAAGAAATGAGTCAAATGCAGTCAAATTCCAGTGGGTTATCACTCGAACATCTCTTGCTGAGGGAACAGCCAAAAGGACCCAGAAAGCTGTAAGTTAGCAAAGCGCAGTGAGACCAAGCTAACATGGCCGCCAACGAATCGGACGAGGCTAAGCGAGACAGCAATGACCACTGCCAAGGCCCCCTACAAAGACAGCAGCTAAGCAAGGTATTGTGAAGCCTCTGAAGATCTCTGTTCCCTCACTCGGGGAAAACACTAAATGGGCAGATCAGATTGGAAAATAATCATCTGTAACTCTAAAAAAAAAAAAAAAGAAAAGAAAAATCAATCCCAATGCCACAAGCACTGAGTACAGTTATCTCTGGGGCGAAGTCCGGCTGCTTCTAAAAGCCATGCTTGAGAATTACTCACCTCGCCTCTTCATGGCACAGAAGTAAGACCCAGAGGAGAACGGATGGAGTCATTACCATCTGCTTGGCTTTCTTGGTCCTTCCACACATGATGAACCTTCCCAGCATGCAAACAAAGGCCTGCTTTCTCATTTTTCCAAACTTCTGCCAGCTGTTATCCCCACCGCCAACACTCATATCTGACTCTACTGTCTAGGGAGTGGTTCTCAACCTTCCTAACGCTGTGACCCTTTAAGACAGTCCCTCGTGTTGTGGTGGCCCTCAACCACAGAATTATTTTTGTTGCAACTTCATAACTGGAATTTTGCTGCCGTTAGGAATCATATTGTAAGTATCTGTATTTTCCGGCAGTTTTGGGGGTTGCAACCTACAAGTTGAGAACCGCTTGTCTAGGGACTTTCCTCATTCAACTCCCTTACGATTTGGGGCTCTACTAGGCTGGGGCCCCTTCTCTCCTTGCACACAGCACACAGTGCTGGCTGCTTTTCCCTGCTGGGTCCTGAGGGTTCCTGGGTCAGCTTTCCCCCGCATTATATCTCATATCTAGCAGACTATCTAGTCAAAAATGGAAGTTAAATGGATTCCTAGGTAGAAAGAGATAGAATGCTTCATTTTCTAGGTTGTATTTGCTTGTTTTAACAGCTGTATTGAGGTGTACTCGATGTGTAATTCACTGATTTAAATTGTGCAACTCAATGACCTGGGAATGTTCAAATAGATGCATAACCAACATCATGATCGATTATAAAACATTTCACCACACCAAAAAGACACCCCACACTCCTTAGCTGTCGTTCTCCATGTCACCTAGCCTCCTAGTCCGGGTAATCACCAACAGAAACTGTTATAGCTCTGTAAACTTGCCTATTTTGAGTTTCCAATGAATGTTGTCATCTGATAACTCATCTTCTGTTATTGGCATCTGCTGACACTTGGGAAGATGTGCTTGATCATAAGCTTTCATTATATATGAAATGTGTGTGAAAGAATACGGACCTTGGTCGAGATATGGGAAGGCAAACACAGGCAGTATCCCTTAGACATAATGAACTGCAGCCTGGTAAACTGTCCAAATTCCCAAGCCCTGGGATGGCAGAGAGAACGGGGCAGGGGAGAGAGAGGCTTAGCCACATCTGTCACCGCAGAAGAACAAGAGGAAGGGGATGGAACCCAGCTCAGGTGAACTGCCCCACACTGTTGTAGCTGGGCTCTTTGAGCAGGATCTCTTAGGCCCCAGGACCCAGTCAGGAAACAAACTTGGTCAAACTGGAACTTTGCCAGGCAGTAGCTACTGCTCTTCATATGTCGCTTCTTCATCTCTACAAGGAGGATAAAAATAATTCCTCCCTTTAGGCACCTCATCAGAGATCTGAACAATCATTACTGTGAAATGAGAGGCTGCATAGATTAGCACAGACTTGGAATATTGGAAACACTTGGTATGTACTTGTGTTTCTTGCTGATTGGCCACAGCTCTTTACATATTGCCCTATGTACAATGAAATATGAAAAAGGGACAGTGATGTATTTTAAAAAATTACCAACTATTATCATTGGGGAAATTCCACTACATTTTTAATAGATGTTATATATCTTCAGCTGATTTATCTAAAGCCTGAAATGGACTTACTAGCTAGGTGAGGTGACACATACCTTTAACTTCAGCACTCAGGAGAAAGAGGCAGACAGATCTCTATGAATTTGAGACCAGTTCCAGGCAAGGCAGGGCTACACAGTGAGGCCTTGTCTCAAAAGCAAACCAAAACAAAATAAAGAAGCAAACTCACTACAAAGTGAGAGTCAAGATGTGCTCACTCCGTTGCCAGCACGGAGATGTAATGGAAGGAGCCGAGTCTCCTCGTGTTTCTCAGGCCCATGAACAGAAAGAATACATTGGATTTCTGGACTTGACACTGTACCTGTTCACCCGCACCCCTCTCCCATAAGTTCTTTATTTTCCTGCTCCTGTTCTTAGGCACCAGACCTGAATATGGCATCCTCCACTTAGCCTTCCTGGAACATGTGTTACATATGTCAGAACACAGTATTTGTGTGGTTAACCCTCTCCAAGCAACCCAAAGTTAGGATAAAACCATCTCTCTGCATCAAATACAATAGCAAGTGGCCAAAGAGGTACAGATTTTGTCATCAGCAAATCAGCCAGTTATCCAGAAAGTTGGTGTTGGGGGTAGCTGGCGTCTACTCTCTCACGTAAGCCTCGAGTGTCTGTTCAAGTTACAGGAGGTAATTTATGTTAGTGGGCCTTTACCCTGCTTCTACCGGATTGCCTTTCCTATGCATGGCAAGCCACTGCCCAGATTCAGCTCCACCCTCCCTTCTTGCCTTCACCTCACCAGCAGTTCCCAGACAAGGAGCCCTAAGTGTGGGCAGCTCCATGTATGACCATCTCTGATTCTACAACCACAAACAACTACAGAAAATGAAGCTATCTCATTTATCTTCTTGCCCTGGATTCAGGATTAAAATGCTCATTAGTCTGGTTGACAGGTATTTATTGAGACTCTAGTGCATGCCAACACTTTAAAATTCAAACATTTCACAGAAACACGGGATTTGAACTCTGAAAGGAATTTTGAGAGGATAAAGGGGGACTCGGTGAAGTAAAGATGTACCAAGAGTCCCAGTGCCTGGCTAAGGAGCACTCTTGTAACAGATCTTGTTTTAATATGACAAGGATAATTCTTTCAGTTAAAAATAACATGGATTTATCTGGGCATGGTGGTGCACACCTTTAATCCCAGCAGTAGGGAGTCGGAGACTGGTAGGTAGATCTCTGTGAATTCAAGGCTAGCCTGGTCTGCCTGAGAGCCTCTCTCAAAAACAAACAAGAAATACCAAATAAAAGTCACCCACAATAATTTAAACCTGGCTACAAAAATCAGAGAAAATCCAAATGATTGTTTTGTTCATTATGGGTTTTATCAACTCAAAGACCAACCACGAAACACCCATAAGTTAGTGGCTGAAGATGTTCACATCATTCACATTTGCAAAGTGACGAATGCCACCTGTTTCCCCCTCTGCACCTCCCTCTCCCCCGACCCAGCCTGTTCATGTCTCACCCACGCCTGGCTGATCAAGGACTTGTAAAATTTTAACTCAATAGGATGGCACAACTTTGAAGGTTTGAATCTCTCTTCGGGGTGATGAATGAGGGTCCTTGATCCTCTCATGAAGATGTTTCCAGTGGGAGGGAAAGTGGAACAAGCTGTCACCAACAGGAATGTCCTCATGAGGCTCAGGTGAGGTTTGTACACGTGAACGAAGTGGGGGACACTCACCTCTGCCAGCTTCAGGACAGACATCTCCCTAGGTGTCTGGTGTCCTTTGTGATGGAAACATCTGACTTCTCAACTGCAGTGATAGTTTCACTGGCGTGTGTGTGTGTGTGTGTGTGTGTGTGTGTGTGTGTGTGTGTGTCTCCAAAGACAAACTGTACATTCAATATGTCTAACTCTTTATGATGGTTATACCTCAGTGAAACTGTTAGGAATAGAAAGCAGCGATTTCCACTCTGAGTAAAAATCACAACCCGCTAAACACATAGTTGTGTGTCTCTCAGGAAGCAGGCTTTAGCTAGACTTTAACTCTCCCTTTTCAGTTTAAAGGTTGTTGAGTTTCCCTCAATCATCATCCATCATGGCACTAACTCCTTATTTTGGGCTGCCGTCCGTCCTCTCTCATCCGAACCATTGACTGGGTCTCCTAATGACCCCGTTGAACCTCACACAACCCTTCCTTGCTGTAGTCAGAGAACTCTCCCCTAAAATCCTAATCCGTCACCCAATTTACTGATTCCTGCCCTTCAGGGTTTCTCACTGTCCTGAAGATGAGGCCTCAGTTTCTCAGAAGAGATGAGCAGTGACCTGCTCAAGGTGGCCTTACACAGACAAGGGCCTCTAGCTTAAGGACCTAACCAGAAGCTCAGGGAATCATCCACTTTTGTCTAAGAACTGTGAGGGCTAAAACCACCCAACACAAGCATCTAGTGTCTCTTGCTCCATTTCATATCTAATGACCCTATTCCTGGCTTGCATTAAAGTCAGCGTCAGAATCTGCCCCCCTACACACACACACACACACACACACACACACACACACACACACACACACACACACACACACATTACCATCACAGACTCCCATTCTCCCTTCTGATGCACTGTGCACACTTCCTTCTGCTGGAACTTCTTCCCTCTTTCGTCAAAGTAAGTCACATGTTCAGGTCTGTACTCTTCGAAGACACGGCCTTCCTTACCTTCTTGCATTGTCTTAGGTTCTCCCAGGACTTATTTAAAAGCCAGGGTGTGCTTTTAGAGTAGAGATCCTGTTCTGGAGACTTATTGTAGCCTCTTATCTGTCTGCTCTTTGAGAGCGGGGCTTATACTAAGTTACTTTGTAAACTTTTTTCTCTAGAAATTTAATAGATAACCCGGTGATCAAAGAACCAAGGGAATAAATGACTGGACAAATAAATACATTAAAAGAGAAAACCCGTACTTCTGATTGCCTACTGCTGTGCAGTTCTCTTAGGTGGACTTTCATCTGACTTCCTAGGATATACTGAAAGACAGATTTCTAGGAACTGGCCATTTGTCATGACAAAAAGAAACAAACAAAAAATCCAAACCTTTTGCATTATATATAGACTAAAAATGCCAGACATCTTTGCTTTGCTCTTGGTGTCTAAAAATAAAAACACTGCACTTTCTACAGTGTTTTCAGTCATGGATCT
The DNA here is from genome assembly GCF_007827085.1 of Peromyscus californicus insignis. Classification (NCBI taxonomy): domain Eukaryota; kingdom Metazoa; phylum Chordata; class Mammalia; order Rodentia; family Cricetidae; genus Peromyscus; species Peromyscus californicus. The sequence continues at coordinate 21,056,510 of NW_026294503.1, forward strand.
GCCCACCTTCTGCCATTGTGCCACCCAAGACTACACAGTGGACGGCATTCATTGTCTTACTGAGTTCAGTATTCATCTTGGGTGTGTTTTTAAATCTCTGTGATGGGGAAAGAAACTGAGTGCTTGAGTCCACAGAGCCCTTGGAACTAGAGAGAAAGCTTCTGGGAAGGTCCAAGCAAGAGATGATAAAGGCCGTCACACAGAAGAGCCGCAGTGAACGTGAATATGCAGAATCAAGAAATATCTGGGTGGGGCTATGGTGGCGCACACCTTTAATCCCAGCACTCCTGAGGCAGAGGCAGGTGGATCTTGGTGAGTTTGAGGAGAGCCTGGACTACAGAGTGGGTTCCAGGACAGCTAGGGCTGTTACACAGAGAAACCCTGTCTCAAACAAACAAAATGGAAGGACAGATCTACCACAGCTGGAAGAAGTGGAGATAATTGTAGAGATTGAGCAACTGAAATTCTGGTCCTGAGATCAGCACTGAGAGAAGACAATGGTTTGCTTTGAGACCTGTTCAGTTTATGCTATGGACTTCCATAAGAAATAAATGTAATAACCACACGTCTACAATCATTGTCAGCATGCCTTGTATATGGTAGGGGTTCAGACTTCTCTGGAATTGAATTGAGATTCAGTGTAAACATTCATATTTTTAATTATGTGTATATGTGCGGGTGTGTGTGTGTACATGAGTATAGGTGCCCAAGAAGGGCAGAGGAGAGCACTGGATCTCCTGGGATTGGAGTTATAGAGCCATCCAACATGTGTTGGGAAACAAACGTGTGTCTTCGGCTAAAGTAGTACATGCCCCTAACCACTGGGCCATCCCTCTGGTCCCTTCAGTACATTTGGTTATATAATTCCAAGAAAACTAATTTCTACTGCCAGTGTGGTAGAGAAAGAAACGTCAAGATCAGCATATGAACAAAGCCAATGGGAAGAAAGATGGGGAGCCCCTCCCCATCGGGGATACAGGTAAGGGGACAGGACACGCACGCACGAGAAAAGCTGTACCCAGGAAAGTGTGAGTGCTGTGCCAATGACCCATAAAGGCACTCGGCTTTCCTGGCCCAGTGCCATTTGAGCTTTGAAACTTTCCCTGCTCTCTGGTCAGTCTCCAGGCCCAGGAGTGTTCTCGTTTTTAATAAATGTCCCTATTTCTACCACTACCCACGTCTCCCTGGTCCAAATCTTTGTCCTGGGCCACCGCTCTCAAAATTTCCCTGTTCATTCACTTCCCTGTTCGGCTTACAATTCCAGGTCACAGGACATCACTGAGAAAAGTCAGGGCAGGAACACCAGTAAGAACTGAAGCAGAAAGCAGGGAGGGATACCACTTACTTATGGAGCTCAGCTCAGTGCCCCCAGCCCCACCTCGAGTTGATGCAGGCTCCTCAGCTGCCCTCTCCCTGTCCACCTGTTCACCCATCTGGACCTAGACCTGCTGGGTCTCCCTCTGGCTCTAGCTCTGCTCTCTCACATCTGCAGCTGGCTACACCTTCTCTCCAACCCCTGACTCCCAACTTCTTCTCTGCAGCAACTGTTTCATCCCCTGCAGCTGTTTGGGGTTTATTTTCATGCCAACACAGACTTCACTGCATTTCTATCAGCCTACTTCTGAAACCTTTGGGACTTGGCAATAGCCTCTAACTTGTATTTATTTTTGTAAACACATAAATGCATACAATAGGTAGAGAGATTTGCCGTGTAATGTGTGACAGGAGATTTAGTATGAGTAACTATGATTGTAATAAGAAGCGTGGATTTGCCTCAGTCACGTTACCAAACAGGCACAATTATCTGGCCAATTGTGATAGAAACAATGACACCTTGTAAATTTATTGTATTGACTGTTATGCAATCAATTCTGACATTACGAAAAGACATAAACATGTTATATGTTTCTGGCATAACACACTCATAACACCCATACTTCCCAGGGCTACATATAAGGAGAAAAGTTTATCCTACACAAACATAGGAGAATGTAAATGTGCAAAATGATTCACCAACCCTCACAACCTAGTACATTTGAACTTCTCACATTTCCCAGATCTTTGGGCCGCTTCTGTTCTCAGAAGCACCATTCTTTTTCCTTTCTATTTATATTTTTATGTTACTGTTTTGATTGTCATTATCATTAGAGTATATGGGGGTGTATGTGTTTGTGCGGTTATGTGAATCTATGTGTGTAGAGGATGACACTGGGTCATCAATTACTCTCCACCTTTTAAAAATAGTTTAGGGAATGGGAGTGGCACAAGCCTTTAATCCCAGCATTCTGGAGGCGGACCAGGTGGATCTCTGAGTTTGAGGTCAGCTAGGTCTACAGAACAAGTTCCAGGACAGCCGGGGCAACACAGAAAAACCCTGTCTCAAAAAAAAAAAATCTAAATAAATAAATGGAAATAGCTGAAAGGATGTTATTGATTATCATTTGTGTATACATGATGTGTACATGCAGGTACATGCCATGGCATGTGTGCACAGGTCGAAAGACAACTTTCCAGAGTTCATTCTCTTCTTCCACCTCTCTATGGATTCTGGGGATTGAACTCATGCTGCCAGGGTTGTGCAGCAAGCCCCTCTACCCACTAAGCCTTCTTCCTGGCCCTTCACCTTAGCTTCTGAGAAAAGGTCTCTCCCTGAAGCTGGAGCGTATGAACTCAGTTAGTCTTCTGGCTAATGAGTTCCAGGATCTGGCTGTCTCTCCACTACACCCTTCCCCCAAACCCCATAACTAAGAAAAGAGACATCCATCCCTACACCTGGCTTCTTACATGGGTGCTGGGGTTCCAAACTCAGGTCCTCATGTTTATGCCCCTAGGAGAGTTAAGAATTCTCTGCCTGTTGGCCCTTGATGCATACATGTGGCAGGTATGTTACTGGCTGAGACATAACCCCAGGTCCCCTTTCTCTTTCCAAATACACTGTCATTATTTCTACCACTATCCATGTGTACCTGAGCCAGTTCTTTTTTTAAAAGCACAAGAACCTGGAGATTCCTATAAGTGCCTCCAGACTCTACCCAAGCCTATAATGATTTCTCTTTTGTACAATCCAAGGCAAAGCCACACCCAAATATATTACTCTAACACAGTATTTATCCATGTGACAAACTAAGAAATCCAACCCCCTGGAAAGTATGACTAAGAGGTTTTACTACAATAATAATTTTCACCAAGCGGATGAGGGACTTAGGAAAAGGGACAGCTACTATAGCAACCACAGAGTGGTCCAAAGCTACATTTGGCTTTCAATTTCACTAATAATTCAGAGAAACCATAAAAGATTCAAGTGAAATCTGGTTGGTTGATTAGAAACATGTGAGGGACTGCACTCGGGCACGTGTTTCACATTTCTACTTCCATGTGTGCCAAAAATTAATCATCATCTGCCCTGTGATATTCCAGAAAACAGAATCACCCCAGCTGGCCCTTGGAAGGACAGAGATGGGGTCAGGAAATCACAGAACCAGTCCAGGACTTCTGTTGAGAGAGAATGAACGTGTGCATTCCATGTAGAATGGGGATGGTCCTTCGCTTCCTCCCCTGCTCTCAATGTAGCCCTTCACGTCCCCACCTGCAGCCCAGTCCCCACCAGCTCTGTATTAGAAGAGAACACTCCATCTGTTGCTTCATCCTGAACCTCCTTCCTTTCCAGAGCACAAATTCCAGCAGGGAACAGACACAGAATTTGGAGCCAGGAAGTCACAAAGTTGAGCCCAAACTATCATTTATTATGAGGAATTCACATAGTGTCGTTGAGCTTCAGTTTTCTTCATTAACAAAATGGGGGTTTCAAGACCTTCTTTGAAGAGGGTTGCTGACTAAATGGGTCAGTTATGTGAAATGTATACAAGTCAAGGATGCTAACGAAAGTGTTTGCAGCTTTCTTGCCTTCCTTGTGAATGAGGATATTCTCACTCTCAGATATTAGAGCCCAAACTGTCACTGAACACAGGACCGCGTGACAGGAGTGCCCAGGGGATAGGCATTATACAATGGGCCCAGGACCTGATTAAGTCAGAGTGCAGTATAGAGATCTTAGGTCCATCTAGTCCCACTTAGACAGAGAGTAAGTTAGATGACAATCAATCCTCCTATTAATGTGCCATAAAAAGAAGGGGACATGAAATAGTCAGCTCAAACCTCGTAGCTGAGAAGCATTTTTTATGGGATGATGGTGGTGGATGAGACGCTTCATACATAAGAAGTAGATGAGAGGACTGGAGATACAGCTTAGTAGTTAAGAGCACTTGTTTCTCTTCCACAGGACCTGGGTTTGATTCCCAGCACCTACATGGCAGCTCACAACCATCTGTAACTTCAGTACCAAGGCAGCATCCAGCAACTTCTTCTGGCCTCTGTGGGCATTAGTGTGTGTGTGTGTGTGTGTGTGTGTGTGTGTGTGTGTGTGTGTGTGTGTGTATGGTGAGGGCAAAACATCTGTATGCATTTTTTTTAAAAAGTAGATGAATAAAATATTCTGAGGCCAGGAAATGCTCGCAAAACTGGTTAAGCATGGTTACTGAAGAGACAACTGAGAAATGGGGCTGGCATGGTGCCTAGGCTAGTTTATAACGATCTCACCAGGTTATGGCAAAAGTTTTGGGCTTAATACTACAAATAATGCAGGCTCACTAGATAAACTTAAAAAGCTTTCTCCACTGCATTTGCTTCCTGCATTTTCTATCTGTGTCATGAAAAACAGACACACAACAGGAAAGACATTCACACAGCATAAGCGGGTACTATAAAATTAAAATCTCCCGCTTTTTTTCTGGTTTTTGGAGACAGGGTTTCTCTGTATAGCCCTGGCTATAGTAGAACTCACTCTGTAGACGAGGCTGGCCTCAAACTAAGAGATCTACCTACCTTTGTCTCCCAAGTGCTGGGATTAAGGGTATGTGCCACTACTGCCCAGGAAAACTCCCCCTCTCTATCCCTAGACTAGGTCTTCTTAAAAGGTACCGAGTGTAAATCCATTCCTCTGATACAGATTTCTCATGTATAAATCTTAAGTCTTTCTGTGATGAGAAATATTAATACCCTTTGCTGTACTTCTATCTCACATTATAATGCTTGATTAACTAGTCCCATCTCTACTTATATAATTCCACCCCATTATTTTAAATAGTTTGAAGGCTCTCACACATTAGACTGTTCATCTTATGCTTTGTTAGTCCCCAGTTGGTAGATTTCTTCTGAGGTTGTTCTCATTTGTTTATTATTTTGACTTTGAAGTGTCCTTGTAGGAGAAACTACTAAACCCAGACTTGTTGGATCAAAGACTATGTGCTTTTAAAAATCCAAGTGTTATTTTCAATTTTCCCATTAAAAAAGTATCTATTTGTACTCCGACTCCAGCATGATTGCGTGCATTTCCACAGACCCTTTACATCATTTTGTTATCATGCTTTTAAAAGTTGGCTGATCTGATAAGTAAACACTGTTCATCTCCTTGCTCGGCCTTGCATTTCATTTCTTTAACTGTGTGAAGATGGAGTGCTCACATGTTTATCAACCATGTGCACTTTTTACCCCTCCGAGAATAACTTTTTAAATTTTCCTTGCCAATTCTTCTATCCCTTTGGATCCTTTCCTTAGTATGTTAAGGAAATGAACATATTGACCACTATTTAGTTTATGGTCTATGGGTTCGAGCTCATCAAAGTCTCTGTAGCAGGAATTTTAGAGAGTCTTATTAATAAAATCAAACCTGAGCCAGGTAATGGGGTGAACACTGGAAGGTCAGAGAGACAGAACAAGCCACAGCTAACCTCACCTGGCCAACTTCTCAGCTGGTCTTGTTTCCTCAGACTGGAAGCTTCTGTGTCCTCATCCCCATGGCTCTCAGCTGAACTGCTGCTCGAAATCCTGAATGCTTAACCAGCCAAAATGCTTAACCAGGCCAAATGCTTAACCAGGCAAATGCCTCCTAACCAGTCAAATGCTTCTAGTTTCTGGTCCTCACGCCTTATAAACCTTTCTGCTTTCTACCACCACTCCCTGGGATTAAAGGCTGCTTTCTGGGATTAAAGGCGTGAGTCACCATGCCTGGCTGTTTCCAATGCAGCCTTGAACTCACAGAGATCCAGAGGGATTTCTGTCTCTGGAATGCTAGGATTAAAGGCGTGTGCTAACATTTTCTAGCCTAAGTATCTTGTGGTTTTTCTGTTCTCTGACCCCAGATAAGTTTATTAAGGTACACAATATTTTGGGGAACACAATACCACCACATTTCCTCTCTTTTTGTCTAAAATTTAAAAAGGCTTATAACTAATACAAGAAAAACTATTCAATAAGTATATACAATATATACAGCCAAAAATTACATTAATGATGTCTAGTCCATTAACATTTGACAGATTCAGATAAAAACTCCATTATATATATTAACAATGTCCAGTCCAGGAACATCTGATAAACTCAGACCAAATTTTTTTCATTACTTATCTTATTTAAAACCAGTAGTTCCTTTTTAAAAATAGATTCCATAATTTCCCTTTTTATCTTATCATATCCATATTCTCTCTTTTTTCTTTCCATAATACATTCAGTAGTCTACCTTTTGTCATTCTTATATCTTCCCCTTTTTCTTCAGTGTAGATTCAGTGATCTACCTTTTTATCCTATTATTTCTTTATCTTTTTTCTCAGAGTAGATTCAATGAGCTATCTCATATCTTATTCTTTTTGCTTTCTAGGGGTGAAGATATCTTTAGGGAATCTTGAAGAGAAAATTTTTGGGTTAATTGTCAAGTCCTGTATCATTTGTCCAGTCTCTGCATAAAAAGAAAGTTCAGGGCTTGTCATAAGTCTTTGCTTGAGTAGTCTGTCAGGCTGGATCATCTCAGCTAGTCATCTCGAAATTGTTTGTAGTCCAAAGCAGATCTTTCTGTAGTGTTAATCAGCCTAATGACTTTACCATAGTCCATGTAGAATCATCTTTGTGGAGTCCCGTCATCCTTTTGAAGATTTCAAAGTTGCTGTTAGGCGTGGTCATGGTTCCCTGCAGACTTTTTTTTTTTTTTTTTTTTTTTTTTGCCTCCTCTGTGGTTTGGAGCAATCACAGTCTGATAAATGTCTGTCTCTCGGAACCATGAGTATTCTCCCTAGAACAGAGAATCTTCACAGCAATTTCTCCCCACCATTTGTCTTGCCAAACTTTTCCAAACTGACCTTTGCCGATATTTTCTTGTAACACGATGGTCCTGGTGATTCTTCTCTGAACAAGCAGTAATAAACCCTTTGTCCCAGGTAGCAGCATCACCGCAGTCACCAACACGATGAGAAGTAGCCAGCAACGTGGAGCAGCAGTCACTGCCTCCATGGTCCCACTACCGTTTGTCACTGGGTCCCAAGCCGAAGCTTTTTCTTAGCAAACCTCCTAGGCCGGCCTCAAATGCGGTATCCTCCTGACTGCTTCCTTCAGTAAATCCTACCAGCGTGTTCCACCACAACCGGCCGAGTGTAGCTTGGGCCTGAGCTGGGGCCCACAAGCACCTTTTTCATGAATTCGTACCACGAACGTTGGGCGCCAGATATTGGTGAAATTATTAAGGCCACTCCACGTAGTTAAAAGGAGATTTATTTAATGGCGTAACTTACAAGTTAAGGGATAGGTAGGTCGCCGGGTCTGGGGAAGGTGTATCGCAGTCCAGCAGTGTTCTCTGGAGCTCTGCTTGGCCCACCTTCACCGTCCAAGGTCCCGGAACGAGTGTGAGCTCCGCCCATCCAGATCTCAGGTCCCCAGGCCCCGCCTTGTAGGCGTGACAGTTGCCAAAGTCTCAATGGGGGTTGGAACTTCCAGACCAAAACTGGAATGGCTACCCACTACATCCTCTTCTACACCAAAATTCTCATTGCTTCGGTCTGTCTGTCTATGTATGTATGTGGGAGAGGGCACTCAACCCACTATATGCATATGAAAATGCATACCATATGTATTCTCAAAGAATACCTTTGAGAAGACTGTTCTCTCAAACCATGTGAGTCCCAGGGACTGAACTCAGGTCATCAGGCTTGGCAGTAAGGGCCTTTACCCACAAATCATCTCATTGGCCCCCCACTCCAATATTTTTTTAAAATCCACTCACATTTCCTTCCATCCTTTAATGAATTGAGCTATTTAATGTCTATGTTTTCAACATATCAAGAATTTCTTTTTTTGTATTGTATGCAATACAGGTTTTAATTTATGATTATGTTTTTTCTTTTGAAATATTATTTCATTTTCCATTTAAATTTATTAACATGATATATATGGTTGCTTTAATTCTTTTCACTTTTATTCTGTTTAAAATTTCCCTTGTTTTCTTATTTTCAGCCTATTATCTGGTGTTCGTTATTTTGTCTTTCAAGACAGGGTTTTTCTGTGTAGCCCTGGTTGTCCTGGAACTCACTCTGTAGACCAGGCTGACCTTGAACTCAGAGATCCACGTGCTTCTGCTGGGATTAAAGGCATGCTCTACCACTGCCTGGTTTATAATCTGTTTTTATCTTCTTTAATAGGTCTGCTTTTTTTTCCCTTCACTGAGATCTGTTAGGTGAAAGGTAAAGAGACCTACCTGAGGCACAGTAGTCCCATGTCTAAGTATTTATGTACAATGCCAGCACATGTTTCTCAGCAGACTCTGGTGTGCTCCACTTACCCTGGCAGACAATCAGGCTGACAATTCCTAGGCAAAGCACACGTGTTCAGGATTACCTATTCACTGCACTTCCCATAATGCCCATGGTGTGGAACAAGAACGTGGATGATCATGTTGCCCATTGCTGGCCTGGGCACCATTTTCTCCGTGATGCTTTACTTCCTATTGGAGACTTCCGGGAATATATAGATTTACTCTCAGTATTTTCCTCTAATTAGACCCAAATATTACCATACTAGCAAATATTCTTCAGTGATTGGGGACACTGTGACTTCTAAATTTTTTAAAGATAAATTTTCCTCTTTTTAGTTGGTTTTGAAAAATAAAGTTGAAATAGAAATGAGTTTCCTCTAGAATTTCTCCATCTAAGAGAGTTACACTGGAGAGACTGGATTGATGAATGAGGATTTTGACTGAAGGCCTGAAGAAGGGAAAGATGGAAGCAGAAAAGCGGTAGGAGGCCTGTGTGGCACCAAGGGTAGAACAGAAATGAAGAAACCTCACGACAGTAAGCTTGGGGATGACAAAAAGACAGAGAGCCAAGTGAACTTTGGAGCCGATTTGAAAAGATGATATTGAAAGATAAAAGAAGGGAGTAACTTGACAGACAGCTACTCATTAACTGAGCTGTTGTTTATTTGTTTTTGTTGTTGTTTCTCTGTAGCAAAAGAGGACATTCAGTAAATGTACCATTCTGATAAATCAATAGAAGTCACAACGTCAGTGGCAAAGGAACAATTGTGCAGATCGTTTTAGAATTCCCTTGAGGTTATTTTTCAAATGTTTTTTATTAGCACACACTCATTCATTATACATAACAGTGGGCTCCATTATGACAGTTTCACGCACATATATAATGCATGCTATTTAGTAGAAAAAAATCCCATGCTAAGTTGCCTATTCATCTGCAACTACATTGGAGAGAGATAAATATACACACTTCTTGGGCTGGCCTAGGCTCATGCATCTCCTGCCTTTGGAGTGCTGGGATGAGACATGCCAACATACGAGCCTCAGATTACTCTTCTTTTTGTGTTTCTCTCTCCCATAAGCTATAAACGTGCTTCTGCGCTAAGTGCTTGTCCACCACAGATGTACAGTGAGTATTTATTTATTCTACTGAGACGCCTCTTTCTGGGCTGAAGTCACTGCAGGTGACTCTAAAAACAGTTTGCCTATCTAATAAGTATACTAAAACCACACCAAGATCAAGGTAACCAATTGCAACTTAGTGATATTGGCTGATGGGAGTACTGGGGGTAATGGCTTAATTAAAAGAAAAGATTGAGTCCGTGGCTCTGTAGTGACTGCAGCCTATAAGCATGCATCCTACAGCTAATTGTACAATTCATCTTTCAGTAGATATGTTTCGTGGGCATCAAACTTTCCAATAGGGAAGTTAAGAATGAGAAAAGGAATAATGAATACTGTTATTTATAACACACTGCACATGATCCAAGGACTGTGGGTTAAGTCTTCAAAATTTATTTATATTTATTTATATTTTATGTATGAGTGCCCTGCATGTATAGCTGCGTGCCAGAAGAGGGCATCAGATCCTATTACAGATGGTTGTGAGCCACCATGTGGTTGCTGGGAATTGAACTCAGAACCTCTGGAAGAGCAGCCAGTGCTCCTAACCCCTGAGCCATCTCTCCAGCCCACGTTACTGCTTTTTTAAAGTGCACATTTTGCTCTAAAAGTGGTCTTAGTTTCCTTAGTGTTGCTGTAACAGTGTACCCGTAAATGGCCAATTTCTTACAAATAAATGGAATTGGACCTAAGGCTACAGCGCAGTCAGCAGCGTGCTTGCTCAGGATGGAGGAAGCCCTAGGTTCACTCTGCAGCACCATATAAACCGGGCATGGTGGTACATGCCTATAATCCCTCACCACGATGGTAGTGGCAGGTGGAGAAGAAATTTGAGGTCATCCTTGGCTACACAGTAAGTTTGAGTCCAAGCTAGGCTCCATAAGAACCTGTCATGCCTGAAAATACATACATACATACATACATACATACATACATACAGGGAAAGGACTTTACATTTCAGTGTTCTGGAGGGTGGGGAGCCTAACTTTGATGCTAATATCTGGTGAGAGCTTTCATATTGTGTCACAACATGGCACAGGGGCCATACAATAAGACTGATAGAATTTATTTCGGGTGATTCATTTTCATATAAAGTCACTAATCGGATTATGGGGCACCATCCTCATAACCTTATTTAACTTTAATTAGACCCCAAGTTTAAGTAGGCCTCATCTCCAAATTAGGTTTCCAGCGAATGAATTCTGGGAAGGCACATTCAAGCCATAGCAGAAGCCATATTTGGAAACACAACAAGGACGACAGTATCCAGGCTGTTGTATCGTGGGACATTGACATCCGTGTATGAGTATCACGAGTATGGGGACATCATTTCTACTACTGCTGTTTACTTACTGTTCCTCGAAACAGGTTTTAATTCTAACAAATACAGGAGTCTTAACAGTATCACATCTATACAATGTTTTTGTTGTTGAATGTGAGTTTGCCAAATTAACAGACTGATATCAGGGTTATTAAATGCTAAAGACAAAAATGATTAATATAGAGGTAGGGAGAGATGGCTCAGCAATAAAGTACCTGCCTCTCAAGCATGAGGACCTCCATTTAGGTTCCCAGCACCCACGTACAAGTCAGACATCATGGTACTATCTTTAAACATCAGAGCTGGGGATGGAGACAGGTACATGGGGCTCACTGGTGATCTAATCTATCCCAATTAGTGAGCTCTATGTTCAGTGAGAGGTTTTCCTTAAAAAAAAAAAAAATAAGGTGGAGGGACATCAAAGATGATACTGATGCCTTCTTTTGGCCAACAAGCGTACGCACACATACACACATACACACACACACACACACACACACACACACACACTGTTGTCAACAAAATCTCAATCGTTCAATTTTACCAATAAAAACTCAGGAGCCAGATGCTGGGGTGAAAGCCTGCTAGCTCAGAGGCAGAGAAAGCACCCAACTGACATTCCTTCTCAGCTAATGCCCCAAAAACCTCTCTTCTCCTCTGCCATCTCAAACAAAAACTCTTCAAACTCAATGCCCCTCCCTTCTACTTCCTGTGAGTCTCTCTATCCATCTTCTTGACTCCCTCTTACTCTCTAAGGTTTTTCTGTCAACTGGTTGCTTGCTCCACCTCTTGACCTATGATTGACTTTCTTTAATCCCGTTTACAATATTCAAGCAGAAAGCTCTTTAAAGGTTTGTGCTAAGGCTGAGCCACACCACAACTGGAAATAGGTTTTTCCAGTAAATAATGCAATCTTGGGGTTCATAGTGAAATCAAATATCCCTCAACACACACACACACACACACACACACACACACACACACACACACACACACGACTAATATTGCCAGGTGGGAGTGCATATCTGTAATCCCAATACTTGAAAAGTTGAAGTAGGAAAATCAGAAGTTCAAGTTCAAAGTCATCGTTGGCTACATAGCAATGTCAAAGCTGGAATACATAAGATTCCACCTCAAATTAAAGAAAATCAATTTTAAAAAGACAAAGCAGAGCTGATACCGTGTCCCACCCCTGTAATCTCAGTCCTTCTAAGGCGGAAGCTGGAGGAGAGCTGCCCTACACCGGGAGACCCTGTTTCAAAAAACAAAATAGAACAAAATACAATCTGTCAGTTTTTAAAGTATGGTCTCTATTTCTTTGTCTTTTTACCACATTGTTTAACTTTACACTCACTTGACAACACTCAATTTTCCTCCACTGCCTTCAAGTTCCTTTGACTTCCTACCTGGATCTTATTTATGTCTTGAATTTCTTCCAGTTTTTTTTAAATTTTTTTCTTTTTTTCCCAACGTAATATTTTCATTGATTATTTGGGAATTTTACATAATGCACCACAATCACACTCACTTCTCAGTCCTCCCAGGTCCACTCCCGACATTTGGGACCTTCTCCCCAAAAAACAAGTTCAATTTGTGTTGCCTGTATACTCACTGGAGCATGGTCACACTCCCAGTGGCCAGCCCCTTAAAGAAAACTGAGTCCTCCCCCGACCTGCACCCTCACAGAAGCCATCAACTATGGAGAGCTCCTCTTTAGCATCGTTATCACATTTTTAAAGAGTTCTCTTCAATGGCTTCCTGTCTATGATGCTTCTTTTTCGGGGGGTTGGGAGATAGAGGTTGTCACAGAAGCCTTTTATGCCTCTCATCTCAACTGTGAATTTGCAGCTATCGATACCACTACAAAGGAAGGTTCCTTGCTCTTTATAGTCAGTGGGAGTATGGCCCACGGACATCCATATGGCCTCTGCCATCAGCACGTGCCGTGGACCTTAGCACGATCTCTGGTGCGGCAATACAAATGACGGACATCAACATGGCCCTCTGCTGCTGCACGGGCCTCACACACCATCATAGCCTGCGCAGCAGCCACGGACATCAACATGGCCTCGGGAGCAACATGAGCCACGGATACCCATATGCTCCTCAGCAGCAAGCCCCGGCTGTCGCACAGTCCACAGACATCAACGTGGCCCCTGGTTGCAGCCGGACTATAGACCCCAACATGGCCCTTGGCAGCAGCATTGACCATGGACATCATCACGGCCTCAGGCAGCAGTACTGGCCACTCACATCAACATGGCCTCTGGCGGCAACCAGAACCACAGACATTAACATGGACTCCCCCAGTAAGCAGCACAGACCATGAATGTCCACTTGGCTTTTGGTGGTAGCATGGGCCTTGGACATTGAACATGTCCTCAAGTGGCGGTCGGGACCACGGACATCCACATGAACTTCAGGTTCAACATGGCCTGGGGCAGCAGCACTGGCCACTGATACCAGCACATCCTCCAGCTGTAGCATGGACACCAACCTGGCCTCTGAGAGGGAGCAATCCAGAAAATGAACCATTCTTTGGCAGACATCCTGTCATTGCTCAGAGCCAGGGCTGTCGTTTGACTGGGCAGCCGAGTCGGGGGTGGAGTCTGCGTAAGCTCCAGGCTGCTGCACACCACCCTGCTGACCCTACTTGGCATCAGCACGTTCCCCCATCCACTGAAGCCTTCTCCCACACCTGTCCCTGCTGTCTAGTCTCTAGTTTGGCCTCTCTCTGCCAGGCACACACCACTCCACTCCTCCATCTTTCCCAGCTCTTTATCACATATTCATTTGTTGTAGTGGCATCACAAATGGCAGTCTGTCACACTGTATTTCCCCCCCAAAACAGCTTTACATGCAAATACTCATTGCAATGAGTCATTGGTCTGGTTCGGGGTTTGTGGTATCAGAAGCACCATAAATACTGGTGCTCATCGCTGAGATTCCTCTCATATCCTGATGTTGCCCAGAGTCAGGGTGTCTTGCAGCTAAGCAGGACATCTGGGGTCAGGATCCACTGGAGTTCCAGTCCACCACACATCTCCCTGCTCTCGATGCAGGCCACTCGAGGTTCATCAGGCGTGACCCTTGTGCTTGCAGTCTGTGTGAAGCATCATGGCCCCTTACTTCCCTTCTTCCAGCAGGGCGAGCTCAGCAATGACTCCAGAGGCTCCATGCTGTGAGCAGGCACACTGGCTACAGACCGGACCTACCCAGTAATGCCATGGTCTTGGCCCACTGTGGCTACGCCCCCATACTTCATCGCTGAGTCTGTAGTGTTGCCCGTCCCCACTACACTCGAGGCTTGGCTTTGCCATCTTTCCTTCCAATTTAGTGAGTCTGTTTTCTAAAAGCATCTTCCCATAAGACCTGCCTTTTTTTTTAAGTTGTTCTGGGGATACCGTGGGCTCTGCAGACTCCTTCCCTGCCACGTCTCCCCTCAGAGCCTTCATGGGTCTCTCAGGCTCCTCGGAGTTGCTCCAGAGTTTCCCCCGCAGGTGCCAGCCGCTTCCATCAATTTTGATCACAGCCATGCTTTGGACAGCACAGCTCTGGGCACCTCACAGCGCCAAAATACAATTGGTTTTAAAGGAAATCTTAATTTAGAAGAGGGAAAGAAACACACCAATAAGATTTCAATAAAGGTAACAACTGCTGTGTGAGTTGAATTGGATTTGGGAGGGGGGGTGTCTGTGTGTGTGTGTGTGTGTGTGTGTGTGTGTGTGTGTGCTGGTGCAAACATCCATGCATGGAGGCCAGAGGTTGATGTAAAGTGTCTTTCTCTATCATTTCCCACCTGAATTTATTTTATAATTCTTTGACAATTTCATATCAGTATACACAGTATCTCATAACTGTATTACTGAATGTACGATATTTTTCCTGCCATTAACCTTTCTCATCTTCCCTATTCCCACCAAAACTCTTCTTCTTCTCCCTCCTGCTCTGATGTCTTTTTTTTTTTCTATTCTTGACCAGCTGAGTTCAAGAAAGGCTGTCTTCATGAGCAAAACGGGTAGAAAATATCCACAGGAATATTGGCTATATATATCACTGAGGAAAATGCCATTCCCTCTCCAATACCCACCAATTGACCTTTAGTGACTGGTGGGGCCTCATGAGACCTTTCCCTATGCATGGCAAAATCTCGATGAAGCCAGTCTTGTGTAGGTTTTGTGCAGGTAGCCACAGCTGCAGAGAACTCATGAGTACGATGGCCATGTTATGTTCAGAAGACATTATTTTAGAACTCCCTTCCCCAACCCCTGGTTCTCTCTCTCTCTCTCTCTCTCTCTCTCTCTCTCTCTCTCTCTCTCTCTCTCTCTCTCTCTCCCTGCTTTACTCTCACATCTACCTACCTACCTACCTACCTACACACACACACATACACACACACACACACACACACACACACACACACACACACACACACGCACACAGTTTTTGTTTTTGTTTTTTGAGGCAGAGTCTCTCACTGAACCTGGAACTTGCAGTTTCAGCTAACATGGCTAGCTAGTGACCCCCCGAATCCACATGTCTCTCCTCCACCTCCCACTAGAATTTACACCAATGTGCCTAGTTTTTCCAAGGGCTCTGGGAATCAGAATTCAGCTCCCCATGCTTGCCTAAAACTTTATCCACTGAGCCAACTCCCTAAGTAGAAAAGTTCTATGCATACTCCAGTTTTTGGTATGATTTAGTGTTTGTGTCTGATTTCCCTTCATGAGCAAAGGAGAGGGACACAAATAAAGAGCTTCAATTTTTTCACTTTGTTTTGGTTTATTATTTTACCCTCACTTACTAACAGGTAGTCAATAATTACCCAATTGATAAATATTGTTTAATTGACCCATTGCATCTCACTAAAATCAGCTCAGTTAATTTCCTGGTGGAATTTCTAAGCCGCACTCCGCCTGTCTTCTTTGTGAAAAGAAAATGCTAATAATCCAGAAAAAGCACCTCAAACTTCATGCTGTCTTCCAGTGTAAGATAAAAACACAGGAGCCCCTTTCATGAGCTCTAGGATCATTCTTAACCCATTAGCATGCTGGGAAATGCAGGGAGGGCTATCAGACAACCAAAGAATAACTTGCGAAATCAAAATAAAAAAGCAGATCACATACCTCCAACACACAAATGCACAGAATAGACATTACCATTCCAAAAGGGAGGAAAGGGAGGATAGTAAAGAAATGCCAGACCAAAGCAAAACTGAAAACCAGCAGGGCAAACTCCAAATTCTGCATCTCCATGTCTGATATCAAAGTTCTCTTCAGATCCCCAACCCTCTTTCAGCTTGGTTGACTTCATTGTATTTCTGTCTCTTAGACTGGTTCTACATCCTGTTAGTATCTCTCCTTAGCAGTCAACCCATGGCTCTAGTATCTGCAACATCTTGAGGTCTCCAACACAACCCAAGCTCACAGCTTCATGCAATGGCTTCTCTGGGCTTCCATGCAGGGACACATGCTCTTGACACACACTTGGCCTAAGCACCTTTCCTTAGCCACGGGGGCAGATTCCACACCCCTTTTTTTCATCCTTAATGCTAAAGGCAGAAGTAAGTGGATGAAGCTGCCAAGTTTTGCTGTTTGATGGGGCTGGAACATATCCCCCTTGTTCTAAACACATCTGTGCCAGCTTTCTGTTGTTGATGGTTTCTGTCATGGCTTAAACTTTACTTTAATTCCTTTTCACAAGTTTAATCTCAGCAGGGTGGGTTCTAGCACTGAGATCACCACTCTCTTTATTCCATTTAGCACCAGGCTTTTCTTTAAAGTTTTTATCTCTTTGAGCACAGGAATTAGCTCCATTACATTTCCAGGTGCTCCCTTTCTCCTCAAACTGTACATTTTGTATTTTTCCTTGTTCAGCTTGTTCTTTTTCATTATATCTCTACAGCACTCATAAGAGTGACTAGTAATAATCACATGACAGAGCCAATACTAGGCTGTCTTGAAATCTCCTCTGCCAATGCCATTAATCCAAAATTTCAATTTAGCCTCAGGCAGATTTTTAGGAAAAGGGCAAAACCCAGTCATATTCTTTCCCAAAATATCACAAGAATGGTCTCTTGGCCACTTACTAATATTCTTCTACTCTGAAACTTTTTGATCTGGGCCTCTCACCATTCAAATTGCCCTCATCACACTTCTAAGCTCCTACTAGTATGGCCCATTAAGCCCTGTTTAAAGCATTGAACTGCTTTCCTAATCCAAAGTCCCAAAGTCCACATTCTTTCAACAAGCAGTATGGTCAGGCCTGTCACAGCAATACCCCACTCCTGATACCAACTTCTGTCTTAGTCACTGTTCACCATGACTAGACTAAGGCAGTTTCAGAGGTTTAGCTCATTATCATGTCAGGGAACATGGTGACAGGATGCTGTGATGGAGAAGTAGCTAAGAAGTATATCCTGATACATAGGCAGAAAGAGAGGAGAGGAGAGAGAGAGAGAGAGAGAGAGAGAGAGAGAGAGAGAGAGAGAGAACTGGGCCTGGGTCTGGGCCTGGCATGGGCTTCTGAAACCTCTAAGCCCACCCCAAGAGGCATACTTCCCCCAACAAGGCCACAAGGGCACACCTACTCCAACTAAATCACACCTCCTAATCCTTCTCAAGTAGTGCCACTCCCTGGTGACTAATAATTCAAATATGTGAGCCTATGAGGGCTATTTTTATTCAAACCATAACAATGTTTTATGAAAAATTATTTTTGGTGGAAAAATATCAAGTTAATATCATTAGATTTAAAATGTGAGTTTTGCCACTTAAAATAACCCAATCCAGTGTTATACAGAAAAGCCAAAGATACATTATCACCACCACTACCACCATCATCATCATCACTACCACCAACAACATCATTACTATTTTTCAGTGCTAAGGATCTATCCCAGGGCTCACGTACAACAGGCAAGTACTTTACCACTGAGCTACATCCCCAATCCTTTAAACTAAGACTGTTTAAAAAAAAAAAAGATCGAGCCGGGCGGTGGTGGTGCACGCCTTTAATCCCAGCACTCGGGAGGCAGAGCCAGGTGGATCTCTGTGAGTTTGAGGCCAGCCTGGGCTACCAAGTGAGTCCCAGGAAAGGCACAAAGCTACACAGAGAAGCCCTGTCTCGAAAAACCAAAAAAAAAAAAAAAAAAAAAAAAAAAAAAAGATCATCCTGTGGTAACATCAAAATTGGCACAGAAATGGAATTTAGCATTCTCTTTCATCATTTCACAAGGGTTTATATATTTCATTTCAGAAATGAAAATGTCCTCTATGGAAACAGAAGTGTCTTTAACAAGCCTGTCATTTTCTGCTGATAAACACAGCCAATAACCTCAAGGTCATGTGTTTCCCCTTGACCCCAAATCATGCTGTTTCCTTTTATTCAAGTCCAAACAATTCATCTTTGTTCGTTACAAGAAAATTGGTCGGCATTACCCATCCCTTTTTTAATACTCTCGAAATCCTCCCTATAATAAATCCCAGCCTAAGGCCAGTAAAATATTGTGTTTTTTCTTCTTTAAGAGCTTGTACAATGTGTGCACATTTCCAAAGCAAGACATCCTATGTCAGCTGCAGGCTGTAACTAAGGGCTTAGTAAACAAAACAGTCAGGGTTGGTTAACAGTGCCAAAAAATGGGGAAAAAAATCACCATCTTTATCACACAATAAAATCCTGAATGAATAGAAAAATAATAATAATTAAAAAATTAATGCTTTGGATTTTTTAGTTGCTTTTCAATTTATCACATTTAGCTACCTGTTAAACCTAGACTGAGGAGGAGTGAACAGCTTTAATAAAGTACCTGTGAATATCTCCCCTTTGGGAATGAATGCTAGAGATCTGCAGGCTTCCATTATGAACTGAATCCTCCCCTCAGTCCACAGGATCCATATATTAAATTTCTTCAGGACTGTGGATGAGGTGTACATGCACATGTGTGTGGAAGCCTCAGGTTGATGCTGAATGCCTTTGCTCTATCACCTTCCCCCTTATTTTTTGAGACAGGTTCTCTTACTAAATCCAGGGCTCATGATTTGCTAGACTAGCTGGTCTGTAAGCTCTGGGAATCCTCCTGTCTCCATCTCCCTATGTTGGGCCTACAGGGTGCATGACCATGTCTAATTTTTACATGAGTGTTGGGGATTGGAACTCAGGTCTTAATGCTTACCAGGTCCTCATGTTTGACTGAACCATCTCTTCAGCCTCTCATGTGTTAAATATCTAATCCCTGGTACCTCAGAATACAACCAATATTGAAGACAAATTATCTTTTTAAAAAGCAAGTAGAGGGAATGGAGAGATTGCTCAATATTAAGTGTACTTGCTACTCTTGTAGGGGGCCCAGGTTCAGTTTCAACACCCCCATGATGATTTACAGTCCTCCATAATTCCGGTGGGATCCAGTGCCCTCTTCTGACCTCTGCAGGCACCAGGCATGCAGTACACTTACGTACAAGCAGAAAAAACATTTATACACATAAAATAAAAATAAGTAAATCTCAAAAAAAGGAAAGGTAACTAAGATGAAGTAAGGTCATATGGATGGGGCCTCGTTTAAGTTGGCTGGTGTCCTTGAAAGAAGAGATCAGGAAGCTGGAGAGATGGCTCAGCAGTTGAGAGTACTGAATGCTCTTCCGGAGGACCCTGGTTCAATTCCCAGCACCCACATGGCGGCTCACCACTGTTTGTAACTTCAGTTCCAAAGGATCTGACACCCTCATATAGGCATTCTCCAATGCACACAAAATAATAAAAGAGAGAGAGAGAAATCAGGTCAGAGAAAATGTATGCAAAGGCATAGTCATCAGTGGTGGCACATGCCTTTAATCCCAGCACTCTGGGAGGCAGAGGCAGGTGGATCTCTGAGTTCTACACCAATCTCATCTAAAGAAAGAGTTCCAGGATAACCAGGGCTATACAGAGAAACCCTGTCCTGAAAAACAAAACAAAGACAGAGAAGGTGGAGCAACAAGCCAGAGAAAGAAGCCTCAAAAGAAAACAACTCTATGGCATCCTGATGGCAGGTGTCTAGAATGGTGGAAAATATGCTACTGTTCTTTTTTTATTTTTTAATTTTTGCATATATGCCTGCATGCCAGAAGAGGGTACTAGACTTCATTACAGATGGTTGTGAGACACCCTGTGGTTGCTGGGAATTGAACTCAGGACTTCTGAAAGAGCAGCCAGTGCTCTTAACCTCTGAGCCATCTCTCCAGCCCCCTATGTTACTGCTCTTTAAACTACACAGTCTGTGGTACTTTGTTATGATAGCACTAGTAAATTTGAGCGCTTTGCATATTCTTGCTTATATTTACATAAATCATGAGTCTCTGGGGTGACTGAGAGCTTGGCATAGTGCATCTATTGGATAGTGTAAGTTTCTCACTAGTGTTTGTCAGAAAGAAAGAAGGGAAAGAAGGAAGGAAGGAAGGAAGGAAAGAAGGGAGGGAGGGAGGGAAAGAGAGAGAGAGAGAGAAAAGAGAGAGAGAGAGAGAGAGAGAGAGAGAGAGAGAGAGAGAGAGAGAGAGAAAACCCTCTAGTTTAAAAACAGAACCATCACATTTAAACTTTACCATGCTTAGTTCTCTGTGAAGTCATAAACAGAAATAAAAAGCACAGGCCATTTTTCTTCCACTTCAATCTCAGACAGTATTTCAATTACACTTGCCAGATCTGTGATGTGAACTCATGTTCTCCAACCCTGAAAAATTAGACATACTTTTACCTGTAAGTCAAGGAATGATTTTAGTCTCTTATAAACAGCCTTATGAGATACTATAACAGTGGGGAAAACTAAGAGACAACATCTAAGGCCCAAGGAAACCGGTCCACACTAAGAACTGAGAGAGATGAACAGTGCCAACAAACAAGTAGACAACCCCCCATGGCACTTGGAGGCTATACTTGTTCATTCTGTCTTCCTTTCCTGGAGTCGAAAAGTTATTTGAACTCTTTTCCTGGTCCTTCAACTTGACAGAGCCTCAGTTTAAAAAAAATTCAAAGCATCCTTCTTCCTTTGCATTTAAGATATTCATAAATCGACCAATTCAGCAATGTAAGGGAAAGACCAAGCAACATCACTTTAATCTTTGTATGTGGTACCCGATCCACAAAGAACTCGATAGGGATGTCCTGTGTTCTCTCTAATGGACAATCAAACATCTTCAAACTATAGCAAGTACATCCAACCAATTGTTTATTAGGTGTGTCATCAATGCAGGGATACTGTTAAATATGGAGGTATGGGCTGGAGAGATGGCTCAGAGATTAAGAGCACTAGCTGATCTTCCAGAGGTCCTGGGTTAATTCCCAGCAACCACATGGTGGCTCACAACCATCTATAATGAGATCTGGTGCCCTCTTCTGGCTTGCAAGATATATACAGGCATAACTGTATACATTACAAATTAAATATGTATTTAAATATATACACGTATAATAATAAATAATAAATATATGTATATATTTATACATATAGACAAATAAATCTTTAAATATGGAGGTATAAGTATAGACTGGGAGCCTTACACTACAGGAAAGGCTATAAATGAATGGTGATGATGTGACTTTATACATGATTCGTGTAAAATACTAAACAGAAACATAGCAACGTGAAAAAAAAAACACCTCTATTCTGGGGCCAGGGTTCCTCTGCAACCCTTTGCTCTTACCATTTCTCCTAGCTATCCTTCATTCTTGTAATGTCTGACTTATTATAAAAAGCATGAGTCCATCATGAGAATTCGTCACATCCACCTACACCTAACTCTGCTGTGATCCCTGGGAAAGTGTTTTCTGCAGGCACTGACATGCTCTCCCTGCCTGCCTTACAGTTCACATTCACTTGGCAATGACTCCCTTGAGTCTGCAGCTTGCCTTGCTGTTATTGTTACACTGTAGTGGGTAGCCATTCCAGCTTTGGTCTGGAAGTTCCAACCCCCACTGAGGCTTCGGTAACTATCACGCCTACAAGGTGGGGCCAAGGGAGGGCCCTGAAGACCCAAGATCAGGACGCGCGCGCTCTCTGTGCCTGGACCCTGGACGGTGAAGGTTGACCAAGCAGAGCTCCAGAGAACTCCGCCGGACTGCGATACACCTTCCCCAGACCCTGCGACCTACTTATCCTTTCATTTGTAAGTTGCGCCACTAATAAACTTTCCTTTTAACTACGTGGAGTGGTCTTAATAATTTCACCAATATTACACCTGCTGAAAGACCAGGGGCTTCTCAACTGCAGGGGCCATATGTACTTACAGAATGTTCGAAGATGAAGGGATTTCATGGTCATTTAATACATTTGCATCCTTTAAGGATGACAAAATTGAGTGAAGGGCATGATTACAAGACTATGACAATACACAGTGTGTGTGGGGGGAACAAGAGAATAGTGAAAACGAATTTGAAAGTTAAGTATCAGATTATGTGGCGAGAGATTCTAAATCAGAGGTCTCCATTGGGCCCCTCCCCTTGGAGATCAGGGGATCCTGTGGAAGAGGGGGCAGAAGAATTATAGAAGTAGGAGGGGATGGAGGACACCAGGAGAACAAGGACCACTGAATCAAATAAAATCTCACAGAGACTGAAGTGGCAAGCACAGGGCCTGAGTGCGTCTGCACCAGGTCCTCTGTATATATGTTGTGGCTTGTAGCTTGGTTATATTATACATATTTAATCTTTTTTGGTACATGTCAGAAAGTCAACAGTCAGGACTAATTTTTCCAGTGCCAGCCATCTTTGGAGACTCTTTACTTCCTTCTTCTTCTTCTTCTTCTTCTTCTTCTTCTTCTTCTTCTTCTTCTTCTTCTTCTTCTTCTTCTTCTTCTTCTTCTTTTCCTCGTCCTCCTTCTCCTTCTCCTTCTTCTTCTTCTTCTAAGATTTATTTATTAATTTATTATATATACAGTGTTCTGCCTGCATATATGCTTGAATGCCAGATGAGGGCACCAGATCTCATTATAGATGGTTGTGAGCCACCATGTGATTGTTGGGAATTAAACTCAAGACCTCTGGAAGAGCTGCCAGTGCTCTTAACCTCTGAGCCATCTCTCCAGCCTGTACTTCTAATACCCTCTCTCCTGAACCTAGTCCAAGTAAAAAGAAGTAATGGGATACTGTGTCCTGAAGGAAACTATGAGGCTACGCTGTCTCAGCACCACAGAGTTTGGAGTTGGACAATATTAATCATTTTTTAAACTTTTACACCCTCTTTTATCTATAAAACTTTTACACTTTATCTATAAAACCAGGCTGGGGATGTAGCTCAGTGAGAGAGCTCATGTTTTATATGTGCAAAGCCCTGGGTTCAATCCCCAACAGTCCTCAACACAATAAGATATTTTAAAAAGCCAGAGTCCCTGCTTATTTTGATATGAGATCTGACTTGTAAAATATTAATGACATGCTACAAAGTGAATGCCCAAAACCTCGTGACTTAGGAAATTAAATGTACATCGTTTAGTATGATCCTCGTTTGACAAATATGAAAACTGGTTAAAAACTGCAAAGAACCTGTAATGTATAAAAGCATTATATATATACACATATATTATATATATAATATATATACATATATACATACTTCATATGTTGCCATATATGTACATATGCTTTGCTGTCAAAATGAGCTGCACCAGAGATGTCCCTACATTACATTATTTCTCTCAGAAAATATTTCCGGGCACCCGTTCCTGCTTAGAGGTTTGAGGACAAGCATTAGAGTGCTACTGGCTATTCATTATTTTAATGCCCTTACCATTCTCAGATAAAACCAGGAATCCATTGCTTTCCTTCCTATATGAATCAGCAGGTCCGGCTAGTACCGCTGACCGTGTTTAAGGACCTTGGCCAGTGACATCATCAAGGGACTTAGGAATTTCCTTCCTCTAGGATGTATCTCTCGGAAGAGAACATTCAGTGTGCTGCTCTTTTTCCTTCCTGGCGGGGAATTAAAAGTTTATGGTAAAAGTACCGAAAATGACCCCCCATTACAGTTTCCTTCAGCTCGGCCCAAACACAACAAAACAGGAGGATGCTGCAGAAATTCGAGAATCGTAAACCGTGCTTACACCATTGGAAGGAGGGCTGGAGAAACGGTTCGGTCCTCCAAAACTGGAACGCGGTTTAAGTGAGTGTCCGTGTCAATGCTTGGGCCGGAAGTCCCATTGCCCTCTGCTGATGAACTTGCAGAAGCTGCTGGATGTCCCTGTCCTCCTCCTTGGATGCCAAAGAAACTGCTTTGGAGGCGTGCACAGTGGAGAGCTGAACACAACAGGGCTCAAAGGATACGCATGTTCCTTCTACCCAAGGCTTCGTGGGGGTAGAAAAAAAGTGGGTGGAGAGGGACTTGGAGAGGGTGCCCCCGCTTTGCTCTGCCTCCCCGTCTCAGGCAGCGGGTGCAGGTTCTCCTTACCTGGTGGCGACAAGGAGCACCAGGATGTCTCTACTGAAATAAAGAAATACAAGAAATGTGCTTTGCCTTCAGAGGCAGCCAGTACACAAACAAGTGCTGCGTATGTATGCCCATGGCTTGAACAGCCCACAGCTCACCCCAGGGCCCCCACGCCAAGGACTCTCAAGATAACTCTGATATGACCAATAGAAGAGCAAATGCCCACATATCCTTGCATCTTTAAAAAAAAACTGGTTAGGCAAAACAGGGGTGATGCCCAGGAACTTGAATATCTAGTAACTGGCCCAGCTAGGATTGTGCTGCAGGTTGTGTTTGATCTTGCTTCAGAGGCACTGGGCACGGGATGGAACCCAGGCCCTGATGCACACTAAGCAAGTGCCCTATGACGAACCACACTCTCAGCTCAGCTGACACTGACACAAAGACTTCCCATTAGAAATATGTCAAGTGCCGGCTACCTCCCCTTCCTTCAGAGCTTACCAGTCCTCCATCCTAGCAGTCACCCTCCGCTAGGAACCAGAAACCAGAAGTGAGATAGAGTAAAGGAGGCCATAACCAGGAAACATGCGTCCCCACCAGAAATGTGTTCTTCTTAATGAAGGGGAAAGAAGAGGCTTGGTTAGAAAACCACCCACACCTGGAAGAGATGGATGATGAGGCAATGATGCCTTTCAGCAGGGAAAGGAGGACAATACGAGCCTGAGCTCAGGAGCTGGGGCAGAATCTGCCTAGCTACCCTGGCCCTGTGGCATCTCTGCATACCTTAAGCTCCCTTTTCTGAATCCTCAACAAAATTTCCCTAAGAGATTCAGCCACCCTGCCGCTGTGTCACACCTGACTTTCCCTGGAAGGACTGTGAATCAAATCTGACTTTTCTGGCATCACCAGATATCAATTCCTTTCCAGTATTTGTTTCTATTCGACAGGCTTTCCACAGAGAGTCGTACTGGTCCCTGGAAACACCTCAACAGTTAGAAAGGTAACATCGTCTGCTGTTTGCTGGATTTATTGCAGCCCTTCCCGTATTATAGAGACATTCATGAAGATTGCCCCTTCCAAACCAATCTCAGGCATTGCTGATTCAGTGTTCACAAGTGTGATTTGTTAATTTTTTATTGTAGCATCAGAGAGTGGAGGACAGGAGTTGTTGAGAACACTTGCTGAGTCCAGACACTGAAATCTTTGAAGTTTGGGAGCCCGTGATCATGGCCGCTGAGTGGATTTGGAGAGAGTGAAGGGACTTGTTGAAATCACACTCCTGAAAAACAGCGTGAGAATTTGTCCACCTAACTTCAATGCTCACATTCTTATCACTGATGACAGCATAATGCCTCCCTTCATTAAGCATGTCAAAAATCATTTAATTAGAAGAATTAATTGTATGAACCTGCCTTGCACATGCTCTGAATAAACGGAGTGAACACTCTACAAGAACATGTCCTTGGACATACCCAAAGCCCAAACTGTGTGAGTATGTTGAGAACAACGTTTCCCTAGGATTGACTATAACTCAATCAAAACCACATGTAGGAGGATCTCAGTCAGTAAACTGCTTGCTGTGTGAGCACAAGGACCCATGAACTCACATCAAAAACCAGGCGTGGTGAGGTATACTTGTAACCCTGGTGATGGGGAGGCAGAGACAGGAGCATCCTTGGAGTTTGCTGGGCAGGCAGCCTAACCTGATGGGTGAGCCCCACGTCAATGACAGACACTGTCCAAAGAACAAGATAATTGGCTCCTGAGGTGCAACATCAGAGATTGTCTTCTGGCTTCCATGTGAATGCGTGTGCATGTGAACATACACACACATGTGCTCATACACACACACACACACACACACACACACACACATACACACATGCAGAGAGAGAGAGAGAGAGAGAGAGAGAGAGAGAGAGAGAGAGAGAGAGAGAGAGAGAGAGCATTCTGTGCCCAAACATAGAAGGGTATGCTGCAATATAAATCATATCCAGGCAACATGCTCTAAACTGCAAAGGAAACTTCTGTTTCCTTTCTAAACAGGATGGCCTTTTAATTCCAGGCCATTCAATCCAATTTGTTCTGGACTTGAATTGACAGAAAGTTGTTCCCTCCTGACAGCCATTGGCCATCCATGCTCGTTCTTGGCAAATTGGTGCTCCCAAGAGGCAGCATGCCCATGTGCAAGCTGATGCCACTAGCCTCTGCTGAACCACATGGCAGAGTTAGGGGGGAGACCTGAAGAAAATAATAGCTTCTTTTTAAAAACATTCCCTAAAGGGACCCCTCACTTAAGGCAAAACAGATGCTCCAAGAAACAGTATCAGGCTGACAGGAAGCCTGTGCCTTACTAAAAACCATCCCCTAAATCAAACCATGCCCTATGACCACAGTTCCATTCTGAAGCTGCTCCTTTTTCATGCCTTAGAAACACATCCAGGCACACGCATGAGTTTCCCAGAAGTGCTATGGGAACTTCCTTACCCATCAAATCGCAGGATAATGAGAGTCGGCCAGTCTTGCAGCCAGCTGTCAGTGTGTGATCCAAGCAAGAGAGGCGCAGATACTGCGGCTCAGTGAACACTGAGTGCACAAGTACCCAGGACGAGTGGTTCCTGGAGGTTTGCAGCTGTGGAGATGGAGGACCACTGTCCCCATTTCTGATTTTAAAAAAAAAAAATTTTTTTTTTGACCAAAAACTACTTGGGTGAGGAAAGGGTTTATATCATCTTATCCTTCCAAGTGACAGTCCATCACGGAGAAGTCAGGGCAGGAACACAAGGCAGGAACCTGGATGTGGAGACCATGGAGGAACACTACGTACTGGCTTGCTCCCCTTCCGCTCCCTTTCTTATACAGCCCGCTCCCCATGCCCAAGGACAGCACCACCCACAGTGGGCCGGGCCCTTCTACATTAATTAGCAATGAAGAAAATGCCTCCACAGACACACCCACAGGTCAGTTCTGAGGCCTCCACAGACACACCCACGGGCCAGTTCTGAGGCAATTCCACCGCTGAGACTCCCTCAGATGATTCTGAGCTGTGTCAAGTTGACAACTGAGGCTCAGTAGGAGAATCTGAAATCAGTATGTTCGAGACCAGGCATCTGGTTAATGGTGGGTCCTGTGATAAAACCAGGCCAGTTTGACTCTAAATCCAAAGCTTTAAATCTCAAACTCAACAACCCCTCTGTGGTGGTTTGACTAAGATGGCTAAATTTAGTCTAATGACTAAAACCCGGTAAGTTTCAGGCATTAGAACAATTGGTCCCCTGGATGGCTCTTTGGGGAGGACTAGGAGGTGTGGCCTTGCTAGAGGAAGTGTGTCCCTGGCTGCGGGCTTTGAAGTTTCAAAAGACTTGCACCATTTTAAGTTAGCTCTGTTGCCTGCTTGCTGTTCAAAATGTGAGCTCTCAGCCTTCCCTGCCAACATGGCTTCACTCCACAGTCCTGGACTCCAGTCCTCTAGAGCAGTGGAAAACCTTGCCTAGCAGGCACAAGGCCCTAGGTTTGATGCTCAGCATCACAAAATAAAATTACTGTTTAAAGATTGATTCACAAAGCCCAGCACATTCAGCTGAGGCAGGTCCAAGCCCCTGGCCCTGCATCAAGGCTGTGCAAGGTGTCCCATCATAGGCAATGGGCTCCAAAAAGCCAATTCACCTTTTCGGAGGAGGGGATAGGGGGTGGACTGGGGGGAAGGCTGGAGGGGATCGGAAGGAAGGATGACGGGGAGGATCTGTGCTTGGTATGTGGAATGAATTAAAAATTTCTTAATTAAAAAAAGAAAAAGAAAAAAAGACTGATTTGTATTATCTTTTTATCCTCCAAACACTACCCATGAACAACAATTTATAAAGATCCCCTTAATAGGAAGATGATCTGCAAAGCTGGGTTTTGCTAGCATTACAAAGCAAGGGACATTCATATATAAATGGGAAAGATGAGAACACATACAAACACACATGTGTATTATAAACCAGGAAGAAAAAGAAGCCGTAGATAAGTTGAGGGCAAAGTTGCTTCTCACTCTAAATAAACTAGGATTTTTTTAAACTTTAGTGTAGAAATATTGCGAAGTTCTTAGCAATAAAATATGATGAATTTTAAAGAACAAGACAAAAGTTTTGGAGCTGCTGTGGTCGAAACAGAGACGAGAAAATGAAAACATCACCTGCCACCGTCCTCTAATCTGCTATAAACCCTGGTGCTCCTCCAGAGAGATCTGTATGTGGCCAGATTCTCCTCACACTTACGAGCCTGAAGTGGGCAGGCAGGGTCACACACATCTGAGATTTGTACGCAGACAATGCGAGAGAAGATCCAAGTCCAGAAGTTGCTAAAGCTAGGAATCCACTAATCATATCCTACACCAACATGAAGTAAATTCTTTTTGGAATAGGAGGAAACAAGGTTGACAAAGGTAAGCAGGTCTATTATAATGTGGAGAGACGTCATTTGAGTTCTCTGATAGGACTCATCTACAGCTACACCACCCTGAACCCTCCTTATCTCGTCTGATTGAACCCCACCGCAAATTCAGAGATCTGGTACCTTCTCCAGGTTCAGCTTAACCGGTCTTTTGTTTTGTTTCATTTCTGTTGGTGGTGGGTTTGCCCATCTGTTTGGTTTTTTTTTTTTTTTTTTTTTTTTTTGAACCTCTGCATTGTCTTCTCAACTTCCTGGCCAAGGTGCTTATTACTGATGTGTTTTCTTCAAAATATGTTTAAGAATATTTAACATTAAATAAAAATTAGGCTCTGAGATGAAAGGAGAGAATGCATATACTTCTCTGGCTGGAAGAAGCACCTCTGAAGTCTGGGCTACCCTCTTGAAAAAGCCCTGCAAATCAATCTCCCCTGTTGCAGAATATTCCTTTATACTGTGTGAAGATGTGTCACTGTAATTGGTTTAACAAGGACCTGAATAGCCAATAACTAGGTAGGAAGAGGCTAGGCAGGAAGAGGTTAGGTGGGACTTCTGGGGACAGAGAGGTCACGGGGAAGAAGGAAGGTGGAGTCACCAGACAGTTGAGAGAAAGCAGCATGAGCAGAATGGAGAGATGAGGTAATGAGCCACAGGACAGAACATAGATTAAAACAAATGGGTTAAGTTATAAGAGCTAGAGAGACCAGCTTACACTATAGGCCAAGCTTTCATAATTAATAATAAGTCTCTGTGTCATTATTATTTAGGAGCTGGTGGTACAGAGAACAACTTGTTACATTGTAGATGAATTTCTAAACAGTCTTATTAAATGAGAAACACAGATCCACGTACAGAGGTAAGAGCCGAAGAGATCAGAGTGAATAGCCATGACTAGCCTTAGCTTACCACCACGCAGTAGCTTCCACAGAGAGAGAGGTTCTTCTTGTATGTCTTATGTTTTACTGCTTTCCTGTTCTGCCTTCTCATTGGCTCTAAGCCTAGCCACATCACTTCCTCATCACTGTCTGTCTATACAGACCTCTAGGTCTCTATGGTTGGTACTGAGATTAAAGGCACATGTCACCATGCTTGGCTGTGTCCTTGACCACACAGAGACCCTGCCTGCCATGTGATTGGATTGAGAGTGTGTGCTACCACCGTCTGACATCTGTTTATGCCTATGACCTCTGATCTCCAGGAAAACTTTAACATACAAATAAAATATCACATTTCAGCACAAATAAAATATCACCATATTACATCTCCATTCTTTCTGCCCACTCTGTCCGGTGGCCTCCTCTCCATCCAGAGCACAAAGGCTTCCTACCAGCACAGTGCTTGGCATCTTGCTTTCAAACATTCTGTTTCTATGACCTCCTGTCCTCATAGATGCCAGTCATCTTGAGGACCAGGTCTGTATCACCTTTCCGTCTTCACTGAACCTCCTGTGCTCTCACTGGTGCTGAGTGTAGACAAGGGCCACATGAAACTCAGTGAGGCAAATACACACCCAAAGGTCTAAGCTGCCTTTCCATTTCCTTTGGAACGCATCAATCAAATACCAGGCCCCCTTGAACATTGAAACTACAAAACCAAAGGGACAAACCACAGCATGATCGCTGTTCAACTGACTAAATTACATCAACGCCTCAAAAGAATTGCTGAAAGTTTTTTTTTTAAGTCAAACCCTACCTTAAAATAGCAAGCCAATACTGTTAATTTTAAATAAATCTCAAACAAGGTCAAATCATAGTAATATATTTAGCAGATAAAATTTGATTTAGAGCTATGAAATTTCATCATCTTGCATCAAAAGAAGTTTTCTTTAAAAAAAAATATCAGATTCATTTTGCATAAAAGTGGTTGAAGGCCAGTAAATTTCCAGTAGTTTCTCTCCTTGAGGTGAAAAGCAAGGCCTCGTGTAATCACAGAGCCTGAGCATCGAATGCTTCCAGCTGGCTCTGGTTCAGTGTCCAAAAAATAAGCTTGCCTTCAGGGACACAAGCAGACAATAAATCAAGTAGGAAATTTTCCACTTAGTCCAGAGGGAAGCATGCAATTAAAATCACTGAGACTAGGTGAAAACACCGTGAGCCCTTCCTGTATACTCTCGGATCCCTGACATTTAGAATGCCTCATGCTATTCTAATTGGGATCTCTGGATATTTGTGGAATTCCCAATCTGCTTGCTTCTCCAGTGAGGCACTCTCATCCTATACATTACTGACTTTCTTCTAGGCCATGATCCCAGCCAGTGACGAGGCCCTCTCTAGAACTCTACCTCTGCCACCTGCCTCTTAGCAATACCTCATTCTACAGCTCCAGGTACCCATTGTGTGAGTCACCCATATAAAGCATCATCCTTGACAGTCTGTATGCATTTTTCAGAGTTACACAACCAAGTCTGGGTATTTTATGATCCCACAAAGAGCTCTGAACCCATTAGCAATGACCCTTCATCTCCTGCCATTTCCAACTCAGCCCTTGGCAACCACTAATCAATATTTTATCTCTTCATACACATTTACCCACCCCACCCCATTTGTTTTTGGTTTTTCTTTTTGAAACACTGGCCAGAAACTAACTATAGAAACCAGGCTGGCCCTGAGACCCAACTGCCTCTGCCTCTCAAGTTCTGGGATTAAAGACTTGTGCAACCACATCCAGCCACTTAACCTCTTTTTACTGCTCAGTTTAAGTTGAATCACACACACACACACACACACACACACACACACACACACACACACACACACACACATACACACACACACAAATTGATTGTTTCGAACTGTTCTCTAGCTTGGCACAGTTTTCAGGGTCGACCTACGCTGTAGCTTTTACCAACAGTTTGCCTTTTTATTATATTGAGTAATGTTCCACTGTGTTGATACACTCTGTTTTTTTTACCCACTCATCAGTTGATACAGGCTTGACTTGAATTCACTTTTTCAATTATTTTATAACTGTCACTTCTTGTTCTTATGGCTAAGATCAAGTATTTTACAAGTAAAACTGTAACCAACATATTGTTCAAGTTTTTGAGTGAGAGTAATTTCATTTCTCTTCAACATATCACCGAAGTGCTGGGTTATGTCAGAGCTCTTTTGATGTGCTGACAAACTGCCAGCCATAGTGGCTGTACCGATTTACATATCTATGAGCAGTACGTGAGGGTACCACCTCTCCACGTCTTTGCTCATATTTGCTATTGTCTGTTGAATTTTAGCCATCTTAGTGTGTGGGAAATGCTGTTATTACAGCTTCTGATGGTTAAGAATAATGAGCTGTGTGTGTGTGTGTGTGTGTGTGTGTGTGTGTGTGTGTGTGTGTGTGTGTGTGTGCTTTGATGGTAATTTCTATACATTCTTTGGAGAAATAGTTATTCAGAATATTTGTCCATGTTATATTTACCTGGCCTTTTCTTATGAGGTTTTTGGGGTTCTTTATATACAGAACATACAAGCTCTTTTGCAAAAATCTCCTTTCAATTTTGTAGGTGGCCTGTCCACTGTGTGTCCTTTGAAGCATGAAAGTTTTAATTTTTTATTAAGTTAAACCTATTTTTTCTTGAGCTTTTGTTATCACCATTTGTTATAACAAATGTTATGCCATTTGTCAAAAAGATGATTCTGTTATCCAATTCCAACTAGTTAGCCCTGAAGTCATGTACATACAAGTAACTTTACACAGACTAATTGGTTATATTTATATATTTAAGAATGTATATACATATGTAACAATAACTAAATAAATAGGGCCATGAATTTGAGAGAGAATAAGGGGGCGGGAAAATGAGGACAGCTGGAGGTAGAAAAGACAGAAAATGATATAATTATATTTCAATTTCAAAACTAAAAAATATTTTTAAAGGAATATTATTTTGTTGTGGAATAATCTTTTTGTACACTGTGTGAAGATGTGTCTGTCCTTCCTTACCTGCCTAAGGCATCTTCTGTTCGGTTTAATAAAGAGCTGAAAGGCCAATAGCTTGACAGGAGAGGATAGGCGGGACTTCCAGGGACAGAGAGGAATTTAGCGGGGTGGGGTGGGGGGTGGGGGTGGGGTCTGAGAGGAAGAAACAGGGAGGAAGTAGGATGTGGATATACTGTACTGACTGAGGAGAGGTAACAAATCACATGGCAGAACATAGATTAATGTGAACGGGTTGATTTAAGTTATAAGAGCTAGTTAGGAATAAGCCTAAGCTAAGGCCAAGCTTTCATAACTAATAAGAAGTCTCCATGTCATTATTTGGGAGCTGGTGGTCCAAAGAAAGTCCTGTTACATTCTTTCCCAGTGAATTGTCTTGCCACCCTTGTTAAAAAGACAGTTGCTTGGAAAGGTAAGGTTTATGTCTGGAGTCTTGATTTCGTTCCAGTGAACAATATATCTCTGTTTCTGCTTGTATTACAGCACCTCGAGTTTCGAAGCTTTGTAGTATGCCTTTAGAAGCAAGGGTCCTCTGATTTGTTTATTAGCGTCTTTGTGTATTTATTTATTTATTTATCGCATGTCATGTTTGCAAAGTCAGTTGGAATCTTGGTGGGGGTTTCTTAAACCTGTAGATGAACTTGGAGGATGTGATGGTTTGTGCTAATTGTCAACTTGACTGAATCTAGAAAAAAAATGTCTATAGTCGTGCCTATGGGGGATTACCTTGATTACATTCATTGATGTAAGCAGACACATCTTGATTGTGGGTAGGGCCGTTCCCTGGACAGGGATCCTGGACTGTACAGAATGGAGAAAGCAAGCTGAACATGCATCCATTCTTCTGTTTTCTGATTGTGGATGAGATGGGACCCACTGCTTCACACCCCTGCAGCCTTGACCCTCCACCACCATGGACTGTGTCTTTAACTATGAACTTAAACACACACACACACACACACACACACGCACGCACGCACGCACGCACACACACACACACACACGCACACGCGCGCGCGCGCACATACACAGAGAGAGAGAGAGAGAGAGAGAGAGAGAGAGAGAGAGAAGTAACTTTTTTCCTCTTAAGTTACTTTTGTCAAGGCACTGTATCACAGAAATAGGAAAAGAAACTAAGATAGAGGATGTTGCCCCTTTAACAATGTTATAATTTCAACTTAGTATCTTCCAACCATATCCCATAGTTTTCGTGTTTTACATTTACTTCATGAAGAATATCCTTAAGCACTTTATTCTTCTTATATTTCAAATGGTCTTTTTTTTTTTTTTTTTTTTTGGTGTTTTGAGACAGGGTTTCTCCATGTAGTTTTGGTGCCTGCCCTGGATCTCGCTCTGTAGACCAGGCTGGCCTCGAACTCAGAGATCTGCCTGGCTCTGCCTCCCGAGTGCTGGGATTAAAGGCATGCGCCACTGCCACCAGGCTTCAAATGGTCGTCTTTTTAATATCATAATCTTAATATGATATTCTTAATGTCATCTTCAAATCATCCATACATAATATATAAGCAGATAAAAAGAACGGAATTTCTTATATGATCTGATTGTTTGCAAATTCCAATAGGATTTACTGAATTCTTTTAGATTGCCTATATGGCAGATCATATTGTCTGCAAAGAGAATTCTAATTATTTTAAATCTGAATGTCTTTTATTTCATTTTCTTGCTCAGTGATTTTGGGTGGAAACTTATCCACAAGGTTAAGTAGATGTGGAAAGGGAACATCTTTTTCTTTTTGTATCTAAGCAGAAAAAGCTTTAGGCTTTAACTATAAAGCATCATAGCAATTGCTTTTAAGATTTATTTATTTATTATGTATACAGTATTCTGTGTGCATGTATGCCAGATCTCAACCACCATGTGGTTGCTGGGAATTGAACTTTGGATCTCTGGAAGAATAGCTAATGATCTTAACCACTGAGCCATCTGTCCAGCCTCCAATTACTGATTTTTAATAGGCAGCTTAATCTGACCAATTAATTCCCTTCTATTCTTAGTTTCTTTTTTTTCCTTCAGATCTTTTCTTTATTCTTTTGCATTCTCTATTCTTTATTCTCCTGGTGATTTCCTTCTCTAATTCTTTTTTTTTTTTATTTATTTTTTGAGACAGAGTTTCTCTGTGTAACTTTGCGCCTTTCCTGGAACTCACTCTGTAGACCAGGTTGGCCTCGAACTCACAAAGATTCACCTGCCTCTGCCTCCCAAGTGCTGGGATTAAAGGCGTGCACCACCACCACCCGGCTCTTCTCTCATTCTTGATGTTTCCCTTCTAGTTTATTCTTAGTTTCTTGGTTATATTTTTTTCCCCATGAAGAACTGTTGAATTTTATCAAATGCTTTGTTTTTTCCTTTGGTCAACTGATGTATGTTATATAACTTGATCCTCATATACTAAATATGCCTTTTATTCTTGGGGTAAATCCCACCTTGTCTTGATATAAAACACATCTTATAAGGTGCTGGAATCAATTTGTTAATACTTTGTTGAGGACTTTTACATCTCTATAGCAAATGCTTATCTGTAGCAACTTACTTTGTTATGTCTTTGTATGTTATTTTGTGTGTGTGGTGTTGGAAAAATCCTCATATCACAAAAAAACTATGACGTGTTCCCTCCTCTTATATTTTGCAGAAGAATTTTTTAAGATCAGCATTAAATGTCTGTTAGAATTCATTGATGATTTCATCTGGTCCTGGGCTCATCTGCTGGGCAGTGTCTTTATTGCTAATTCAATTTTTTGTTATTGTCTATGGTATGTCTATGATTTCTACTTGGTTTTTGTTGTTATTTTGTTTGGTAGGTTTTTGGAACAGGGCCTTGGTTTGTAGCCTGGGTTGGCTTGGAATTTATGTAGCCCAGAATGGATTCACACTAATGGTGCATCCTCCTCCTTCCTCAGTCACTAAGCGCTGGGAGTCCAGCTCTACACCATGGCCATCACGCTCCACACCAAGACCACCATGCTCCACACCGTGGCCATTATGCTCCACACCATGGCCACCATGCTCCACACCATGACCACCAAGCTCCACACCATGGCCATCATGCTCCACACCATGGCCATCATGCTCCACACCATGGCCATCATGCTTCACATATCACTCAGATTTCTATTTCTTTTAACTCTGCTTAGTAGCTTGTGAATTTTTAAGAACTTGTCCATTTTTACAGGCTATTTAATTTTCTAGATGTAGTTACTTACAGTATTCTCTTATAATCATTATTTCTGGAGTGTTTGATAGCAACATGTCAACCCACTTTAATGTCTGATTTTAGAATTTCCTTTCTTTCTTTCTTTCTTTCTTTCTTTCTTTCTTTCTTTCTTTCTTTCTTTCTTTCTTTCTCTCTCTCTCTCTCTCTCTCTCTCTCTCTCTCTCTCTCTTTCTTTCTTTCTTTCTTTTCCCCTCTTTTTGGCTTGGTTAACCTACCTATTGATTTGAGAATTTTGCTGACCTTCTTGAAGAATCAACTTTTGAAAAATTGATTTTTCTTTATTTTTCCATTCCAATAATTTCTACTGTAATCTTCATTTTCTTTTTATGTTACTTTGGGTTTAGTTTGCTCTTCCTTCTCGGGGGCCTTAAATTGGAAGAGTAGGCTATTAATCCTTCATTTTTGTATATTTACAGTTGTAAATTGTCCTCCAAACAGTATCTCACTGTATACATAGGTTTTAGTGAAATCTCCGTTTCATTCGGTTCACAGCATTTCTTCATTTCCCTGGGGTACTGTTCTTTGGTTATTGGTTACTTTTCGTGTGTGAAACTAATTGTCACTTGTCCGGGAAACTCCAGACTTCTTTGTGTTGTTGAATTCTAAGTTCAACTCCATTTCCAGAGGATGTCTGCTGTACTGTTTGGCTCCTTGTAAACTTACAGTGCCTGTTTTATGGCCTTCCTTGTGGCTTGAAAGGAGTGTGTACACAGCTTTAGCTGAATGACACATTCCAGAGACGTCTGATAGCTCTAGGCAGTTCATAATTGGTACTGGTCAATTTTTTTTTTTTTTTTGCTTTATTGATCTGCCTATTGTATCAACTGTTTTTGAAAAGGAGTCATTGATATCTCTAAAACCGTTTCTTCTATTTTTTTTAAAAGAAGATGTATTCTACTCTATGTACATGTGTGTGTTGCCTGCATGTATGTATGCACACCACACTCATGCCTGGTGACTGAAGAGGTCAGACAGGGGCACTAGGTCCCCTACAACTGGAGTCACAGGTGGTTGTAAGCTACTATGTGGGTGCTGGGAATCAAACCTGGGTCTTCTGCAAGAGGAACAAGTGCTCTGAACTGCTGAGCCATCTCTCCAGCCCCTCCATTTTTTTTAAGACCTCATGAATGCTAGGCCAGAATTCCATCACTGAGCCACACTCCCAGCCCTCTACCTTCCATGTGTTTTGGATTTCTATTGCTGGATACGTATGCTTTTATAATTATTGTATCTTTCTTGTAGCTTAAGTTCTTTTTTTTTAAACAACAAATAAGGAAAGCTTTACCATTATAAAAGATCAATCTTTTTCTCCAGAAAAGAAATTTTTGCTTTAAAGTCTCTTTCCTAATATTGTATGGTCACTCCAGCTTTCTTTCCTTTCCTTTCTTTCTCTCTTTCTTTCTTTCTTTCTTTCTTTCTTTCTTTCTTTCTTTCTTTCTTCTTTCTTTCTTTCTTCCTTCTGTCCTTCCTTCCTTCCTTCCTTTCCTTTCTTTCTTTCATTTTTTTCCTGCTGTCTGTCTGTCTTTCTCTCTTTCTCTCCTCTCTTTCTTTCTTTTTAAATCATGAGTGTTGTCTTAGTTAAGGTTTCTATTGCTATGAAGAGACACCATGTCCATGGCAACTCTTATAAAGGAAAATATTTAAAATATTTATAGTTTCAGAGGCTCAGTCCATTATCCACATGGTGGGGAGCAAGGTGGTGTGCAGATAGATATGGTACTGGAGAAGTAGCTGAGAGTCCTACATCTTGCAGGCAACAGGAAGTCAATTCAGACACTGGTCAGTATCCTGATCATAGGAAACCTCAGACCCTGCCCCCACAACAACACACTTTCTCCAACAAGGCCATACCCACTGCACCTAAAGTGTGTTTCCTGTGGGCAACATATTTTTTGCATCTATTCTGATCTCTCTGTTCAATCTATCACATTTAATTTTGACTTGAGCATTTGAAACTCCAAAGCCTAGCACAGTGGCACACTTCCTCCAACAAGGCCACACCTACTCCAACAAGGCCACACCTCCTAATCCCTGTCAAATAGCATCACTCTCTAATGACCAAGCATTTAGATATGGGCCTATGGGCCCACTCCACAGAGGCCATTCTCATTCAAAGCACCACAGTTAGATTTACACTTAATTTCAGTGATATTTAAAAGTATGGTTTATTTACATAGCCACTTCCTTTCTCTTTCTGCAGCATTACTACTACTACTACTACTACTACTACTACTACTACTACTACTACTATTATTTTGTTTTGTTTTTTGAGACAGGGTTTCTCTGTGTAACCTTGGCTGTTCTGGAACTTGCTCTGTAGACCAGGCCGTCTTGATCTCACAGAGATGCACCTGCCTCTGTCTCCTGAGTGCTGGGATTAAAGGCGGTGATATTATTTTTATGTACATTATAATCATATATATCACAAACCCAGAAATACATTGCTATAATTATTAAGCATCATAATTGATCCTCTTGGCTCTACCTCCCCAGTGCTGATATTGTAGGTGAGCACCAGCACTCTTTGTTTATTCCATGCTAGGGATCGAACCCAGGGCTTTGCGCATGCTAGGCAACTAGTCTACCAACTGAACTATATCCCAAGAACAATACATGATGGTGTTTGCCAGTGTCTGCTTCTTTGATTTGGTGAGGGTTGACGTTACTTTCTCTCACCTCTGGCCTAAAAAACTTCTTTTATAGTTCCTACTAAGGAATGTCTGAGAGAAGAAATCCTTTCTATCTTTGTCTTTATTTTGCCTTTATTTGTAAAAGACAACTTTACTGGACAAGACTCTTGGTTGGCAGTTTCTCTGATACCCTGATCATGTCATCCCACCACATCGTGCACCTGGCCGCCATCTTTCTAAGAAGTAGTAAGATAGAAGGCTCAGTAGGGTTATTTTCCATGTAGGGTGGGTTTTTTTTTTCTTACCACTTTCAATATTTTCTTCTCGACTTTTAAATTTTTGTAGTTATTCCATTTATGTGTGTGTGTGTGTGTGTGTGTGTGTGTGTGTGCATGTGTGCACGCATGTGTTACTCAGCATGTATGTTACTGCCCACACATCAGTGATCAAAGGACAACTGTGGGAGTCACTTCTCTCCTCTCCCATGTGGTGACCAGGGATGCACTCAGGTTGTCAGGCTTGGCGGCAAGCCCCTTTCACATTTTAGCCCTCTTCTTGTCTTTTATTTAAACATTTTAATGTATTGTATATCTCTTTGTTGGGCTCTTTGCTTTATGGTTCTGACGTATTGGGTTTTGAGTCATCTAGATTGATTTAATCAGACTCAGTCTACTTTCAGCCTCCATTGCTTTGGGCATCTTTTCCTGTCTGGGTTGCTGTGCCTTCCCTTCTGATATTCGTGTTGTGTGTGTGTTCTCGTACACAGTGCTGGTCCATGTTTCTCTGAGATTCTCTTCTCTTTCTCCACTATTACTTCTGCTGTTGTTTTCTGTTCTTTATGTTGCAAAGTCCTTCCCACTAGACTCTGCCTCTAAAAATAGACAGACAGAGGTATATTAAAATAATTCACCCTTCATCTGTCTAGGGACGGACTTTCATCTCCATAGGACTCTTCAACCGTATTTGGTTACTGTCTTTTAATTTTGTCTATTTACCCGCATTCGCTGATGAGACATTTTGATTGGTTTACTTAAGCATTGTTTCATTTCTTTTGTTGTTGTTGTTGTTGTTGTTGTGTGTGTGTGTGTGTGTGTGTGTGTGTGTGTGTGTGTGTGTGTGTGTGTGTGTGTGTTTTCGAGACAGGGTTTCCCTGTGTTGTTTTGGTGCCTGTTCTGGATCTCACTCTGTAGACCAGGCTGGCCTTGAACTCACAGAGATCCACCAGGCTCTGCCTCCTGAGTGCTGGGATTAAAGGTGTGCGCCACCTCCACCTGGCTTTTTAAAAAACGACTATATAATGGCTGTTTCGAAGTAGCTGTAGAATTTGACATTAGGCCCCTTACTGGCCAGCTGTGTTCCGTGTTTTCTGTGTATGAGCCGCACTGTTCCACCTGTTCACATATTTACCTGTCTTCTAGTTTTTCCTTTTTCCTCCTTCCTCTCCCCGCTCCCTTTACCTTTTGCAGACAAGATCTTTTAAGTAAAACAGATGACAAGAGAAATTCCAGATACTGCCCTCTCCCGCCTTTACGGGACTTCTCCTCTCTTACCTGTTCACTGACTTGGCTCCAGTCTCCATGACATCTTACCCTTGCTGGGGCTCCTCTGTGTAAACCTTGGCATGTGCTGCTACCCTGGGATGGCGGTGGCTTCAGCAGAGCTCTTTGTCTCCTTTTCTGACTCTGTTCAGTTGTCCTTCTCTATTACATCACAGCCCAGCTGTTGGCCTCCACCAACGGCCTGATGACTGTTCTCTCCTTTCCAACAATTCCCTAGGACATAAATTGCACCACAATTTGACCTAATTAAATTCAAGCAAGGTATTTTTTTTTTTTTTTGAGGCCAGTCCGTGAGAGATTTTTCTCCCCCCACTTCAGGAATGTTCTTCGTAGTTATCTTTCC
This sequence comes from Peromyscus californicus insignis, assembly GCF_007827085.1. NCBI lineage: Eukaryota > Metazoa > Chordata > Mammalia > Rodentia > Cricetidae > Peromyscus > Peromyscus californicus. The sequence goes on from NW_026294503.1 coordinate 21,097,103, forward strand.
CCTAGTTCTGACTAGTAGATTAGCTGGCCTGAGGTTTTACCTTGTCAGTCAAATACAGCTCTTAAGTTCTCACCAAGTCTCCATTGTTTTAGAGAAAGTGAACTTTCCCTCACTGTGTGTCAAAGAAGTTTGGTTTCTGTGAGGAGAACATTGCATCCTCTGTCCCTCCTGGCTGCCTTTCCTCACTGACACTGAGGCTGCTGGACAGTGGCCTGTCTCTCTTGGAGGGATACCTCTGCTTTATGAGCAGAGATCTGAATAGTTCTCTTGCTTATGAGTGGGGACTGGATGAAGGTGGTAACCCCAATCTCCTGTCTGCACTAACCAGGAAAATAGTGAGCCTCTGTGAATTGGGGTTAGAAGGGACGGGAAATATCTCCCCTGGGAAACACTATATCCCTGGACTGGAGCCCCAGGGGCCTAGTCACTCCGTCTCTTAAGCATATCTGCCTGTGTGGAGTTTCACCTAAGGACCACTGGTGGTTGTTGAGCTTCCATACATGGATTTTGTTGAATAAATATGTTAGGTTGTTGAATGCCCTTTAAACAATTTCCAGAAATTTCAAGTGGTTGTGTTCTTACCCTGTCCAGCAGTTAAGACGGTTTCACTGGACATTGGGTCTGCAAATCTCTTGCTGCCATCCCAGAGATCTCTAAAACACTGAATTCCAAGTTACATCACTACCATCACCATCATTGTTTATCATCATTGTCTCCACTGTACAGATAAAGATGAGGCATCAGGAGAATAAGCCATTTACTTAATGTCACACAGTTCAACCAGTGGTGGAGGTTGGATTTGAACCTGGGCATTTGAGTTTCCACTGAAGCTTTCTGCAACACATAAAATGTTAGCTTTCTTATCCAAAGTGCATAGAAAGCCAGGTGTGATGTTGTAGGCCTATGATCTCAGCTACTTAGGAACCTGAGATGGAAAGACCAAAAATCTATGATCTCACTGAGGTGCAGAATGACTTAAGATCAGCCCAGATTTCCCCAGATGGGAAAAAAAAATTTAAAAGAGACTATGATGTAATTCACTAGTACAGAGCTTGCCTAGCATGAGTGAGGCCCTACCTTCAATCCTCAGGACACACAGAGAGAGACAGACAGAGACAGAAAGGCAGACAGACATAGACACATACACACACACACACACATACACACACAAACACACACACAGTGAGAGAGACAGAGAGACAAAGAGAGACAGAGAGAGAGACAGAGAGATTCCTAAGAGTGATGCTTATGAAATTTTCCTTTTTCTAAAAAGCTAAGGATGAAACCTGGGGTCTTTCAAATTTTCATCTACTTGTTATTATTACTGTGTGTGTGTGTGTGTGTGTGTGTGTGTAGTAAGAGTAAAGAAATGGCCAACTCTAGCACTCTGTTTAGTCTTCTTGAGCACCAAGCATCTACCTATACCAAAGTGAAAGACATCTACATTTATAATAGAACTTTGTAGTTAAAGAAAAACAGGCATGAAACTCGATTGTTCAATTAAGTCCAGAAACCAAATACTGACCTTTTAGGATAATAGTTGGCTCCTCTCAGAATGGAAAATAACTGCATGGGAATCAAAACCTGATGTGTGAACTATCCTCTCAAAGGAAGATATTCAAAAGACGTTGGAAGCTTTCACCAGGCAGGAATAGAGACATCTCTATTTTTCACTCAAAAGTTACCATTACTAATGTGAAGCACAACTGTCAGGGAGCACCGCTCCTTCATGCCCACCACTGCATGAAAAGGACATCAGTCCATATTTGCAAGGTGTAAGGAACATGCAACGCCTGGAAACTAGACACAAAACAACTCTGTGCCTACAATGACTGTACACAAAAGTATCTGGAGAGCAGATTTTTAATCGGTGCCAGAACAAGCCTGTATTACATTAATAATAATGTAGAACACATGCTTCCGCGACTGTTCGCTCAACCACAGAAGGAGCCGAGCCTTCACTCCTGCAAGAGCGGGAGATAGGCTCCGTGGGGACACAGCTGGTTCTGTAACGCGGTGGCGGCATGGTGACTAGGCCTGGGAAACTCAGATCAGCTATCAGCTTGCACCTGGCCAAGAAGGAGCACCAAAATAACAATTGTAACAACAACCAACCAACCAGCAAACTACCTATGACCATGACCACCATTTCTCCAGAGGACTCTTCAACGTAACACCGAACAAGCAGAATGGGCACATTTACTCTGAAAGTCAGAGACTGTATTTAGGTGTCCAGAAGACTCCCTCAAGATGCATGGATTTCCCTGGGAAAGGAAAATAGAAGAGATCTCCTGGATAAATTGGGCAGTGGGGATGGGAACATGATGGATGGGGTTGGGTGGGTTGGGCAGGATGGAGGGGGAGAGTAGTAGAAGAGATGTCTTGATAGGGGAGGGGAGGCATTTCAGGGTTAAGGAGAAACCTGGTGCCAGGGAAACTCCCAGGAATTCACAAGGATGACCCCAGCTAAGACTCCTAGCAATAGTGGAGAGGGTGCCTGAACTAGCCATCTCCAGTAATCAGATTGGTGAACACCCTAACTGTCATCATAGAGCCTTCATCCAGTGACTGATGGCAGCAGATGCAGAGACCCACAGCCAAGCACTGGGCCAAGGGAGACAGAAGAGAAAGTGGATAGGGAGGCAGGTGGGTAGAGGGGAGGCAGGAGGGTAGAGGGGAGGTGGGGGAGGGGATAAGAGGACAGGAGGGAGGGGAAATTGCAGTTGCGATGTAAAATAAATGACAAGATTTAATTAATAAAAAGAAGAAAAAGACGACGACGATGACTCCCTCACGGTGTCTGTGGATCACAGGATCAGTCACTGTTCTCTCCTAGTTCTACTTTCTGGGCACAGGACTTTTAAGAACAAGAGAGCTCTCTGGTATGGGAGGCAGGACTCAAAAGCTTTAAGATGTGTACGGTTAAAAATCCCCACCAGGGCTGGAGAGGGTAAGGCACTAACTCTCAAGTCTGGTGACCTGACACCCATCCCTAGTCTCCACAGCGTGGTAGAAGTCAAGTCTCCCCAGAGTTGGCCTCTGACCTCCACAGGCATGCCTGTACTCCCTCTCACACACCAACTAAATGAAGAAATAATACTTTTAAAAAATCATTAGATCCAGGTACAACATACCTGTAATCTCTGCAGGAGGGAGGTTATGGTCGGAGGGGAACTGAGGCAGGGAGATCAAACGTTCCAAGCTCCCGGGCTACGTAGTAAAAACCTGTCTCCAAAGTATAAACAAACGTCCACTAAAGCCAGGTTCTCGGCCACTGACTGCACGTCCAGCACTCGGAAAGCAGGTGTAGGAGGACCACGGTCACTCTGAGGCCAGCTTAGTCTGTACAGTGAATTGCCAGCTAGCTGGGATGACAAAAAAAAAAAAAAAAATGACAGACAGGAAAGCAAATCTTCGTTTGAAATTATCAGAGCACAACTGTAATTAGAAAAGAGAAATTAAGAAGGTATCTGTACACCTAACATGGTCTGCCCTAATGTCTCATTGGCTTAGGATTGGGTTCAGACTACCAGGTCAAGTTCTAGTTACACACAGGCACACACACACACACACACACACACACACACACACACACACACACTCATCTACTACTAGGCCAGGGCTCCTTGAGAGCAGGGTCAGATACTTTCCTATGGATGCCCCTTTGCCAGCCATGGATTGATATCTACCAACTGTAGCAAGAATCTTAGAGGGTCTTATTAATAAAATCAAACCCAAGGCCAGTTATTGGGATGAACACTGGAAGATCAGAGAGACAGAACAAGCCACAGCTAACCTCACCTGGCTAACTTCTCAGCTGATCCTGTTTCCTCAGACTGACTTCTGAGTCCTCATCCAGAATGAATGAATCTCAGCTGAACTGCTGCTCGAAAGCTTGAAAGCTTAACCAGCCAAATGCTTCTAGTTTCTGGTCTTCACGCCTTGTATATCTTTCTGTTTTTGCCATCACTCCCTGGGATTAAAGGCTCACTTCTTGGGATTAAAGGCGTGTGTCACCATGCCTGGCTGTTTCCAATGTGGCCTTGAACTCTCAGAGATCCAGAGGGATTTCTACCTCTGGAATGCTAGGATTAAAGGCGTGTGCTACCACTGCCTATCCTCTATGTTTATTATTGTGGCTGCTCTGTCTCTGACCCCAGGTAAGTTTATTAGGGTGCACAATATTTGGGGGAACACAATACCACCACAACCAACTATCAGTTTTGATGACGGTGGAGACTGAAAAGACCTAAAACCAACTAACAGCACTAGTGAGCAGTACTGTGAGCTGGTCTTGACAGCAAGGAGGGGGAGAGATGTGTTCAAAGAGGTAAGAAAACAGTTTACAGTAAGTCAAAAACTCACATATCTAACCGCACAATATCTCGTCCAGATGTCCAGAGTGTTTGCAGACAGTCTTCTAATGATGTCTTTTTCAAACACTGAAATAAAATCAATCAAGGCTGTCTTTATTTAAAACGTAGAGTAAAGGTTTTACAATCAGTCTCGACAGGACAGTTCTAGGAGTCTGGCAGCTGCCGAGACACCTTGAAACAATCTTATTATTTTTTCCAGTTTTCAAAGACCTGGGCCCCACTGAGGTTGTGATTTCTTTCAGGCCACAACACAAGACACTCACAGAACTGGGAAATAGAACCCGGGTTCCCCATTTTACAGGACATGATCTCTCTACAAGGCTGTTTACTCTAGCTGGTAAGAACCAGCCTCTGCTTTCATGTTCAATTCAATAACTACGGAGACCATGCCAAGTGCAGCGACTCGCGGTGGCTAAAGGGTTAAGGGTGAGCCAGCCTCATAAACAGGGCAATGGTGTGGTCTCTGCCCTCAGTGACTCATGATCAAATGGGAAGGGCTCTTTACACACCCAAGTAACATGTTTTGGTGTAAAAGTTTATCTTGAGAAATAACAACTTTTTTTTTTTTTAATTTCTGACTCATCTAACTTGGGAAACCTTCCCCTTTTCTGCTATGCTCATGTGATCTAACATGCATAATTACCAGGTTTTATGGTATAGGAATCACTGGGGGAAAATTAAAAATTAAAAAAGTTGTCCCCCCACACACACACACAGAGGATGCTTCTCAATGACTGAAAGTGGGAAAATGAATTGCAAACTTTTAGGTGGTACTCCTTTGTACAAAATGCAGTCAAGGAACTGTACACTGGCCTATGAACTTGGAATTATCAAACCAATCCAGAAAGACTATCTTAAGTAAATGCATATCCATGTTAATTCACCTGCGTTTCTCACAATACCACAGTAACCAAAGGGTAGACGTGTAGAAAAACCATAGAGGGCATATGCAATTAAAAGAGGGGAATGGGGTTAATGCTGACTAGCACTGCCCTTGAGGACAGGAATATCTGTCTTACTGATCACTGGAAAAGTGCAAGTTTTCAAAAATGTATGAGGGCTGGAGACATAACCTAGTGGTTAAGAGCACTTTACTGCTCTTGCAGAGGACCTGGGCTTCGATCCTAGCACTCACGTGGTGGTTCTAAAGGAACAGAACTGATTGAATGAATACATGTATTATTGGGCTGACTTATAAGATGCAGTCCAGGTAGTCCAATAAGAGCTTTCTCCCACTGCAGAGGCCGAGAATCTAGTAGTTGCTCAGTGAGGCTGGACATGAAGCTAGATGTCCTAGCAGTCTCAATCTGGCCCTGAAGACTTGGAAGATCCCAGGAAAAATGCTGGTCTCGATCTACATTGGAAGCTGAGAGAAGTAACAATAGAACAATACTGCAGGGTAGAAGGACTTGCAGCGAGAGTGAGGCCAACTAGGCGAAGAGCCAAGCTTCCTTCTTCCATGTCCTTTCGCCTGGGCTGCCACCGGACGGTGCTGTCCACACTGACAGCTGGTCTTCCTGCTTCCAATAATCTGACCAGCAAAATCCCTCACTCCTAGGGGTGGCTTGAGTTTTAGTTGTATTCAGTTCTAAGGATTCCAACATGCTCTTCTGGCCTTTCTGGGCACTGCACGCATGTGGTCCACAAATCTACATGCAGGCAAAACACTCATACACATAAAATAAATTAAAACCTTCTTAAAGACACTGTATGAGTGAGAGTAAGGGACAAACAAGTGGAAGGAGGGAGGAAGAGACAGAAGGAAGAAAGGGAGAGGAAGAAGGAAGGAGTACTGGTCTGCTGAAAGCTGAAACAGCCGCATCAAAGCAGGTGTCTGATGGAGTCTGCACTCCAGGCAAAGTGCTAGGAAAGAGGAAGAAGGCAGCCCAGGAAGAGCCCGGGCTCCTGCTCAGTTCAGGCTATGCAGGCTGTGCACTAGTGCTGATGATGTCATCTGCAGTGACTAGAGGGTGCTGTGAGCATGGGTCCCAGCAGCCCCGGGGAGGAGAAAGACTGGAAAAGCGATTGCAGAGTATGGATGCCTTCTGAACGCTCCTACACTTCGTAAATCAGGATTGATTTGGCTGACTAAAGTTGCCTTCCAGATTATAATCGAAGCAGAAGTAGGGGGCAGTGTGCTGTTATAGAAATATTTGTGACTGCTACTAACATCACCAGGGAGGCTACCTGGAAAACAGGACCCCAAGAAAGACACGGGGATCGCCCAATGATGGAGAAATGGATGAGATCTACATGAACAGCCTGGACATGAGTGGGGGTAATGAAGGGCAAGGGTCGAGGGAAAGAGAGCTTGGGGGAGAGGGAGATCCCAGCTGGATCAACAACAGAGAGGGAGAACAAGGAATAGGAGACCATGGTAAATGAAGACCACATGAGAATAGGAAGAAGCAAAGTGCTAGAGAGGCCAACAGAAATCCACAAAGATACCCCCACAACAGACTGCTGACAATGGTCGAGAGACAGCCCGAACTGACCTACTCTGGTGATGGGATGGCCAAACACCCTAATTGTCGTGCTAGAAACCCCATCCAACGACTGAGGGATCTGGATGCAGAGATCCATGACTAGGCCCCGGGTGGATCTCTGGGAGTCCAATTATCGAGAATGAGGAGGGTTTATACGAGCGAGAATTGTTGAGACCAAGGTTGGATAAAGCACAGGGACAAATAGCCAAACGAATGGAAACACATGAACTATGAACCAATGGCTGAGGGGTCACCAACTGGATCAGGCCCTCTGAATGGGTGAGACAGTTGATTGGCTTGATCTGTTTGGGAGGCATCCAGGCAGTGGGACCGGGTCCTGTGCTCATTGCATGAGTTGGCTGTTTGAAACCTGGGGCCTATGCAGGATTGTTTGGCTCGGCCTGGGAGGAGGGGACTGGACCTGCCTGGACTGAGTCTACCAGGTTGACCTCAGTCTGCGGGGGAGGCTTTGCCCTGGAGGAGGTGGGAATGGGGAGTGGGTTGGGGGGAAGGTGAGGGGGGCCGGAGTGGGGAGAACAAGGGAATCCGTGGCTGATTACCTTTATGTGGATTCTAGGGATTGAACTGGGGTCATCAGGCTTGCTCAGTAAATGCTTTCACTGAGCCAACAGTCACTGGGTTAAATTTTTGACCTTTCTACTTCTTTAGCTATGCAACCTAAAGTTCCTTGAAGAAAAAAATATTTGTCTCGTTCATGAATTTATCTCAGTACCTACGCATAGAATGTATCTGATAAATACCACATGGATTTTAACCACATATTTTACACTCAATTGTTCATTATCTATAAAATGAAGTCACTCTCAGAGTTCACCTGACACAACAAGAAAATGCCCACAAAAGGCATGTAACAGAGAGCCAGGCACACGATGGCTAATGACTAGACGTGATAAGGCTAGGTAGGGCACATGTGGAATCTTAGTCCTTGGAAGGTAGACACAGGAGGATCACCACATTTAAGGCCAGTCTGGGTTATATAGATAGTTCAAGACTAGCCAAGACTACATAATGAGACCATGTCTCAAAAAGAAAAACAAAATAAAACAAAGAATGGAATGAGGTAAGTAGGAAGGAAGGGAGAGAAGGAGGAAAGGAGAGATTGGGAGACTTGTTTGTTTTGGGAATGAAAATCTTCTGTCAATTTAAGTAATGAAATGTGAGTAGTTTGTCTCATAAGCTAAAGGACAAAAATGAGACACTAACCACATTCAATGTTTGTGAGCCCATTGCAGGGACAGAGATGTTTCAGACAAGTAGAGAGCTTGCAATTGTTGCAAAGACTTGCGTGGCATCCAATGGGCAGACGTCAGAAATATTCAACGTGGGGGGTTCCGAAACCAAATGCACAGCATGTCCCAAGCTGCTCTCACTGAGGAGCGTAGCAATCTTTAAGGGGCTGTCTACAGTACTGTTGTTGTCCTTTTTAAAAATGGTTGCTGCCTTTTAAGCCACTGCTGTCCGAATCAGCAACTGCAACTCCGCCACCACCAGCAGGGGTTAGGCTGCAAGAGCCACAGCCCGAGGAAATTCTGCTCCCTCAGGCACCGACTCTTTCAAAGCTACAAGGGAACTTAACTAAAGCTCTGTCCCTCTAAAGAACTCAAGAGTCAAAGGTTAAGGTAGAATTCTGCTCCTCAGAGATGCTGAAGAGCAAGGAGCTCCCCTCCCCTCTTTGCTCAAGCCTCCAAAGAGCCCTCGTGCCTCTCCTCACCCTGACTTAAAAATCCTTCTCCATCTGGCTCCTCCCTATCACTTCCTGTCAGCTAGTTGCTGACTCAGCCTCCTGAGCAGGTGAATTTTATTTAATCAAACACATCTTTGCATCATTAAACAAATGTTCCAGAGCATAAACAAAAGTAACACACCTTAAAATAATATTTTAGAACATTCTCCTTTTTGTCTAAACAAAAAAAATGAGAGGTTTTTAACTTTAACATAATAAGATTGTACACAATAAGAACAATTATCAAGTAAAGATTATATTCACAATGTAATGAATTCCAGTTCATTTGTGTTTGGTAAATTAAAATAAAATACTCCATTATCTATCCTATCTTAATGAATCTAAAGTTTTATACCTAATTTACTCTCTATCATAACTAAGGAAAACCGCAACTATAACTATCTAGTCTTCAACTCCATGAAAGGCCCCAGAAGGATAATATTTTTTGAGTAAACAAAAAGTGCATTGCAAACAATTTCCAAAACTCCAGCAACAACAGAGACATCTGACTGCCTGGAAAGTCAGCCAAAGTTCCTCTTGCAACATTGGGGCATTCATCTTCAACCTACAGGCCTAGAGTATCAGGCAGACTTCTCAGTGAAGCAGGAAATTTGAAAGACTGTCTTGCCTTGTATTGGCAAAGTTCATCAGTCCCTTTTCTCTGTGTCCTGCAAAATATCTGGCAGACTCTTCTGTGAAGCAGGAATTTTGAAGGACTGTTCTGCCTTGTTTTGGGAAAGTTCAACAGTCTTTTTCCTCTGTGTCCTGCATGTCCAGTCTGCACAGCACATTGTCAGCAGTCAAAGGCAAGAGCAGTTTCTTTGCCCGTGGCTAACCTTGCCACAATGAAAGCAAACTCCACAAGGAGTTTCTTCAATACCCATAATCCTTGTAGTAAATTGGTGCTGCTAGGAGCAGATGTGTCTCATTGTCATAAAAAAAAAACCTTTAAATTAACAAAATTTTAAATGCCATATTTTATAGGTTTTTGAAGCATTCAAAGACTAAAATGTATCTATTTAACCTAGAAAACATATCTAACATATCTACAAATTTGATTGTTATAAACAACTACTGACTATGTTTCTTGATTGTCCTATATAATAAATAATTGCTTTCAAAAACTAGAACTTTATCTTACATTTTTAAATGAACTGCATAAGTAAAATACCTTAAACAAGAGTAGAAATGTATATACAATATGTTGTAACAAAAATAACATTAAATTTTTATCAATATACAAAAACCTTTTAAACAAGAGTAGAAACATATGTATGGTGTAACAAAAATAACTTTAAATTTGTATCAATATTCTATATTCTCCTAAATGATAACAAACATCCATAACCTATCAAATAACCAAAGACTCAAAGATGGATGCAAAACCCCCACTCTTGGGAATGTGGGCATAGTTTTCTCTAAACTGCTTCCTGCTGTCTGTGGCCAAAGGCATCATTAGGGGCGCAAAGAGAAAATTTCAGAAAATGACCAAGTCCTGAGAAAACCAGCAATAATTTTTGCTGATAGTTATCTCCTGTCAAGTTTCAGGAGATCTTGCCTGATGAAACCTGACCCACATTAACCCTGAAGGAATCCACATCCCCTCATCTCCCATGGGAACAAAACTCCAAAGCATTTTTTATTTCCATTTGACAAATATATTTTTTGACTTTTTAAAAGTTAAAGCATTCCTAAAGTATACAGGCTGACTTATTTCAACAGTCCCTCTTTCAATTCCAGCAGTTCCAATTCAATTCCTCTTTGCAGCTGTCCTTTGCTTTTCAACAATCAAAAAATTCAAAAAAATCAACACAATACTATACAGGATTCAGACTCCCTGTGTGTTTCCCATCTTATGTGACTTTTTCTTTCATATTACCTTTACTCTCTCTTTAAATACTTTATTATGTTTTTAAACTTTTCATTTCTTTCTATGCTATACCCTTTTTTCTTTTCTTAAGCCTACACACGTAGTTAAACACACTGTAACCTGTTTAGAGTTTTTTTTCCATCTGGACCTCTTTTATTGTGTATCTTCAGTATTTTTTGACCACGTGAGCAAACCTTTAAATTGCTAACCTACACTGGATCCTTAGCATGCAGCTCTCAGGTGGCTATGCCTTCTTCTCGGGTCATGAAAACCAAGTGTGAAACTCACGACCAGTTGGAGGTTTGTCTGACCAGGAACTTCATTCAACATTTCTAGAGTTCTAAAATGCTGATGCTTGCACTGTGGCAGGCATTTTTTACTTAGTTTTTTTGTTCCTACTTAACATACTAGCTGCTCAAGGGCTTGCCAGCAGACAGAAACTCTTAAAGGAGCCATATCATTTTTTGTTTTTTGGTTTTTTGGTTTTGTTGTTGTTGTTTTAAGCTTTCTCAGGCACTATGGAAATTTGAGCCCCACATTAGATGCCAAAATGTTGTTATGTTTTTGCTCTTTTGGGGGCGCCCACCAACTAGCTCCCAAATTAATCACACATGGAGGCTTATTCTTAATTATAAATGCCCAGCCTTAGCTTGGCTTGTTTCTTGCCAGCTTTTCGTAACTTTAAATGAACCCATCTGTCATTTGCCTCTGGGATTTTACCTTTCTCTATTTTTGTATACCTTTCTTTCTTACTCCATTGCTGGTTGTGTAGTTGGGTGGCTGGCCCCTGGTGTCATCCCTCTTCTCTCTCTCCTTGTTCTCTCCTCCCAGATTCTCCTTCTATATATTCTCTCTGCCTGCCAGCTCCACCTTTTTCTCTCTCCTGCCTTGCTATTGGCCATTCAGTTCTTTATTAGACCATCAGGTGCTTTACACAGGCAAAGTATCACAGCTTTACAGAGTTAAACAAATGCAACATAAACAAAAGTAACACACCCTAAAATAATATTCTACAACATTCTGTGGTGGTTTGAATAGGTATGGCCCCCATAGACTCATGTGTTTGAATGCTTGGCTCATAGGGAGTGGCACAATTAGGAGGTGTGACCTTGTTGAAGTAGGTGTGGCCTTCTTGGAGGAAGTGTATCACTATGGAGGTGGGCTTTGAGATCTCATATAGGCTCAAGCCACGCCCAGTGTGACAGTTCACTTCCTGTTGCCTGCAGATCAAGATGTAGAACTCTCAGCGACCTCTCCAGCGCCATGTCTGCCTACACAACTCCATATCCCACCATGATGATAATGGACTAAACCTCTGAGTCGTAAGCCAGTCTCAATTAAATGTTTTCCTTTATAAGAGTTGTCATAGTCATGGTGTCTCTTCACAGCAATAGAAACCCTAACTAAGACAGGTACCTTATTCTTTAAGTAAGGTTTAAGATACTGTACCCACAACAGCAAAGCTATTTGAAAATCATTGCAAATGAAATTTCATTTACTTCCACTTTTTTTTTTGGTCACAAGTACATGGAAAAATAAATACCAGGTTCCACCACATTACAAAATGGTCAATTAAAATACCAAAACAGGGCCTGGAGGGGACAGCTCAGTGAGTATTTGTGATGCACCACATTGACAGAATGAAAGATAAAAATCATCAATCATCTCAACAGACAGAAAACAAATTTCACAAAACTGCCATCTTTTCAAGATTTAAAAACAAACAACAAAAACCCCTCTAGGGGCTGGAGAGCTGGATCAGTGGTTAAGAGCATTTCCTGCTCTTCCAGAGGATCCAAATTCAGTTCCCAGAACCCATGTTGGGTAGCTGAAAAAAGACTGTTAACTCCAGCTCAAGGGAATCTTTTGCCATCTTTTGGCCTCCACAGTGCACATGCATGGCATAGACACACACACACACACACACACACACACACACACACACACACACACACTATCTTCTGGCCTCTACAGTGCACATACATGGCATAGACATACACAATAAAAACACAAAACTCTAAGCAAGAACATTACATATACAAAGACTATACTCTACTCTAAAGGCTATGGAACAGAAAGAAGAAGCCCATAGCTAATGGTGAAATTCTAAAAAACGTTCTTCTAAGGACTAGAACAGGATAAGAATTCACAGTCCATGCTGGAGAAACTGAGAAAGGGAAAAAGGGCACCAAGTAGGAAAGACAGAAGTGAAATGTCACTGTTACTCACTAAAGCCTAGGTAGCTTTAAATACACATTTATGTGCGCATGCATGCGTGGACACATGCCTGCACACACACACATATGTATACATACATGCATAATTAGAACTAATAAATGAACATAGTAAAAGTGGAGGTTACACATCAACTATTAGCATTGTTTCTATACACTAGCCATAAATTATCTAAAAATGAAAATAAAAGAAATTTGATTTATGAGAAATTTATCATGTATAATTATTACAAAAATAAAATGCTCAGCAATAAATTTACCCAAGGAGATAAATGACCTACACATAGCAAACTATAAACCACTGATGAAAGAAACCAAAGACACAAAAAAATGGTGATATTTCATGTTCACAGATAAGAAGAATTAATAGTTCAAATGTCCATGCTACTAAAATTGATCTACAAATTTAGTACAATGCCCATCAAAATTCTAATATCACTTTTCAAAAAATACTCCCCAGTCCTTAAAAATTCATATGGAACCAACTACAAAAGGAACCCACCAGTCAAGGCAATCATAAGGAGAAAAAAACAACAACACAATATTGGGGCATCACATTACCCTTTAAACTATACTGCAAAGCTATGCATAGTTAGCACACAAATTTGACACACCATACAATGGAAGAGGACAGAGAGCCTGGAAATAAACACACGCATATGTGGTCAATAGATTTCCAACAAAGATGCCAAGAACATATAATGACGGGCTCTTCAATACATGGTAGTGAAAACTGGGTATCTACATGTAGAAGAATTAAAAAAAGACCGATATCTCATATCATACATAAAATTCAACTCAAGTCAAAATGAATTAAAGACTTAGATCAGAAACCATAAACTATCAGGAAGCAGAGTAGGAAAACTCACATGATGCTGGTGTGGGCAATAATCTGTTTTTTAACCAATAGAGTACAAGAAACAAAAGAAGAGAAAAGAACAAAAACAAAACAAACTCAAATCCAAATAGACAAGCAGTATTATATAAAACTTAAAAGTTTCTTCACAGAAAAGAAAGTTCAAAGAAAGAGCCTATGGACTGGCAGGAAATATTTTTAAGCCAGACATCCAGTTCAGAGGAAATATACAAAATATATGAAGAACTCAAACAATAATAGCAAGGAAACAAACGAACACAAAAACCCCACAATTTCAGAGTAGGTGAAGGACCTAAATAGACATTTGTCAATGTAAGAAATACAAATGGTCAAAAGATATAGGGGAAAAAATTAGTGTCATTAAGCATTAAGGAAATGCCAATCAAAATCACAGTAAGACATCATCTCATACCCGTTAGGATGTCTTGTTATCGAAAGGACAAAGACAGTGCTGGCAAGAACATGGAGTAGAGAGCGGCCAGGGGAATGACCTAGTGGGTAAAGTGCTCCCTGTGCATACATGAGGAACAGAGCCCAGATCCCCAGGACTCACATAAAAGGACCAGCATGGCTGCGGGCACCTGCAACACCAGTGTGGATGGGTGGAGACCGGCAGGCAGGTCTTGGTTCTCACTGCTCAGCCAGTGTAACTAGAACAGTGAGCACCATGTTCAGTAAGAGATCCCGTTTTAAAAAGGTAAGGCGGAGAGCAATAGAGGCTCAGTTTCGACCTTTGACCTCCACATATGACTGCATTGGCCAAAGTGCCCAAACACACAAGCACACACATACACTGCCCCCTATGATCAGCCATCTCACTGGTCCACAATCAAGTTTTAAGGATCACTTACTCTTGCTCTATTTAGGTTTCTGTTGCTATGGTAAATGTTCTTACCAGCAGTAAGTTGGGGAGAAAAGATTTATTTCAGCTTACAGTTTACAGTCCGCCTTTGAGAGAAGTCAGGACAGGAACCTGGAGGCAGGAACGGAAGTAGAGACTATGAAGGAGCACTGCATACTGCCTTGCCTTCCACAGCTTGTTCAGCCTGCTCTTTTATATAACCCAGGACCACCTGCCCAGGGGTAGCACTGCCTACAATGAGCTGGGCCCTCCCACATGAATCATTAACCAGGACAATGCCCCACAGGCTTGCTTACAGGACAATCTGATGAAGGAATTTTCTCAATGTTCCCTTTTCCCAGAGGGCTCAAGTTTGTGTCAGGTTGACAAAATCTAACTACAAACTCTTCAACTACTATATTTCTTCTTTAAAAGTTCTTTTGATTTTTCTCCTCACAGTTTCTAAGATTTAGATCAGGAGCACTGCTATCTCTGATTTCTCTCCAAATATTCTTCTGCTAAGTAAGTGTAAATATTTTCCACAAAGTCCTGATGTGAGGAATATAAATTGCTATTACTTGAAGTAGTAAATAATTGGACTGGCATGGTGGCTCTGTTGCAGGATATTTGATCACACTGTGTGAAGATGTGTCTCTGTCCTTTCTCACCTGCCTAAGGCACCTTCTGATTGGTTTAATAAAGAGCTGGATGGTCAATAGCTAGGCAGGAGAGGATAGGTGGGACTTCTGGGCAGAGATAGGAACTCCGGGAAGAATCTGAGATGGGGAATTTTGCTGGTGAGATGTGGAGGAAGTTGGACGTAGGGTACTGAGGAGAGGTAGCAAGCCATGTGGCAGAACGTAGATTAATATAAATGGGTTAGATTAAGAGATAGTTGGGAACAAGCCCAAGTGAGGACAAGCTTTCATAATTAATAATAAGTCTCTGTGTCATTATTTGGGAGCTGGCAGTCCAAAGTTGCATTACGTTACATGGCTCCATGGCTAAAGATCCATGCCACTAAGTCTTTGATCCCTAGGGAGAAGCTGAGTCATTCTCTAACTTCCACAGGGCATCTACACATCACACACACACACACACACACACACACACACACACACACACACATACACACACATTTTTTTTTCTGAGACAAGGTTTCTCTGTGTAGCCCCCCCGGCTGTCCTAGAACTCTCTGTAGACCAGACTGGCCTTGAACTCAGAGATCCACGTGCTTCTGTCTCCAGAGTGCTGGGATTAAAGGCGTGAGCCACCACACAAGAATTTCTATATAACCTTTATCTGTTTTCCCCATTGTTAGCATCTTATAACAGTACATTTATCAAATCTAAAGAAAAAAAATGACTTAGTCCACACAGGTAGCTACAGCTAATACAACAAGCTGGGTAACTTATAAACAACAACTAAACTAAACTATTTCCCATTGTGGAGACTGAGAGATTCAAGTTCAAGATGCCAGGCAGGTTCTGCATCCAAAAAGGACTAATTCCTGGCTAATGAGTGGGCCTTCTTCCTGTGCCTCCATAGTCGAAGAAGCAAGCTGGCTTTCTGGGTTCTCTTAGAAAGGGCTAGTCCCACCTTGCCCAGCCTAAATATAAGGGGAGGTGTTTAGTCCTACCGCAACTTTATATGCCATGCTTTATTGATATGCACAGGAGGCCTGTACCTTTTTGAACAGAAACGGAGGAGTGGATGGGGGTGGTGGTAGAAGAAGGTGGGAGGGTGAAGATGGGAGGGGAGGAAGGGATACTGCAGAATGTAAAATAAGGGATACTGCAAAATTAAATAAATAAAAAATTTTAAAAACTGGAGAAAAAAAAGGGCCAATCCCATGGGGACTCGATTCTCATGGCCTAATCACATCTCAAAGTTCCTACTTTTAAAAAAATCATCATCTGGGAGGGGGAAGAGTTCAACATACAGATTTTTAGGGGACTCTAACACTGGAACCATAGCAACCACACTGGTACATCAAAGAAATTCCCGAACATACTTGAATTTCAACTGTTTCCCCACCAAAGTCTTTTTTCCTATTGCGGGACCCACACCAGAAACACAGTGCATTGTTCTTACTCGCCTGTGACCTGAATTTCCTTTTTCCCCTTGTTCCCTACAACCGTAACAGCTTTGAGGATTAACTGTCATCTACTTAGGTTTCTGTTTTCCTCATGATTATAGACTCCAGACACTGAGAACATGAGTTCTCATCCCAGACACGGTGCCTTTCTCCAACATCACATTATGGAAGACACAAACTTTTTTTTCCTAAAGATTTATATATTTTTATGTGTCTGGATATTTTGCCTGTATGTATGTGCTCCACATGTGTGCAGTGCCTGAGGAGGCTAGAACTGGAGTTACAGATAGGTGTGACTTCCCGTAGGCAGACTTCCCTTGGCTGCACCAAGGTCCTCTGAGCCATTTCTCTGGCCCCATGAAAGGCACATCAGCACAGCTTATCACTGCTGGTTACCATGGACAGGTGAGGCAGTATCTGTCAGCATTCTGTATGAATATATATATATTATTCTCTGGAAGCAACTCACTAAGGCTAGGCTACACTAAAAGCCAATGGTGCCAGCAGTTGAGAATGCTGAAAAATCAGGTCCATGCTAGTGTACACTTGATCTCAAGAAATTTCACTGACAATAAAAACTGAAGAGAGAAGAGACGAGCCACAGGCAGTGGGAAACAAATAGCTGTCTACTTTTCCCCAGCAAGGATTTCACTGCATTTGGATTAGAATCACCCTTTTAAGTAGACTGGGAGGCTTTGATGGCAACAACCAGCCTTTCTGCTCTTTTTAAGAATCATCTGCATAAGAACAAGAAACAAAGCTGCAAATGTCCATTTCCCAGAAACAAAAACGTAAAACTCTAACCCACAACACACAAGACAGGACTGCCAAGGACAGAGAAGGTAAATGGCAGCACAAAGCTGAGTGGACGGCCAGCCCGGCTGCTCTCATTCAGCAAGCGAAAGACATCGCATAAGAGGAGAAAATAGAAAATTCAATGTATAAAAAGCCATAAAACTACCATTATTTATAGGATAATGCCTCTAAATGTTGCAAATGAGTACTCAGTACAGTAGCCAAGCACAAAACCAGTATAGAGGAAAGAATAGTCATACAATGAAAAATATGATTTATACAATATAAATGAGTTCCATTAGAATCTCTTCGGCTTTGTGGTCTAAAATATCCTCAAACTTGGTCAACAGCCAAGATTATCCTTGAGCTCTGACCTTCCTGCCCAACTTCGTAAGTGCTAGGTTAAAGACATGTACAACCACAGCAGGACTGTAAATGATAAATTACCCTATCATGAATCTTAAAAGAAATAACTGTATTAATAGTAATAACAACATCCCTAATAAGAAAAAACACATTAAGGTATTATAATTAGTTGAACATCAGCTACAAAAAACAATTTTGAGCAAAGGCTACATGTAGAAGCCACAGGCAGGTAGAGCTATGTGACTACCAGGCCAGTCAAGGTTGTAGTACAATGGTTCTCAACCTGTGGGTCACAATCCCTTTGAGGGTCTTTCACAGAGGTCGCCTAAGACCATCACAGATATTTACATTATGATTCATAACAGCAGCAAAATTACAGTTATGAAGTAGCAATGAAAATAATGTTATGGCTGGGGGTCACCACAACATGAGGAACTATATTAGGAAGATTGAGAATCACATGCACCACCACACCTGGCAGGGTGAAGGGTATTCTGAGGGTGGTGGGGCTGTGAGGGTGGAATGTCATCTAAGTATCTGTTAAAGCTAAGGAGTACATGCCAGATAGTGGTGGTGCACGCCTTTAATCCCAACACTCGGGAGGCAGAGACAGGCGGGTCTCTGTGAGTTCAAGGCCAGCCCGGTCTACAGAGCGAGTTCCAGGACAGCCAGGGCTAGCTACACAGAGAAACCCTGTCTTGAAAAACCAAAACCAAAACCAAACCAAACAAAAAAAAGCTAAGGAGTACAAACTACAACAAATTTACTTGACATACGTTAATTATAAGCTAAAAAGAAAAAGAAATAACCTATGAGACAATTCTGAAAAGTAATAAAGATCAGCTCTAGCATATCAAAACCTATCACAGTAGACAGATCCATAAAGTAGACCAGAATTTATAAAGAAATTCAGTATGCAATATTTGAAATCCAGAGAAATTTAGTGTTGAATACACTGTGTTGAGTATCATTTGGGAAGCAAAGAGAAACTGGATCGCTATGTATCTTTCATTAGTAAGTTCAAGGTAAATTCTCTCTGGATGAAAGAAGTCAAAAACATTTAAAAAATATTCTAAACAACAACAAAAGGAGAATTCTTCTAGAATCAGAATTATAAACCTTTTTACTATGACATCATTTTGAAACCAGAAAATATAAAAATAACCAACTTCTGCAAGTGTGTATCATCTGCTGTCGTGAGTTTGAAGAGCTACTATGTGTATATATGTAGGTAAATGTATATGATGAGTCCCAAATAACAAAATACTGTTAAAAACTGCCTCTGGGGAAGGAGACTGAGACACACTCACGTTTATGTTGACCATGTATGATCAGCAATTCTCAAATCCAGAGACAATTTTTTTATTGTCTGCTATGAACCAGCAGCATAAGTATTTGGAGTCACCATAAAATGTTCTTTCGGAGAAGTATCTGTTCTGAGTATCTGGCTTATAATTACACAGATGAATCCAAGTCTCAATACTGTGCCTTATGTATACAGCAGCTGGCTTATATTACTTTCTTCAGCCCAGGACACAAAAAATTCTTTTGAAATGTCAAAGTTCCAAGTTCTGTATGCCATGTTATTGCACACCATAATATAAAAATTTCTATTTTTCAAACTAATTGGAATTGGACAAAATGTAATTAATTTGAATCAGTAAGGGTCATTTAGGCCCTTCAACACCTGATCACAGGCCTAACTGTGATGGCACATGACTTTCTTTAATCCCAGCTGTTGGAAGGCACAGATGGATCTCTATGAGTTCAAGCCTAGTCTGCTCTCCAGTGAGTTCCAAGGAGCCAGAAGTGCAGAGTGAGATCTCAACTCACGCAAACACACACCACTTGATCACACTTCCTGTGTGCTCGCAGTCCAGGTCAAGTTCACTGCTTTCTAGTTCCTGCATACATCCTTGCAGTACCTTAAATACTGTTTCTTCTGCTGAGACCTTACCCTCATCTCAGTCCACAGAAATTACCCTGCTACTGTGGACAGTTCAAATTCCACTCAGTTCAGAGCTCTTCGCAAATATGCACTGGCACATCATTCACATACACTCAGGAAGGTCACAAAAATGATAGTGATACAAAAGCAGAATATTGACCTTAAAAAGTTATTTATTATTTAAAAGTCCAGCATTATTGGATCCCTTTTGAAGTATTTATTCTGAGAATAAGAATTTAGTCCAACGTTTTAATAACAAGGGAAACGACAAAAACTGGATATGAAAAAAAAAATTAACAGAGAACCTGGTAAATTCCAAAAAACAAAATAACCAAGACAAAACATACAACCATACAAACTGTTAAAATATAAAACCCAAACACTGCACACATATTTTTAAACTGTTGTTGGTATACTACAATGTGGGCCAAATTATTATGTCCAAGCCGATAAATAACAAATAAACACACCTTTTTAAATTATCCTATTTTGTTATAGACAGTAACTTTTGTTACTTTGCTTTCTTGATACAGATTCTCATGTATCTCAGGCTGGTCTTGAGCGATCCTCCTACCTCGACCTCTCAAATACTGAGATTACAGGCATGCAGCACCATGCCTGCCTTATATACACAGTAATTTTAGAAAGAATACGAATCATGTGTGTAAACTGTCCACATTCAGCAACACATATTTTACATATAAACACATTCACTTGTACTTAATGGAAGACAAAACAAAATGTAATTTAAACATCTTGATTTGAGAAGAAGAGTGGATCTGACTGTTTTGCTAAATTGCAACCTCAAAATCACCAAATGTACTATCAAAAGATAGTTACTTCAAATGTTTTTAAAAATAATTTCTTTCCAAACTTTTTGTACTTTAGGGTAAAAGGAAATACAAGATTCTTTGCTCATAAATGATGGTACTTATTTTCTATGGCTAACCCAGAAAGCAGCCAAGAAGGATGAGTCTTACAGAAAGGTCCATCTTTCCAGCAATTCCAAGTGGTGTTATTCAGCACTTCCTGAAAACACTGGGTATCCCAGATCTGGCAGTTACTTCTGCTGAAATGTCCTTCTGCCCATGACACCCATCAAAGGCTTTCAAGCACACCTGACCTTGGCAGTCCACAGGAGACCAGTATGTGAATGGATCTGCAGTGGATATGAAGGCTCTTATAAAAAGAAGTCACTCTGTGTTTCCAGGAAGAAACAAGGGACGGGACAGTTCATCCAGAACCAAAAAACCAGTTCCTACTTAGATCCCAGTTATACAGAGAACAGAAACTGAATGCCAGACCTCAAGCGCACTCTCAGTTTCTCTATATCCCCCTTGCATCCTCCTGCACAGAGGACCAGGCATTAGAACCGCCTTCTGGGCAGGACTCTGGAAGGGCTCCGCACAGCTTCAGTCCGAGAGGGACGGGGAGCGCACAGACCGGCCGCTGGCGGGGCTGGAGAAGGCAAAGGGCTCCTTGTCCTTGTCCTTGCTGTCGTGCTTGTGCTTATGCTTGTGCTTGTGCTTGTGCTTCTTCTTCTTCTTCTTGTGCTCATGGTGATGGTGGTGATGGTGCTCGCTGTGCCGAGAGGACGTCGACTCCTTAGCAAACACTGAGAGTGGAGCCGCTACCATGGAGTGCACACTCATCTCCAACGGCTGCTCTTTACCTTCAAGATGAAAACACCAATGAATGTCTGTTGATAGTAAGAAGGACAGCTATCCTAGGAGGAAGCTGACGACAGTCTCCTGAAGTACTGAAATACAACAGTTAACTAGTTCAACAGAACTGCCAGCATCTTGGCCAGAAGTCAACTAACTTAGGTCCATCTAGCCTATAAAAAATATTACATATGCTAGTGTATGAGCAAATCATCCTTTGGAGGTTAGTATTTTCTAAGTACCATGATTAAACAGTAATGACTACCTGAGTGCTATATACTAAAATCTATACTGGCCAATGAAAATATAACTCCTTCAAATATTGCTCTGCCCTAAACTATTATGGGGGAGGGTAGTGCTTTATTGAGTCACTTAGACTTAGAAAATTATTAATACACAAATACACTATCTTAGTTACTGATAACGGTATCTTGGTGAAAATGAAATACTCCTTTAGTTGCTTAGATGATTTCTGGGAACATATAGATAAAGGGAAACTCTTCTGAAGGTCCAGTACACATGGTAAAGACCCAGGAGAGTAGAGGCTGTGAAGGGAAATGTTCCTAAAGACAAGACTCATGTCAGTAAAAAAGACAGGAACTGAAAACCAGAAGACCGTGTTCTAGATGAGTCTGTCCGCTTAGCCTTAGGATGTACTGAATCTCATCGAAAAAGCAACTCAATGTCCTCAAACACCCCCTTCAGTTCTAATAATCTGCTGACTGAGCAAACTCGAACAGTCATGAAACTGTGCTATCATATGATCTTCATTTCAATCTTAAATGAATTAAGTATGCTCCTCAGGCTACACGTACAGGAAACCAGACTCCTCTCTCACAAAGCAGAGCCAGGCAGCAGGGAAAGGAGCAGTGTTCGAGGCACACATACAGCTGAGCTCCCTGCTCACTGTTTGTCTTTTCATCAACCATGTGCGCTGACTGCCTAAGCTGACTGTCTGCGCTTCTCTGAGCCTCAGGGCCTGTGCTGCACAGGGTTCATCATCACTCCTACACACTGGCCAACCTGCTGGGAATTCAGAGAAGCCAGCGGTTATCCTCCAAGTTGTGCTGCCCAGCAGAGGCAAAGGCCACATGGATGTCTGTGGTTTACTCTGTTCTAGGGAATACCTACAACCACTTCAAAGGTGACTTCATCTTTACCTGCAGGCCTCAGAGCTCACATTAAGCTATCTGGACTACAAAGCTTGAATTGTGCTTGACTTTTATGAGAACACAAGAAGTTAACTAGCTTCAAGAATCTGGGTGAAGGATCAATGGCTCCTGTGACAAAGCACCAGTTCCAGTCTGAATCAGAATATTTATAAGATGAACTTGAGGCACCAGATATAACAGCAAGAAACTTAAAGTTCTGCCCAACTGACTCAGAGTCAACCTCAAAAGCTGTCTAAAGATACAGCAAGTTCAATACTAATCCTGGATAATAAGTATTATGAACTGAAACACATCAACATTAAAGGATGCTGGTCAATGCACTCATTGTTTTAAAAATTATTGAATGTACAGAGAGAATTAGACGTTTATCTAGACTTTCCTATATGGCTCCTACCACTGAGTAATAATGATGAGGAATTTAGCTTTATAGAAATAAGTCATCCTATAAATAAAAATGGAAAGATTAATTAGAAAAACATTACTTTGTAATCCTTAATGAGTTAATACATTTAGATCCTGAACATCCACAATAGTTAACCTCATAAAAGAGTCAACCAGATATTGGGTATTTCCAAATGGAAATACACAACACTGGCAAACCTGAATCCAATTACATGTCTAGATAGGACTGTAATTACAGAAATTACAAAGAACTCCATTGTGCTAACTTTACCACAAGTAAACAGAAAAATTATACACCTGAAAACTATAGACAAAAATATGATTTCTTTAACAAATACATTGCAGGGTGGAGAGAGAAAAAGATATGGACTAGAATATAAATTTAAAAAGATAAATGATAAAAGGATTGCAGTGTGGACTTTCTGTGGGCACTGATTTAAACAAATACACTCTAAAAATAAAAAAGAGCCATGGAGATGGTTCAGCATGGCTCAGTAGGATTCACTTTTAAGCTGGCAAAGCCCCCCTCAGTGATGTGAAATGCCTTTTCTATTTTAGATAGTGGATATAGCAGTGGAAGAAATAACTATAATTCAAAATACTGTAATTTGTCCATTTTGTTATACAAAAGATATCTGTTGAATGTAAAAGCTTCCCTGAGACCAAATTTGAACAAACAAACAAACAAGCTGTAGGCAACTTAACATATGTAAAACAAACAAAAGTACTTAATAAAAGCCCAACTTGCAAGCTTTGCAGTCCATCTGATAAGAATGCTTAAGAAACAGTGAACAATCTACTACTTTGATTGACTTCGTTTACATTGGGGAGGTATATGTTCATATTTAAGACAAAGCCTGTAGCAGTTTCTATTAGGGAAGACAAGAAGTCTATTCGTTGATTCTTTAGATCAAATTAAAAAAAAAAAAAGATGTTGAAACACATCATTGTAATTTAAAGTTTGAAAAAAAAAAAAAAAAAACAGTCTGTTTTTCATGTTGAGTTCCAAAAGAAAGATCTCTAGGGAAAGCGTCCAAGCCTTTTAAAACAAATTGTTTTAATTTCAAAGTAAGATTTCAAGTACTAGAATTGTGCTTTCTGAATTATGCAAGAAGGCGTTACATAATGCAGCAGTCTGAGCGAGACAGCTGCAGGACTCTGCTCTTCACACAGAAAGCACTAGGGAGCTCCTGCTGCTCCACTTTCCCTCCCTTCCCCTCTGCTCTCCATGCCTGCCATCACTAAATGAACCTGGGAGACAGTCCTGTCGGCCCCAACCTTGCAGTGAACACAGAGAGCTCAGTGTTGGGAGGGAGAGGCTCCACGGTGACCAATCTGTCACTCAGAGAACCATACAGCTTTTCCTGCCTGTTCTCCTTCCCTCTGGAAAAAGGGGACGGGGGTCAGTTCATGAAGGGAAAGACTCTTACACCTCTCCTCTGTTATCCCACGGTTTGACCCATTGCCTCCACAAAATCATACTCTGAAACATCTTCTTTACCCTCGTACACAGGAGGGGAGAGGGAGAAAGAGAGAGAGAGTAGGAGGTGGTGGTAAAAGCATATCATCATTGTCCTCTACCAACAAACTATGCATGTCTTCTCCATCTTACTTAAAGCATCGTGTTTTCTTTTGTTTCTACCCTCCTAGATGAGGTCTGTAACATACTTCCATTGGTGAATATCATCCTGCTCCTTGGCTCTACGTCCTTGAGACATATGACAAGTCACCTCACCTTATGCATAAAGGAAGCAAGGGACCCCCACTCTACAGCTCTGAACCTGAGGAGACAACATAAACGAGGAAAGGCACACTGCTCAAAGGACTTTTCCTTAAATAGTTCATGAAAAGCTGTAACTCTGCCAGATTTTTATATGCTGTCTCTCCACGTTTAGGCAACCAGGGCAAAACTTTTTGTAAGTTTTAGCTACCACGAATAAAAGAGACCTCAGCTAGATTTGGCCCCACAAAGCCCACATGTGCTCTTTAATCTAGTCTGGAGACTGAAGGGAGGCTAGACCTTCTCTTACCACTGTGCTCTTTCAGGAACCTAACTCAGCCACAGACTAATCTTGCTCCCACATATTCCCAGCTCCAAAAGGAGGCGGGAAGAGAGGAATTGCCCTTCAGGACCAACTTACTTGATATTTCTTGGTTTAGACTAACACTGAATCTCTGACATTCCAAAAGACAGATCTGTAAATAATGATCCCACAGAAAGATTGTTACACCAGCCAGGCTGGCCCTTTCTAGTCTTCCAGGAGAGCGGAATGGCTCAGCAGCTAAAGATGTTTACCACCAAGCCTGACAACCTGAGCTTGAACCCGGACCCCAAGTGGTAGAAGGAGAGAACTGACTCCTGCAAACTCCTCTACATGTGCACTGTAACAAAAGTGCATACACACTCACACAAATAAATGTACAAATGAGAAAGGAAGTAGGTTAATACTTCTATTGCTTATTTGTTGTGTTTAGAAAAGTTACTTTATCCAGTGTAATGATGTGTTAGCAAAAAGCTGTATTTGAATTTCAAAATACACACACATGCATGTACACACACACACACACACACACACACCCCTTTAGAATACTACCCTTTGTAAAACAAAATCTTCTAAGTAATATTGCCGGTGAATTTTCACCATGTGCTGTCAATAGCCTTCAGAAGCTAGCAGCACCAACATACTGAAGGAACACTAAGAACATTGTAAATTAAAGCTTAAGAGCCAGAAAGACGGCTCAGTGGGTCAGGTGCCTCATGCCTAACAACCAGAGTGCTCGGTGATGGAAGGAGAAAACCAACACCTCCATGATGTCCCCAAGCTTCCACACAGGAGCTGTAGCACATGGGTGCACACACACATACACGCATATGCAACACAATGTTTTCAAAATATATTAAAGCTTAATATAGACGTCTATTTAACCGTACTCTTGCTTCCTAACGTGGTCAACAGCTAAATCTCAATTTCAGGCTTCCCTATTTCCCACCTCGAGTCCTACATTTAGCTTTCTCTGATCTTCCAAAATGATGAGACTGGACAATGCCACAAAGAAACTAGAAAATAAAACTGAAAATGTATTTTTCAAAGTAGTACTAGAACAATGATACAAACCATACACGTTAAGTGTTAAAGATCTGCTTTTTACATAGCTCATGTGCCACATCACTAAAAGTCAAACAAATGCAGTCAAACTGTTTTTGGAACAGAAATTGACTTGACTCTAGGAAATGCAGAGTTGACTTTTACACGGCTGAGGAGAAGGTCAAAGAATCATTTCCAAACTAATGTTAATAAGTCTGAAACTCCATAAGCTATAACTTTAGATGAGTAGAAAACTCCCCATGTGTAGTAAACATGTAATAGGTATAATGAATTAGCGAAATTGTACCAAACAAACATGTAGAAGGTCCTGTGTTCAATCTCCACACACACACACACACACACACACACACACACACAAAAAAAAAAAAAAAAAAAAAAAAAAAAAAAAACAAAAAAACCACATAACACACCCAAGAAGAAAGAGAAGGAAAAGAACAAGAAAAGAGGCAAGAGGAGTGAGGAAGGAGGAAGTGAGGGGAGGAGCCAAGGGAAGAATCTTCCAATCCCTTCATTCCTGGAAACACAAGCCAAAGTCCCAGCTAGATTTCTTCTGAAACATAGTGTGTGACTGACTCGCTTAGATAAACGTACACACCTCACAAAGGCTCTAGGTCTATGTATGGTCTTAACACTAAAGCATTTTGAGCTGTTGCTTTTGGCTGAAGTCTACTATTAATCACAGATGGCCCCCAAGTTCTTTTCTCAAATCAATAAACATTACTCTTCTGTTTATATCATACAAAAACATATATAAAACAAGCAAAATCCACCCACTGAAACATAAGCAGAAATCCATAGATGTTTAAGGTTTACTAATGACTTTTGGAGAACCACTCATCAAAAGTAACTTTGCTTCTGGGGCTTTTTTTCCTATTCCTTTTCCTTCAACACTCGAAAATTAATCTTTGTGTCCTGGTAGGTGATAGCATCCAACAGTTGCTATTCATTTGGATTATACTCTTCGCTTAAGAAGCAACAAAGAACACAGTTAGCAGAAGACCATGTAAATGAGTGAATACATAGTAAGTATGACTGAGCTGACCAACCTTTCTTAGGAAAGCCTAATTACTGTGGAATAATTTAAGTGTGTGTGTGTGTGTGTGTGTGTGTGTGTGTGTGTGTGGGTGTGTGTGTGTGTGTAGCTCAGAGAACAACTTCAATTCTCTCCTTCCATCATGTGGGTCCTGGGGATCAAACTCAGGTCGTCAGGCTTGGCAGAACCCACATTCACCATGGAGCCATCTTGCCAGCCCTGAATGGAATACTTTAAATAAAAGTTGTATATGTCTAGCACTAAGTTTTCATGACTGAAACAGCAATCCTGAGCAATGGGTGAGAAGTAAGTGGTTAATTCGTGGATTATATAAAGGTACAGTGATACCGATTCTAAGGTTTGTATAGAAGTTAACATCTAACTATAAGGCAAAAGCAAATAGTTATAGGTATTACAATGGGTATGCAACAGCATAATGAGAGGTGATTTTTTTTCTCATCTATTTTTCTTCTTATTTACAAATTTTCTATGACAGAAACACAAATTTTTGAAACAGATAAATACTAACCTGAAACAGTCTTTAGACTTACAAAATATAAAACCAATATATTACAAGAAAACTAAGTTCTCTATCTCTACAATATTTTTTAATTGATAAATTAACTCTGAAAAGAAAAAGAAAAAAAAATTTAAAAAAAAAGAAAAAGAGAAAGAAAAACAAAGCCGGGCAGTGGTGGCACATGGTTTTAATCCCAGCACTAGGGAGGCAGAGGCAGGCAGATCTCTGTGAGTTCGAGGCCAGACTGGTCTACAGAGTGAGTTCTGTAGGACAGACTCCAAAGCTACACAGAGAAATCCTGTCTCAAGAAACAAAAACAAAAACAAAAAAACAACAAAAAAATTAACTCTGAATTTAGATTTGCTTGAGATAAAACAACACAAAACAAAAAATCAGGTAACTGCACCTGTTCCCTTTCGGGACAGTTCCATACTCCACTGGGGTTTTGTGGTTGGTATGATGTCACAGCCTAATGAATGCTGGGGCATCAAGGAAGATCTGGAGCTTGATGGCCGGTATTTAGAAAGCCCTAAAAGATCAAACGAAAGGGAAAATAGGATATATTTAGCAGAACAAAAGCTTGACGGGTTTCACATGTAAGCTTTAAAGCCAGAAACAGTTTAATCCTAGTAAAACTCTAATCATCAATGAATACGGGAAATGTTAAGGCTACTACTAAAGATCACAAGTAATTGAATCCTTTGTTAAATTGCCTCAATCTGAGGAAATTCATATTGGAGTAGCAATAAACTTGAAAGACTTGCTAAACACATAAATTAGACCTTATATTATGCTGCAGAAGCCATTTCACATATTTTATTATTTATTTGGCATTTGCACATAGTTTTTAAAAATTTCTAAAAACATTTCAACTATCAAACTTACTGAACACATCAAAATAATGTAGGGATTACAAATGCATTTAAAGTAAGAATTAGTTTAGTGGTATAACATGAAACAGGATTATAACAGAATCCAGAGGTCAAATTCTGGTCCCAAACTTATTTAAAAAAACAGAATGTGTTCTACAAGGGACCCTGGGACTCTTACATAAGATGAAGACTAAAAACTGCCTAGGTATGACCTGAGAAAAGGAAAGTTATAATAATAAAAAATGGGTTCTAAGACAGGTGTGGTGACACATGCCTTTAATCCCAGCACTTGGGAGGCAGAGACAGGCAGATCTCTGTGAGTTCAAAGCCAGCCTGGTCTACAAAGTGAGTTCCAGGACAGTCAGGGAACACAGAGAAACTGTGTGTTTTTTAATTGATAAATTAACTCTGGGGAAAAGATAAATTAAGTACAAACTACACCGAAGCCACTAAGAATAGACTCAACTAAGCAGAAGACTGAGCATGAGGATGAAGACTAGGTTGATGGAGGAAAAGGTCCTACTGCAGAGCCTACAAACCTGACTATAGTTCTGGAGTCCCATATGATAGAAAGGAGAGAACTGACTTCTGCACGTTTTTCTATAACTTCCACATGTGTACTGTGGCATGTACACACGTACACACACACACACACACACACACACACACACACACACACACACACACCAAAAGAAAAGAAATACTGAATTCAAATACCAATAAATAAGGAGGGGAAAAAACCCTAAACAACATAACCACAATGTCTAAGTACTCTGCATATGATTAAGAGATGAAACCTAAGAAGAACATCTATCCACAGGCTAAGAGGAAGAACTGAGATTAAACACTAAAGACAGAAACAATTGAATGAAATTACAACAGAAAATACCTCAAATCTAGAGAAATAGACATCCAAACACAAGAGGTATTTAGAACCCCAACTAGACATGAGCAGAGAAGAATCTCTCCATGGTATGTAACAGTGAGAATTTGAAAGAACATTGAAAGCTGCAAAAGGACTGGAGATGTAGGTCAGTTGGCATCATGCTTGCTTAATATGTATAGAGACCTCGATTCAGTCCCCACCTAGTATAAAACCAGATGTGAAAGCGGGGCATGGTGGCAGTGCGTGGCGGCGGTGCACGCCTTTAATCCCAGCACTCAGGAGGCAGAGGCAGGTGGATCTCTGTGAATTTGAGGCCAGCCTGGTCTACAGAGCGAATTTCAAAACAGGCAGGGCTGTTACACAGAGAAACCCTGTCTTGAAAAACAACAAAAAAACCAGACATGGATACTCAACATCTACAATCCCAGTGCTTAGGAGGTAGATATTGTTGGTTGTTTTTGCTCTTTTGGGGAACCCACCACCCAGCTCCGAAATAAATCACACAAACAGAAGCTTACTCTTAATTGTAAATGTCTGGCATTAGCTTGGCTCGTTTCTTGCCAGCTTTCCTTAACTTAAATTATCCCATCTACCTGGGATAGACTCTGGCTTTTCTTTTTCTTACTTCTGTAATCTTACTTTCACTCTTACTCCATGGCTGGCTAGGTGGCTGGCCCCTAGCATCCTCCTCTCCTTGTTCTCTTGCTCTTTCTTCTTCTTCCTCCCAGATTTCTCCTTCTATTTATTCTCTCTGCCTGCCAGCCCCACCTATCCTTTCTCCTGCCTTGTTATTGGCCTTTCAGCTCTTTATTAGACCATCTGGTGTTTCAGACAGGCAAAGTAACACAGCTTCATAGACTGAAACAAATACAACACATTTTTGCATTATTAAACAAATATTCCAGAGCATAAACAAATGTAACACACCTTAAAACAATATTCTACAACAGGTAAAGGCAGAAGGATAAGAAGTTCATCACTGGCTACACAGCAAGTTCAAGGCTAGCCTGTGATATGTAAGATGTAGCATTAAAAAATTAGTATTTATATATCTTAATATATAATATTATATATTAAATTACATAATTTAATGTATATATTAAAAGCTACAAGGGAAATATAGCAACACATTTACAAAGACAAACACATCAGAATAACAACTGACTTCTCATCAGCCACCCTAAGAGCCAGAAAAACATGGAAAGATACACTAAAGCCCTGAAAGTAAACAGCTGCTAACCACAACTGCTAAAGTCAACACAGATATTTTTTAATTGGTAAGAGAAATGGACATTTCACAACATGGCAAACTAAGACAACTCATGATGACCAAACAATCACTGCAAAAGATACTTAGAGGACTACCACATACAGACGAGTTCCATGGATAGGTAATGCTCTCCTACAAGTCATGGGCTTAAACAAGAACCCCAATGCCAGGTGCAGTATACCTCCCCAGTTGTTTGCCAAGAGGTTGTAGACAACCCAAAAAAGTAAAGGCTATGGGAATGTAGGATGGCCCAGCAGTTAAAAGCATTTGCTGTGCTTCTGAGGGACATGAGTTCAGGTCCAAGCACCCGTGTCAAGAGGCTGACAACTTCTGTAACTCCAACTCAAGGGAATCTGACATGCTCTTCTGGCTTCAGAGGGCACTTGTAAACACACACACACACACACACACACACACACACACACACACACACACACACACACACGTGCGCGCGTGCACACACAAACTATACAGGCTATTGTCATTGTTCTAGGTTGCCTACCAGAATCAGATGTTAAAAGCCTTTTTACTGAAGATATCATATACTTTGGTTTCAGGAGACAAAGAAATGAGGAAAGGACTGAATAGGAAACTCCCTCTCTGCTTACTAATGTTTATAGTGTAGGAAGGCACAATGTAGGCTGCTGGGAGGGAAACTCATCCCTAGTCTCACCCAGCTGTAGACCATGTGTGCTACAAAACTGACCTGCCAGGGAATTATGTCTACTGGGGCAACAGTGGCATGGCTATCTGTGGGATACCCAACTGTTCTGTGGGAATAGACACCTGATACTATACACCTGGTCATGACTAGGAGGACATGGGCCCAAGTGAGGAACACAGCACCACTGCTGAACATGTCAAACTGTCTTCAAAACATTTATGTTTAGTCTAAGACTACTGTGGCCCTCAGCCAGGGCAAAGAAACTCTTTTTGGAGACGATGACGGTAAATGTAGATTCATAACTGGCCAAAGTGCTAAGAATAAATGTTCAGCTTAAAATAGAGTATCTATATCCCTTCATTCCCGAGACCCAGGGAACGTCATAGAAAAGAGGGCAGAAAGGACTTAAGATCAAGAGTGTTATGAATCACAGCAGTTACACACATCTGCACATTTCCCATCATGGACAGAGGTATCTGCAAGGACCCATCTCTTCCTGTGTTAATTACTGCTAATGACTGCTCTAGGAGTCATTAGCATTAGCCAGCGGTACAGCCATGGAAAACTAGGTAGGAAAATACAAGATTCAGAGGGAAAGGAAAGGGGATGCCAAACGGCAACGGGGGTGAACACAATCACAACACATTGTAAATACAGGAGAAAATGTCAAATCATTTAAAAGAAGAGAAGACTAGATGACCAGACTAGGAAAGTCACAGCCAACAACTGTCTCCAGGAAACACAGCTCACTGCCGGACACTCACAGACCAGTAGTCACAGTGTGGACGTCAACCTATCAAGCCAACAGGCTGCGAACAAGCTGCTATAGCTCTGGGACATCTGATGATGCAGGCTTCCACCAAGATGCATTAAGAGACACAAGGGGCCAGGTTCACATACTAATAAAGGGAACATAAAGACCATTTAAAAAGTACAGACCAGGATTAAGACTTTTTTTGTTGTTGTGTGTTTGTTTTTCTCAAGACAGGGTTTCTCTGTGCAGCCTTGGAATTCACTCTGTAGACCAGGCTGATGTCGAACTCATGCATACATCTGTCTCCTGAGTGCTGGGATTAAAGGCTTGTACCACTACCAACTGGCATAGGATTTTCAAATAATCAGAAAAAAAAAGAGCAAAAGTATTCAAAGGGGTGGGGTGGGAAGAAAAATCACTCATAATAAGAAAAAAATGTTAAAAAATAAATCTAAGCTGAGGAGATGACTCAATCAGTAAGACAGTAGCTTCAGAGGCACGAGGACCTGAGTTTGGATCACCAAAACCCACGTTTAAAAAGAAAAAGTGGGCCCGCTGGCACATTCTTTTATTCCAGCAATGGCTAGATGGGAGGTGAAGACAGGCAGATCCCTGGAAGCTCACTGCATCAACGAAAGGCAGACGGTTGGTGACTGCAGAATGCCACCCAGAGTTGTGATCTCATACATGTGTGTACCCACACGTGAACACACACACAGGATGAAACAGACCTAAATCTATCATTCTGTAGCTATTACAAAGACAGCACAGCCAACCAAAATATGGTATTCGAAAAATACACCCAAGTCTATGGTGTCAAATTACATGGAATGGGCAGACAAAAAAAAGAACATTATGGAACACACTGTCTGCCTTTAATAAAAATAATAAATGAAAATATTGTAAATGTAACTATAGTCGTATTATAACAAGATACTTCGTTATGATGACTACTACACAAATCCGGAAGTATACCAAATCTTCTGGGGTGGGGGAGACAAAGCCTCACCATGTAGCTCTGGCTGGTCTGGAGCTCATGAGGAAGAGAACTGATAAAATACAACAAACTAAAAGAAGCAGCACTTGTTAATCGTATTATTGTGTGTGCATATGTGTGCACATGCATTCACACATGTAAGCACAAATGCATGCCAAAATACACAGATGGAAGTCAGAGAACTTTATGAGGTCAGTTCTCTCCTTCCACCTTCACAGGGTCCCAGGGATTGAACTCAGGGCACCAGGCTTCCAAGCAAGTGCCTTTACCCACTGTGCCCCTTGGCCAGACCTCCAAAACGTGCTTTCTACAATTTACTATTTGTCAGTGTAAATTACACTGATACAGCCCAAGAATTTTGTATTGTCTTCTCAATTTTACACTTACTCATTTAATAAAGCAACAGACCTTAGAACGGATCTATGTCAACAGTCTCCACCTCTCCTGAGACCATGGTACGTTGTCCTTACCTGGAGTAGACGGCCTTTCAAGCATGTTCAGATGATGGGAAATGAAGGCCTGACTATCATGAACAGTGTCCATATCCACCTCCTCCTCATCTTGAGAACTTGAAAACTAGAGCACACACAACAAAAGAAGAAAGAGCCATGGTATCACTTCATGTTCCGATATTATCTTCCAGCACAATCGGAGGAAAAAGGCCAAAGAATAGAGCCATTGTAATTTTAAAAAGAAAAACAAGTCTCTTTTCTTCAAAAAAGGCACTAAAACAAAAACTGGGTGAATCAGCCCCCAAAGCAGCTGATAGGAAATTACTGTGAATAGCAATTAAAGCCCATGCCTGTAATATGGGAAGAACTAGTGAGCTATGGTGGAATGCACTTTCCCAAATGTGAAGAAATATGCAGTTAGTTAAATAACTGGATGGAGTGTTTTAGGAGACTTGGATTCTTTTATGATTCGCTATTTCCGACGTGTCCCTGCTCAGGAAAACCTACGCACAGTCCTACACAGCTAACACAGTAACCTCCATCTCTTACTTGGATGATGAGTTTGAGCTCACTGCTAGTCTCCCTCTTCTTCTCCAGTATCTGACCAGCTCTAGTGGGGCCCCCAGGGGCCCAGCCTTCTCTTCACTCCTGCTCACAATCTTGAACACTTATCACACTGTGATCCTATGGCAATACTTAAGACCAAAATTAGATTTCTGGATACAAGCAGCTGGTAGTACAGCCCAAAAGTAAACAGCTGTAACAACCACACAGGTTAGAGCATGCCCAGTGACCAAAGTTAACAGGAATCAATGTAAAATGTGCAGCCCTTTCCTGTCTTTTATGGGGGCAGAAGTGTTTGTCAACTTTTGGCGATTTCTCTCACCCATAAGGACCTTATGGGTTTTTAAAAATAATTTATTTATTTTTATTTCATGTGCATTCGTGTTTTGCCTGCATGTATGTCTACGAAAGTGTCGGATCCCCTGAAACTGGAGTTACAAACAATTATGAGTTGCCATGTGCGTGCTGGGAATTGAACATGGGTCCTCTGGAAGAGCAGCCAGCCAGTGCTCCCAACCACTGAGCCATCTCTCCAGCCCCTTTATGTGTTTTTGTTTTTGTTTTTTTAAGATTTATTTTTATCATTTTAAATTACAATTATGTGTATGTGTCTGTGTGTTTAGGGGAAATAGTCACAAGTGTGCAGTAACAGGAGGCCAGAAGAGGGTACCGGATCCTGGGGGCTGGAGTTAGAGGCAGTTGTGAGCAACTAGGAAGTGAACTCAGGACATTTGGAAGAGCAGTAAACAAATGAATGCTCTTAATGGCTTAACCATGGGTCCAGCCCTAAAGGGCTGCATCTCCTGATGTCACTTTCTCTGTTATCTGAAATGTGCATGTGGATACATCAGTGTGTGTGTGTGGGGGGGGGGGGGGGGGGGGGGGGGGGGGGGGGAGACAAGCACACTGATTCCCACTGAAGAGACCTCTTTACAAGGGACCGCCTTCTTCCATGTACACATTTGTCTGAGTTTTCCCTAACCCAAACCTTAGGACACACTTCACATTTACAAGAAACGTGATTATATTCCAGATAACTTAGTCAAGTGTCAAGACACCAGCAGGGAATGGCCATGAGAACAGTCTGGTCTGAGTCCTGCTGAAAACGGAAGGCTGGAGTATGGCAGACACTGTGTCATCAGTATGAAAATCATTTCTGGAAAAAGTCTTTTATGGTGAAATGATTCACACACACTCTTTTTACACAGCCTGACAATTTACAGTGCAGAGTTGGGTTTTCTAAAGGCAAAAACACAAATTTTAAAAATTATCAAATGTAATGTACCCTCTCCTCCCAAGTCATCATATTATCCGTCCATTCATTATTTTCTTTTCAAAACCATTTGCCAGGTGCTCACTCTGTTTAGAACTGCCCAACCATTCTAACTGTGCAGCAAGCAACAACTTACAGGCAGGTCTCTAGTTCAACAGTCTGGTACACAGACAAGACAGGCTGTGTGGAACAGGCTCTCGGAACTGAGTCTATCTGCAGTTCTATTCTGCACTATGCAGAGAAGAAATCCTAGGGTCCCAAAGAATCTTACATCATCACACAGGCAGACTGGAGCACATTTGTTCAGTTTAGTCATGTGATGACTGTGATATTTTATGAATTGTAAAATGCTAAGCAAACACAAGCTGGGGGGTTAAAAAGGCAGTGACCAGAGGCTAGAGAGCTGACTGGTTCAAAGAAGACATTGTCCTCTCCAGGTGGTGCTACATAGTGAGGCTCTGTCTTCTGTACTAACGAGACACTCACAGGGTTCTGAAATCCAGCTAGCTGTGCATGACAGCCTGGGTTACTCAGAGATTCCTGGTTGCTTGCTCCAGCTTCTGGAATTATGGTAGGATTCAAGACAGCTTTTTTCTCCTTTAGATTAAGAACAAGCCCGAGCTCTGGCAAGGGTAAACAGGAAGGTCTACTGAGGCCAAACAGGGTGAAGTACAGGTCCACAGCACCACACCGTAACCTCCAGTCATGTGCAGTCCCTAAGAGGCAGACACAGAAAACTTTATTACCACATCATCAATCTTACAAAATCAATTTCAGAAATCAAATAAAAATCAACTGATTAACTGAGTGAGTGCGTGTGTTGAGCATGTGCGGAGGTGCTGTGGTGAAGTGTGGAAGTCAGTACAATTTGCAGGAGTCAGTTCTTTCTTCCCACCACACAGATTCCAGAGGCCAGACTCAAACCATCAGGCTTGGTGGCAAGTGCCCTCACCTGCCATGCCATCTCGCCAGCACAAGTGAAAACTTGCCATGTAAACAACAAATTGTTCCGGCTTTAAACATTTCTTTCCATCCTTCCGCTTCAGTAATCACTCCGCATGCATTCATTCTCTGCCCACTTGTTAGGACAACAGGATTCAATTACTAAAACAGATACTACTGGAAATTTCCTAATTTGAGGTTTTAAATTTGATAAGAAAATGAGCCGGGAAGGTAGTTAAGCAGGTAAAGGCACTAGCCACCAAGGCTGACCACTGGAGGTTGATCTGTGGGAGCCACAGGGTGGAAGAGCAGCAACCGACTCCCACAAGTAGTCCTCTGACTTCCATACATGCACACATGTGCACACCACACACACATACAAAATCATAAATTAAATCTAGTACAAAAAAATTAAGCACAATATAAAAATGTACAACTTCTTGATATAATTCTAAATGCAGTTTATTATAGAGGAAGAGAATACTTTGCTAAACATCTTCACATTGTTAATTAAAGTTTCTGAAATCATTTAAGCAAATCTTCCTATACTTATGTATTTTCTAATTATTTATTTTCTAATACTTAAAATTTTTTTCCTCAATGGCTATAACGTTCTCTTCTATATACTTTAAATGAAACCAGTTTTTAAAGTCTCCACTTTCAAACCATTGCCAGCTGGTTTTTTGTTTGTTTTTGGGTTTTCAAGACAAGGTTTCTCTGTGTAACAGCCCTAGATGACCTGGAACTCACTTTGTAGACCAGACTGGCCTTGAACTCAGAGATCCCGAGTACTGGAATTAAAGGCATGTGTCACCACGCCTGGCTGCCAACTGGTATGTTTTTGACAGAGTCTCATGCTGCCCAGGCTGGTCTGAGCTCACTAAGCAGTGAGGGATTATCTTGATTTTGATACAGCTCCTGAGTCCTAGGATTAGAAAGGTACCAAGTTTATATGGTGTCAGGGATTAAAAACTAGGGCTGTGTGCATGCTAGGCAAGCACTCTATTAACTGAGTCATATTTCCAATCCAGTGTCTTTGCTCTTGATACAAATTTATACATTGCTCACCAGATAACCCAAGAGACTCAACAAGGCACACAGGATTCAGCAAGACTTAGTGACTTAAATAATGATTTAACTTCTTTGCTTATAATATACCCCCATTCTTAAACGAACGACTATTAAGATGATGGTACATACAGTAGGAAAACCCCTGATGTTGCTTTAAAATGTTTGAGCCTGGGATTTAGCTATTATACAGTTTTATATATCACCGGCAAGGTCCTAGGTTTGATCCCCAACACATCACACAGACACAGACACACACACACACACAGACACACATTTTTTTCTCCAACGGCCAAATACACTCAAATCTATATTGATATAATACAATTATGTATTACTTTTCCTAACATGATTATATAATCATGATCATGAAAAATCTTTGAAAATTAAACATGAAAGCGACTTCTTATAAAAGATTCATTCTATCCGGAAGTTTAAATCCTCTTCAATCCAGCTTCGCAATCAGATGTTCGGTGTTTCCCAAAGTCACTTTGTAAATACTAGCTTCTCCTGTCACTTCCCTTGTTCACACTGCTTCCGTCACTTGCAAATTTTAAAGCTGACCAGGAACTCATTAAGGACCACAGACTCACTGATCTCCCTGTTCAGTGTAAATTTGTGGCGACAGAGAATTTCTAATTAAAGCAGCAACTATACTTTACATTAGATATTATCACAAACATAAGATAACAGCTGGACACTGAATTTGTCTAACTGTAACTTTCTGATGGGATCAAATGTTCAGAAACTGTCCCATTAATCTTAAATACCATTCCTCTTGTCCAAAAACTCTTCTCAAGAGGTAAGAAAAGAATTCTTTATAATTGATTATGCCTTCCTCAATATTTTGAGCTAGTAGGTCAGTCATATATTAATATCTGACGTGGCACATTTTGTACCAAAGATTTACTGCTAAATAATTTGTTAAAAGCTTCTGAGGTTCGTGCTCATCCCCTGGATCTAAATAAGAGACAATGATGTCTTCAAAGTAACAAGTAAAATATTAAACTCTGTGCACACCTAATAATCTTCCGTGAGGAGGGAAAGTTAACGAAAACCAACTAACAGCATCTTAGTTCAGCCTAGTTTACACGCTATTTTCTAGTATTTGTTTTCTTTTTTAAAAACAAAGTCCATCCACTTTCATTTTATCAAATTTCTTCAAACTAGCTATACTGGTATACTTCCCATGGCTACTGCACTATACGAGGGGATAAAAGTTATACAGTCCTTAGTATTTCAGTACTAGTAAACTAAATTAAAAAACTGAAATATTAAAATTTAGTATTTGATTCAGCAAGTTACCAATGGGCTAGCATGGTAAGCAATTTTACATATTCTAGAGAGGAGAAAAAGTATCATACTCAAAAATTTTAAGTATTAGAAAATAAATAATTAAGTATTAGAATAAATACCCACAGGTATCTTTCTACTTGCAAAAACCATTTAAGCAAAATAATTTCAGCCTAGTTTTTGACTAAACCTTTCAATCAAAAGCAGTATTACAATTTCAATCTATTAAGAGATATAACAAAAACTGTCGTTAAATATATGACATTTATAAAGTCAAAGATTTAATAACCTAATTAAATAAAAGTGACTTACAAATATTCTTGACTACCCAGGCTACTGAAAGTATAGCCAACTAATCAAGATCCTGAATTTGATTCCCCAACAGAGAAGGAAAGAAACTAACTACACACACAGCTCAAATACATGAGAAGCATAACACTGAGTGTTTAATGTGAGGTAGACACCGTGCTTTACAAACATCACGTTGTTCATGTCTCAGTTTGCAGAAACAGGTTTTACTACCTGCATTTTTAAACTAGTTATATGAAGAGTAACAACTGAGCTGAGGTTTAACCTCAGCAAATCCATCCCAGAGCTAGTGCTCCTATGTACTACGTCCTTCCACTCCCTGATCTCACTCAAAAGGATGGAAACTCACACTACAGTAAGATGGCATGCTCTCTGAGATGTAGAACAGTAGCATGCAGTCTTTAAAACTACAGGTTGTCTCTTATTCTACATTCACTCACTGTCCTGGAAAAATAAGAACGAAATTAATTATCTCTGAATGAGGCCACTGGGAAGCCACAGAAAAGAGGTGGAGCTGGGCAGTGGTGGCGCACTCCTTTAATCCCAGCACTCTGGAGGCAGAGGCAGGTGGATCTCAGTGAGTTTGAGGTCAGCCTGGTCTACAAAGTAAATTGCAGGACAGTCAGGACTGTTACATAAAGAAATCCTGTCTCAAAAAACCAAAAGAGGTGGAAAGGCTAAGGTTTACAGCCCTTTAACTACTTAAAAAACTCGTAAAATTCAAATTTTTTCATTTCTGCAACCACAGTATGAAACAAAGTGAACATTTCCTAACACACGTTATAACTTAATGTAAAAATGTGGTATCCTATTTGTAATGGGTGACGAAAGGAGGAGCTGGAGAGTGGGTCACACAGCAAAGTGCACGCAACTTAAGCACGAGGGCCTGGGTTTGATCCTCAGCACCCATGTAAGTCAGGCATGATGACATGCCCCTGGAAGTCTTGCGCTAGGGAGTTGGAAACAAAAGCCTGGCCCATCAGCTAGAGGTCACACACACACACACACACACACACACACACACACACACACACACACACACGCACTCTCTCTCTCTCTCTCTCATTCTTGAAAATCTGATGTAAAATGAAAACAAGGGACTTTCAAAGTCACTGCTCTCTTACCAGAATTCATCAGTTTCCAGAGCTGATCTACTAGGGCTTCATTGCATAAGGGAGACTCCATGTTCTTTGTAAATGGTGGATTCTTTGTCAACATGTTTAGAATCTTATGCCTGCAAGAATGAAAAATAAATAGATGAATTTTTAAATGACCATTTGCGGACTGGTGCTACCAATAAGAAACACTATAGAAGATAGGAAAACTATTTTTCTCCTTTCCCATTAGGTTTAACTTTGTATTTAGTTCCATTTCTATATGCTTTATGTCAAATCCTACATATTTATCACGTGTTTTCTCACTAAACTATCTTGTGGGTTTGCTTTCCAAGATTATCTGAATTGTGTAAACAACATCTTCTACAATCCGACCTATATAATCTTAACAATCTCATTCTTTTTAGGAGTATTGAAAACAAAAGCAAGCAAACCAACCAACAACCTGGTGGTTAAGTATGAAAATCCTTAAAATAGGACAACAGGAGAAAATATTTCCAAGATGGGCCAAAAGTTCAAATTAATAGGAACATAAACTTCCTATCTTAGCCCCTTTGGAAAGCATGGAAATGTGTAGATCAATTTTAAAGATGGAACACAGAAAAAAAGGGGAAAGTGTCTTCAAAATAAGCTGCAATTGAGTAAACTGTGGTGGCACATATAGTCCTACCAGGCTGGAGGCTGAGGCAGAAGAACAGTGGCAAGTTCAAGGCCAGGCTATGTTATATAGCAAGACACTACCATGAACAAGCAACACAAAACCTGTATGGAAAGAGGCAAGTAAGAAAAGTGTTTTCAGGAGTAACTGTAAACTCCATGGCTGAAGTTTTTAATCCACTTTTTACTGGAGATAAGGCACAACAAAGAAAACAAAGTCTTAACTGGACTCTTGGATATAAACGAGGAAGAAAAGAAATGGGATGGAACTCAAGGAAGACAGCAAAACTTTTGTTTGTTGGTTGGTTTGTTTTTTGTTTTGTTTTGTTTTGTTTTTGAGACAGGGTTTCTCTGTGTAGTTTTGGTGCCTGTCCTGGATCTTGCTCTGTAGCCCAGGCTGGCCTTGAACTCACAGAAATCCGCTGGCTCTGACTCCCAAGTGCAGGGAATAAAGGTGTGCGGCGGCACCACCGCCCGGCTCCAAACTTTGTTTTTACACTTCACTACTAGAGGTAAGAAATCCAGCTGGACTTTCAACTGGGGAGGAAGTGAAAGGAAAGATGATGGGCTGGGTGTAGGTTAAGATACTAAACTCTCAGTCCTGCCATTCCATGTATGTGAAAGTGGAAGATGTGAACTTTATTGGCACCCTTTTGGGATGTGAAATTAAAGACCACACAAAGGCTATTATAAAACAAAGGGGGCAATATGTAGCTTTAGATACAACTGAAAATAGATATACAAAAAGTGATAAAAATCTTACAAATCATTCATATACCCATTTTCATATTTATGAATAAATACAATCCTTGTCCTTCAAAATCTTCCTCTATGAGTAGATCAGGATTATGGGTAAATGGCATCTTTAAAAATATGGATGAGTTTCTTTAAGTTTTGAGGAGTTCTCACTGTGTTGCCCAGGCAAGTCTTAAACTCCTAAACTTAAGTGATCCTCCAGCCTCAGCCTCCTGAATGTTAGGAATTTTGTTCTTTAGAGCATATTAATGTTGTCAAGCTTTTAATTTGCAGTAAGTTGAAAAGTAAGGTTTCTGTCCAGCTACTTCTACATATCCAAAATAAAACATAGAGACCAACCATTAAGGCTTTCGGTATTACTCAGAACACTACAAACACATTCTAACATGTCCATGATCTGTAAAGGACACTCTGAGGACATCTTTGAAATTACCACTAAAATAGCAGTGATGATTAATGAATACATATATAACTTGTAGCAAACTTTAAATGTTTCTTTAACATTTTTTTTTTTTTTTTTTTTGGCGTTTAAAATTCACATGTTAGGGACTGGAGACCATGGTCCGATGAATAAGAGGGCCTGTTCTTACAGAAGATGGGAGTCAGGCTCCCGGAACCCGTCAGTCAGCTGGCTCACAACTGCCTGTGACTCCAGTTCCAGAGGATCTGTTGCCCTCTTCTGTCTAACCTCCTCAGGTGCCTCAATGCTCATGGTGCACACAACAGATAACATGCACACCAATATACACTTAAGAAACAAAAAAACGCAACTCCAAGGATAAAAACACCCAAACACACATGCACATACCCATACCCAAGCACACACCTAATTAAAATAATAATAATAATAATAATAATAATAATAATAATAATAAAGTTTACTTGCTATAAATGTTTTTTTAAACAGGAAAATATAAGTGACTAAATATACAAAACGTTCAAAGGAAATAAGAGAAGACAAGTACTTCACACTTAATTTATCAAAGATTAAATATCAAAGTGTTACAAGTGTATACTTCAGACATCTGAAACAGACTTAAAGCCAATCTTAAAGTCACAGGTTCATGGAACCACAACAGCAAAACCATCACTCCATTTGCCTGAAAATTTGATAATTTTCTTCATGAGGCAGTCTAATTCTAAAACCCTATCACTATTTAAAAAAAAAAAAAAAGCAATAAACCAAAACCACCACAAACCAAACCAAAAAACAGCAAACCAACCAACCAGTAAAACAAATAAAAGCTGAAAATCTGTCAAGACAAAAAGCAGTGACCATAAATGCATCACCTCAAAGAACTGGTACAGCTGGATCATGATCATTTTACTTCCAAAACAGGAGCGCTTTCTGCTGTCTTTATATTAACCTTATATAATCTAAACCAAACATAATGATACACATACATAAAACAACTATGAATCAACAAATCAAAATGGCAAGGACTATCATTTCTGGTTACACTAACTATACGTACAGTGCATATTTTTCTCTTGGTGGGGTTTTGTTATTTTCCAAAATTTGTATGACTATTTTATTTTATTGCAACAAGGTTGCTTTATGTAGCCCATGCTGGCCTTGAACCTGCAATTCTCCTATTTCAGCTTTCTAACATTGGGATTATAAGCATGTACCAGCCTGCAATTTTTTTTTTTTTTTTTTTTTTTTTTTTTTTTTTTTTTGGTTTTTCGAGACAGGGTTTCTCTGTGTAGCTTTGCGCCTCTCCTGGAACTCACTTGGTAGCCCAGGCTGGCCTCGAACTCACAGAGATCCGCCTGGCTCTGCCTCCCGAGTGCTGGGATTAAAGGCGTGCGCCACCACCGCCCGGCTTCAGCCTGCAATTTTATGAGTAGTTTAGCCACCCACACCCTTTTTTTTGAAACTGAATTTTACTATGCCGCCTTGGCCAGACTGAGACTTACTCTATGTAGACCAGACTATCCTTGAACTCACATAGCTCCACTAGCCTCTGTCTCCTGAGTTAGAGGATTAAAGGCATGTGTGAATACTCCTGGCAAAGGTCATTTTTACTGAAAGGAAACTTCAATTTTGAAAATTTAATTTTAGTATTAAAACAACACATATAAATTAAAATATTGGCTGGGCGGTGGTGGCACACGCCTTTAATCCCAGCACTCAGGAGGCAGAGGCAGGCGAATCTCTGTGAGTTCGAGGCCAGCCTGGTCTACAAAGCAAGTTCCAGGAAAGGCGAAAAGCTACACAGAGAAACCCTGTCTCAAAAAACCAAATTAAAATATTTATTTTGGCCTATGCATCTAATTTTTTTTTTTGTTCTAACAGACACATAAAATTGACAGCAAACTTTAGAGCAAAAAAGATATCGGTATGTCAAGAGATACATAAGTTACTCAAAATGAATTTGCTTAGTTTTAGTACATAAACTATCTTAATGAAGAACAGACTTCGGCCTGAAAATGCTCTACCGAGAGAAGACAATATAAGAAAAAGGGAGTCTCTGATCA
Organism: Peromyscus californicus insignis; assembly: GCF_007827085.1. Taxonomy (NCBI): domain Eukaryota; kingdom Metazoa; phylum Chordata; class Mammalia; order Rodentia; family Cricetidae; genus Peromyscus; species Peromyscus californicus. The sequence goes on from NW_026294503.1 coordinate 21,140,989, forward strand.
AGACACAAGACATTGAGCTCGGAAGACTCAAAGCTTCCCAAACATTTCAATTACATCTTGGAAGACTTTCTCTACCTACAGTTGTTAGAGGAGAAATAAAATCTCTTTAATCCACGAATTACATTAAATATCTACATATACATATGACTGGAGGAAAAGGGAAACATACACTCAGCCATTTGTCTTGTCTGCATTTAGCTAACTTTATCTTATGTGCCAAGGATTAGTCCATGGCAAAAGATAGGATCCTGGACTATCCAGGACTATTCAGCAGGAGAGGGGACAAAAATGACCATGTCATCAAACTAGGACATTGAAGTTTACGTATGTAACTATTTATGTACTTAAGCACAATAGGACTGCGGGATTTTATGGGAGAATATGACTTGAGGGAACTGCACCAGTCCAGGGAATCACGGAGTATCTCTGTAGACACCACATTTAATTCTAAAGCGGAAAAGGAACTGCAAGTCATGGGAGTTTTCCCTGCTTCTGACTTCTGGGCAACCTCACACCTTTACATAAGCGAATTCTGAAGTATCCTGTGACGAAAACAGGAATGGAAAATCTATATACTTCAAAAGTTGTCATTCTCATCGAGGGCCATTTTACCACGAGTTTTAAAACCCACAAAGCCCGTAAGAACAGAATGCTTCTGTTTGGAACAGGACAGGAAAATGCCAATGACGTAAACAGAGTTACACACCTGAGTATCTAGGTCTTACCACTAGTTCTACAGAACAAGCAGTCACGTGATGTTTACTCAAGTAAGTTTTTACAAGTGTGACAGCAATGAGAATGGAAAAGAAGACATACTATAAAAACAAACAAACAAAAACAAAAACAAAACCCCAAGAAACACAAAACTAAGAAACGAAAAACAATACTTGCAGGGCATCATGGTACACACCTGCAGTCCCAGCACTCATGAGGCAGAGGCCGAGGCCAGCCTGGACTACACAGTAAGACTGCCTCAAGCGAAGTAAAGCAAAATAAAAATAAATGAATGAAGTTCATTAAAAACACAAAGCATGGTAGTGTATTCAAAAGGCAGAGCCAGGTAGATCTGTGAGTTCAAGGCCAGTCTGGTCTACATGATAAAATCTGGGACAGCCAAGGCTATATATATCAAGACCCTATCTAAAACAAAATAGAAAACACCAAAATAGAAAAACAATCACTGTGTGGAAACACTTTTATCCTGTGACCATTCATTGCCATAATGACTTTCTAAAAATGAGACTTGAAAAATAAAAACCTTTGCTATTCTGTTGTGTGGTAGTGAGGGTGTGTGTGCGCGCCATGGCATGTGTGCAGACATCAGAAGACAACTTGCAGGAGTCAGCTCTCATCTCTAGCACAGCATACCTGCTGAGTTATTTCGCCAGCCCTTAACTGCAAACTTGTGCAACTGTGTGTGATTTAATGTAATCTATATGTAGGGTGATGTTAAAGGAGAAGTTTCTCTAATGGGGACATAAGTATGTAAATTAAGAAGAAAACATGCTAAACATAACTATGAAGCATACCTCTAAATGGATTTTCAGTCCAGACTGCAAATAGTGCTCTTGACATTTGAATGAACCAAAGCAACTCAAAATGACAGTTCAAAAGCACTCAGTGCAGACACCATGTGTGATACAGTAACTTCAAATATCACAAACTCACGACAATCTGCCCCAAGTGCTCTCTGAAACAGTTCTTAAATATTCAGTCTTTAAAACAAGTTCTCAGAAACACAGATGTAAATTTTTTAATTATGCAAATTGAAAACAAATGGATACATGGTAAGCTTTGTCTATATTGCATTTATAGCATCTGTTCCCAGTTGCTACCAATGACTTAAGTGCATGCACCATTTTAGATAAAGGAATGAGGCTGTATTCTATGCTCTATACTTCAAAATGGGAAGCTAATAGATTTTTTTCTCTGCATTTCAACTTTGTATCACTCACAAGAACAGATTATTCAAAATATAGATCACAAATCAAGAACATTAAAATCTTAACAAAATTTCATATGAAAATTTGTGTAAAAAGCATTACTTAAAACATTGAAATATACAATTACTAACTAAGAAGTCACTGCTATAAAATGCCCAGGCTCTTGAACAGACTACTCACACCCAGAGGCATTTCAGATATGAAAAAGCAGAGTTTATGTCATTCTAAAAGAACACTGTGTGCCAAGTGATGCAGAAAGTTGAACAAACCATTTAAGGTCTCCAGGTCAAAGTCTTTTGTCTCTAGCTCAAATAGCTGTGAGTTGTTCTTCAGCTCTAAAATTCTGTTCTATGAAGTCATAACATGAAATCAAATAAAACCCGTGTCTACTATGTGCAAAAAAAGGAAGACAGAAATAGTTAAATTGAATTCTTAAATAAAAACCCCACTGTGTAAAAGAAAACAGCAGGAATAAACGCAGCGACTAGAGGTAAGCATAAATACAAAGGCAGAAGCCACATCAAGCCTGCAGTTCTTTTAGCTTCTTAAGATTTTAAAAAATGTCAACTGTAATAAAAATGAAGGCTTTGAATGAAATGAAACAAAGACATGGGAGGCAGTGACATGGCTCCAGGAGTAAAGACTTGTCCTCTGACCTCCACATGCTGCTGTGATACACATGCATGCACATGGACAAAATAAATAAATGTAAAAAAAAATGTTAAATGAGCAAAAATCAGGATGCCCTGAAATAAGCTCCCAAAATGACATAAATAGTGAAATCAATTATAAGTTGGGACACACAAGGCATCATCCCTATGCATTACACACTATTAACAATGTATTTTGAAAATGTTTTTCTAAAATCAAATAAGAAAAAGGCTTTAAACTTGATATCCACGCTTTGTTGATAGGTTTGGGAGGCCTGCCCCTTTCTGAACAGAAACAGAGGAAGAGTGGATTGGGGGGAGGGGAGGTAGGCAGAGGGAATGGAAGAAGAGGAGGGAGGGAAAACTGTGGAAGAGATGTAAAATAAATAAATAAATTTAATTAAAAAAAAAAAAAAAGGGCTGGAGAGATGGCTCAGAGGTTAAGAGCACTGCTTGCTCTTCCAAAGGTCCTGAGTTCAACTCTCAGCAACCACATGGAGGTTCACAACCATCTGTAATGAGATCTGGCACCTTCTTCTGACCTGCAGGGATACATGCAGGCACAACACTGTGTACATAATAAATAAATAAATCTTTAAAAAAAAAAAAAAAAGGGCCAGGCGGTGGTGGCGCTCGCCTTTAATCCCAGCACTTGGGAGGCAGAGGCAGTCGGATTTCTGAGTCTACAGCCTGGTCTACAGAGAAACCCTCTCTTTAAAAAGAAAAAAGGCGGATCTCTGTGAGTTCAAGGCCAGCCTGGGCTACCAAGTGAGTTCCAGGAGAGCTACACAGAGAAACCCTGTCTCGAAAAACCAAAAAAAAAAAAAAGAAAAGAAAAAAGAAAAAGGCTTTAAAAATACAGAACTCTGCTGTGGATATCGCTACAGAACCCATTTCCATATTTTTAAAAATCATAAACATAAATATCTTTCCAGGTACAATCTTTAGAAATGAATCAACCCACTTCAGGACTCATAACCAAGATATTACAATACATAAACTAACCTTACATAAGGTACAGGATCAGTCTGAATCATATTAAGTAGCCACTGAAGTTCTTCATAACTCCGGTCCACTGAAAGTAAAAATGAGTAAATATACGTAGGGTTAATTATAACAAATCAAAGAGCAAGTGCTAGTAAGCAGGGACATTATATAAGGAGGCTTCTTAGCTGGACTGTCATGTAGCTGAAGGGTCCAAGTAAGCCATTAGCACTCCTTTCTTATTTTCTAACTGTATGCACTAGGCCAGTAACTTTCATGAGCACCATGCCATGTGTAACCAAGAACAAAAATAGTACCTAGTACGTATTCAGCCAAAGACCAATACAAAATAGTACCAAAAAATAGTGCCCCATATGTAGCTCAAACTAAAATTCAACCAAACACCAATACAAGTTTTAACTCACTAAAAGCCATCAACTAGACACAATTAGTTGGACAAAATATGCCTAACTTTTTAGATGCTTAAATCCCTGAGAGGCTTGACATACAATAGCATCATAAATATAAACGTTTCTGATCACATGGTTCCTTCCACTAAGATCCAAGCCAGTCAGAAAGGCAATTACAATTACGTGTTATTGTGGTGATATTGTGTTCCCCAAAATATTGTGTGCCCTAATAAACTTATCTGGGGTCAGAGAACAGAACAGCCACTAGATATAGAGGCCAGAAAATGGTGGCGCACACGTCTTTAATCCTATCACTTGGGAGGCAGAGATCCATCTGGATCTCTGTGAGTTTAAAGTCACACTGGAAACAGCCAAGCATGGAGACTCATGCCTTTAATCCCAAGAAGTGAGCCTTTAATCCCAGGAAGTGAGGGCAGAAAGCAGAAAGGTATATAAGGCGTGAAAACCAGGAACTAGGCTGGTTAAGCTTTTAGGCTTTTGAGCAGCACAGTTCAGCTAAGAGGCATCCAGTCTGAGAAAACAGGATCAGCTGAGGAATCGGCAAGTGAGGAAGCTGTGGCTTGTTCTGCTTCTCTGATCTTCCAGCATTCACCCCAATACCTGGCTCCGAGTTTGATTTTATTAATAAGACTCTTTAAGATTCATGCTACATGTTATGACTATAACTGACATAAAATGACATACTACTATTGCCAATCACCTTTTCAACAAATTTTTAAGAATTGAAAAGCTTTATTTACAAATTTTTAGGCATGATAGTTTTCCTTCTTTCATCTTCTAATATGAGCACCAATATTTTAAGCTACAGAATTCATGGTTCATACCTAAGCACCATTCAAATTTTTAAATTATACTTATTAGTTTTGTACTCTTTTGGAGACATTAGTATTCTATTTCATTTTTGGTAGTATTAACTCATGAATTCTTCATATTTCTGAGACATATCCTTCATCTACCTTAAGAAAGAAGGTTAGGCTAACAAATACATGATTTCAACAAGTCTAGATTTTAAGCTGGCAAAATATCAAAAAATATATAGAGACACAGAATTATATATGTTTATTGCTTGTCAAATAACTCACTTAACAACAACAAATCATATTTATATCATCTCTTAAATGAAAGGATACTAAATGATAGCTCTTTCTGAATCAAGGCAAACATACAATATAAACACAATATGGTTGCTACTCTCTCTGCTTCCTGTCTCTAGGCATTTCTGTTGAAATTTATAAAATGTAAAAAGACTTAATCATACATGTTTCTAGTTCACAAACTCCCTATGGAACTTCCTGTTTCCTTTTATTCTAAACAGAGCTCAGTATACTTCAGCTTCTTTATTCTCCCAATATTTCCGTTACAAGCTTGACTTTTAGATTGAGATCATATATACATCTGAATACGTCTTCTGGCCCTAGTGCCACCACACACACACACACACACACACACACACACACACACACACACACACACACACACACACACAAACCAAAAACCAAACACCAAAACCAAAAGAATGAAACTTCTTTTTTTTTTGAGATAGGACCTCACTATATAACCCTAGTTGGCCTGGAACTTGCTATGCAGACCAGGCTGGTCTCTAACTCCCAGAGATCCTCCAACCTCTACCTCCCAAGCATGTACAACTTATTCCTGGCCCAAAATAAAATCTTGGGGAAAAAAAAGTTACACATGAACTGTATGTATGTTTAATTCCCCAATGTAAATGACAAATTGGCAACATATAGTAGAGAATCTAAAACTCACACAGCTGTGTGGTTTACTGTCTTCTGACTCCCTAATCTGAAGCTGACTAGACTATGTTTTTGCAGACTGAATCATGAAGAAAGCAGAATTAGGAAGAGATTTCAGCATAGGAGAAAATCAGAAACAGGTGTAGGCTTCAATAGAGTCCCATATGCGACCTCTAGACTCTGTACACCACCTTGCTTCTGATTATGTCCAGGAACTCACAATTAAAACTGCAGTAGAGGCTAGCTTATGTCACTTTAATTTTCACTTCTCAGAGAATTCCATTGTTTCCTGAATTATTTTTTCCAGCCTCCATTTTTGTGAAATATTTCTATTATTTATCTTAATCATCCCATTTTCTGAAAATGTTTTAAATATGTACTGTTCCTTTGACTGTCACACTCTTTATTTCTCTCAACTTGAGGCCTAACCTAATTTTCCTGCAGAAGTTACTCTCTTGCTTTGTTTGCATAGTTACAAATTTTTACACACTTGTACACTATTTCATTGAATCCTTAGATATTTTCCCCAAATCTCTTATTTTTAAAAATAATGTAAAATTGAATTTATATAATATGCTGGCTTCTCCCATTAGTTAAAGATATCTGTATTTTATTTTTTCCTATCATCACCAAACTAAGTCAGTGAGCCAAGAATTTAACAATAATGGATAAGTGTGAAAATGTCACAGTGCAATCCACTATGTACGCTGTAAAAAGTCACAACAATGAAAATCTGTGCACTGCATGTGCTATGAAGACGTATTTCTCTCTAAGCTGGAACAAGCACCACCAGGACGGTATTATTACCTTTTGTGTAATCAACAACAGCTTCTAGAGCGGCGATCCTGATGTCCACAAAATGGCCGTACTCCGCATAGGATTTGAAAAGAGATGAATCACTTGGCACATGTCCATTCTTCTGAAGCACTCTTATGGCTCTCAAGCAACTAGTGAGAAAAAAGTAAATTACTTCCTGTGAAGTATCATGAACTAAATTTATTGCTTCAGTATTAGAGATTCATTTGTCAGTCAATTAAAATCCTTATTTATGGGGGGCTGGACACATGGCTCAGCAGTTAGGAGCACTGGCTGCTTTTCCAGAGGACTCAGATTGGATTCCCAGCTAGCACCCACATGGCAGTTCACACCTGTCTCTAGGAGATCTGATGCCCACAGATGTTCGTGCAGGCAAAACACACACATAAAATCAAACAGGAACAATTTTTTAAAAGACTCATGAGCCAGGCGTCAGTGGTGCACGCCTTTAATCCCAGCACTTGGGAGGTAGAGCCAGGCGGATCTCTGTGAGTTCGAGGCCAGCCTGGGCTACCAAGTGAGTTCTAGGAAAGGTGAAAAGCTACAGAGAAACCCTGTCTCAAAAAAACCAAAAAAAAAAAAAAAAAGACTCATGATTTGCTGGGCAGTGGTTGTTGTAAATATGTAAATATACTGAGTTGGGCAGTGGTGGTGCACACCTTTAATCCTGGCACTCAGAAGGCAAAGGCAGGCAGATATCTGAGTTTGAGTGTAGCCTCATCTACAGAGTTCCAGTACAGCCAGGGTTATAAAGAAAAACTCTGTCTCAAAAACAAAACAAAATGAAACAAACAAACAAACAAAAAAATTCTTTTGAATGCACATTAAATTCTGTAATGTTCAATTTGTATGATAAAATTTCAATAATATCTAAATAGCATAAAAACAAATTTCAATATGTTTAGAATCTTAGAGCCATATACATGTCAATAAAACCACACTCCAGAATAAAGTACTTAGCAATAAAAATATAATTTAGATAATTTCTCCAGAAATCTTATTCATTCACCATAAAAATGGAAGGTTAGCTGGGTGTGGTGACACACACTTTAATCCCAGCACTTGTACAAGTGGGGGCTAGGGGTGGAATCAGTTGGAGGGCAGAGACAGGCAGATCTCTGAGTTCGAGACCAGCCTGGTATACAGGACAGCAAGAAAGGCATAGTGAGATCCTGTCTCAAAAAAAAGAAAAAAAAATAATAATAATAAATAGAATAAGGGAGCTGATTTTTTTTTTATAATTAGTAATCAACTTTTAGCAAACTCAGAAAAAAGCTGACAGAGAACTGCAGTTCTGAAAAGAAGGATAACAAGCTAGGTCTGATGCATGTCAGCACTTTGAAGGGAAGGCAGGAGGATCAGGAGTTACCAAGGTTATCGTGGCTACATCGGCTGGGCTACATGAGACCAGTTTCAAAGACAAATGGGGTTCTTCACACACTAGTGATGGTATAAAAAATAATCCTGACAAAATATTTTCTTATGAAGAATGTCTAGGCTGGTGAGACAGCCCAGCAGGTAAAGGCACTTGACAGGTGTAAGCCTGGGAACCTGAGTTCCATCCTGAGTCCACACAAAGGTGGAAAGAGAGAATCAAATCCACAAAGTTGTTCTCTGACCAGGACACATGCAACACAGCACAGGTGCCCCACAAACCATGTGCTTGTATGTGTGTATGTGCACATGCATGAAAGGACAAAACAATATATATTTTTAGAAAATTAGAGGATACATACAATGGAAACTGTTTATAAAACTATACATATAGTATTATAAATTTAGAATTCCATTACAAAGAAAAAAACTTTAAAGACTATTTTCCAAATATTATCTATTTATCTGGAGATGATAGTATCAGAAAGTTAAATTTCTCATTTTTACTTTAATTTTCCCCAAGTTAATCTAATGGAATAAGGGTACAGTTGTGGAAATAAAATCCATCTAAAGGAGCAGCAAAGGGCTGAGCAACACCTGACAGTGATAGTGTGTCTGTAACTTGGGAGAAGTTTCTCCATATTCAAAAACCGGGTTATTTCTTCAAGAATTAGTCGAACATCAGGATTCAAGTTATCCAAAGTTCTAACTTCATTATTCACACTGACAGCAGGTGTAACAGAATTAGCCAGGGCATCAATCATTTCTGCACGATAATAGTTATCTGAAAACTAAGCCAAAGAACAATTAAGAACAGATACAATTAAGCCTTTCCATGAGACATTAATACAACACATACAACTTTAAATCATTTCAATTTAGAAGTAGAGCACATCTCTAGTATGCACAAAGCCCTGAGTTCATCACTAGCAACATACACACACACACACACACACACACACAGTGAAATCATGTATTTACCAGCAAGTTTTCTAGTAAATATCAACCTATCCTTTGTACAGACTTATGATTTGGAAAAATGTGAAAATGCTGCAATCGTCAGTGATCTATTAGTATATTAAGCACTCACTATGTGTAAGATCACCCTGCAGTCTCCTAACCAGATCATCTACAAGATTACAGTCCAAAAAAAGAAAAGATAAAGAAAGAATGAAAGAAAGAAACTAACTCAGCTTAAAGAAAAGCAACTTGGAAGAACCATGTATTTCAAAACACAAAAAATCCCAGAAGAGAATCAAAAAAAAAAAAAAAAAAAATCAAAACTATCAGTAACACCATATTCCTTAAAACAACACTATTTTAAAAAGAAACATTACAGTCTACATGCACAGAATAATGACAGTTACTGTTTGATTTACTATACATTCTTCCTCTTCTGTTCTTCAAACTGTAGCTGCCTCAATATTCTAACCTCCTTCAGAAGCTTTTTGAAACACACACACACACACACACACACACACACACACACACACACACAGGCACTCACTGGTTATTCCATTAAATCATGTCCTGTGCCTCTAACTCTAGAAAGGTATCGGGCGTTCACAAATGACTTCCTTTCTTTTACTGCAGTCCTGGAGACTGAGGCCCCCATACATTATCCTAAAACAAGTATCACTGGGTACTTTGTAATATTCATTGAGAAAAACACTGTACCTTATTTTTCCTGTTGTCATTATACTTGATTAAATCTAAAATAAATGTTAAAACTTCTTTGGGACAAAGATTATGTACATCTCTTAACAAAGCCATGGCAACCGGCATAGTCTACAAAAAAAAAAAAAAAAAAGTTTTAAGCATACATCCCAACTTAATCATTATTATACCAATTTGGGCTATAAAGAGAATTACACTGGGATTAACACAGACAACCAGATGGAGCCTAATATCCCATCTCCCAACACTACAGACACATCTAAAAGCATCACTGCTGAAATGGGTAAGAAATCCAGGGACTATTTTCATGACTGGACATATTCTACAGGCTATGTGCCTTACCCTTCCCTTGCTAGAAGGAAGTATATATAATGTAAATTGTATCAATCCATTTTTAAGTGATATAGTGGAACCAGTATAAAATTTCAGCACTGGTTCATATATAATATAAATTGTATCAACCCACTCCTAAGTGATACAGTGGAGCCAGCACACAATTTCAGCATTGGTTCACATTAACATAAATTGTATCAACCCACTCCTAAGTGATCCAGTGGAGCCAGCACACAATTTCAGCATTGGTTCACATTAACATAAATTGTATCAACCCACTCCTAAGTGATCCAGTGGAGCCAGCACACAATTTCAGCATTGGTTCACATTAACATAAATTGTATCAACCCACTCCTAAGTGATCCAGTGGAACCAGCACACAATTTCAGCATTGGTTCACATTAACATAAATTGTATCAACCCACTCCTAAGTGATCCAGTGGAACCAGCACACAATTTCAGCATTGGTTCACATTAACATAAATTGTATCAACCCACTCCTAAGTGATCCAGTGGAGCCAGCACACAATTTCAGCATTGGTTCACATTAACATAAATTGTATCAACCCACTCCTAAGTGATCCAGTGGAGCCAGCACACAATTTCAGCACTCGTTCATTCTGACTCCCACCCTCACTATCCACTACTCTGCATATCTCTGGCTAGTTGCTGCCCCACAGTCATTTTTAGGGCTTAATGATATAGGGGCGAGAGGCATTAAACAAACTACAGCTAACCAGCCCGTGGACCAAGGACAGATAATAATAAGAAATTCAGGGTACCTTTCTTCTTTCTTACATTTCATAAGCAACTTTCTGTTAGTGGAAACCTGACAGACACACAACAGTAAATTCTGGTAGTGAAATAAAGCTAATTAAGCCCTAGACAGAAGAGCAGCTGCACAGAAACCTGGTCCTACTTAGAAGATGGAAGAGATCAAGATTTTCCCTTGTAAACTGGACAATAAAGAAAAGGCTCATTTTCTTGCTTAAAAGAGCAGAAGCAGCGAGAATGGTGGTACATTCTTGCTAATTCCAGCACCCTGGAGGTAGAGGAAGGAAGATGAGGAATTCCAGGTCAGCCTGAGCTACAGAGCAAGAAAACCTGTCTCAAGTAAAAAGGGGCACTATACAGAGGCAATAAATAAAATCAACAGTAGTGTGACAGTGAATCAGTGAAGGTGACTAGATCTGGAGTCACCTAGGAGACAGACTTCTGGGCATGACTCTGAGGGCATTTCCAGAGCTTTAGCTGGAGGGTGGCTATGGGTGGCACTATTCCACAGACTGGGGAACAAGTGAGCTGAGAGCCAGCATTCACATTTCAATGCTTCCTGACTGTAGATGCAATGTGACCAAGCACGTCATGCGCTGCCCCATGCTTCTCTCCCGATGGACTACGTCCTCTCCAGCTGTGAGCCGAACCAAAGCCTGCCTTCCTTTCGCTGCCTCGGTCACAGCAACGAGAGCAGGGACTGATGCAGTCAGTGCTGGTTCTGAAGGAGGAACTCAGGGGAAGCTCCTTTCCCCACAGAAATATCTGTTCTCTGCCCATTCTGCACCTTAGCGTGGGAAGTTGAAGTGTTTGATTTAGGCATTAACTCTTCTCTTCTGCCAACTTCAAGTGTTATGTAAAAGTCAACTGGACTAAAAGCATTCTCTCTCCAAGTTTTTCACTTCAACCCACAGTAAGAAATAAACTTTACACAACAACCTAACATGCACACAAACACATTTTGGAAGAAATACATACAAACAACAACAAAATAAAACAAAACAAAACAAAAAGCCTTACAACTATCTTTATGACACACATATGTTCTCATCCTGTCCAGTCTATTTCCTTTTACTAGAAAAGAAGCCCCGTCAGTGGTGCTCGCGCTCGTCTTTGATCCCAGCACTTGAGAGGCAGAGGCAGGCAGATCTCTGTGAGTTTAAGGCCAGCCTGGGCTACAGTGCTAGCTCCAGGACACCTGCGGTTACAGAGAGAAACCCTGTCTCCCAAAAACCAAAAAAAAAAAAAAAAAAAAGAGCAAGCAAAATCTCTAACCTCCATTTTACCTTCCTTTTTGCCATATATACAGAGCTCCACTACCAACTCCTGCTAATCCTATTCCTCTCTCCAATCAGGACCCCTTCACTGTCATGTCTTTTTTCTTTCTTTACTATTTCATTTTTGGGTAACCCATTGAGTTGCATTAGGGTCGCTTATGAGAACAAGGGCCTCTTACCAGTTGCTAGACCACTGAAGAAAGCAACTCTCCCCTCTCATAGTCATTAACTGCCTTTATACCCGAAGGGAGGGTGGGGCCCAGGGAGTGCCACTCCTCCCGACAGAACACTGAAGGTGCTATCTTGAGTAGGTCTTTCGCTGATAATCACTCTGCTAAGGGGTCCAAAGTGTAACTAACAGCCATGCCCTGCCCTAAAGAAGGTGTCCCACAACATTCTCTGGGCTCTGTTATTGCTTTGGGCCCCTCTTCCACAATCTTCGGAGCTACAGAAGGAGTTTCACTTAAAAGAAAATTTCCTTTCTACATGCTTGAGAAAAACAGTGTTCATACCTTTCCTTCCACTTGCCTCTCACGTCTTTCTTTCTGCTCAAAGCCTGACCTGTTTTATATTAACTTTCTCCTCTGGCTTCCCTTTCTATCAAACAAGCCTGGAGGTGCCTAATCTTAGACATAGAAGAAAACAAATCGCAGTGATTCTTCTCTCTACTGTGCCTTGTCCGAAGCAGCTGCCCTCTTCTTCAACTAAGATCAAGGCAACCCTCTCATCTCTTTTCTCTTCTTTTAACTCCACACTTAGTACTAGTTCATCCAGTTCATCTAATCTTAGCCTTCATTCTTTTGACTGACAAAGTCTGTAAATGATTTCCAAACCACTCAACAATTAGTCACCTTCCCATACTTCAATGTAGCCACACTTCTAGTCTCCCTCTAACTTATTAATAGAAAGCTTCCTGTAAATTTAACATTAAACACACTCTACAGATTTCATCTAATTTCTTCTTTCTGAAAATGTAAATGTGGCATCTAGCAGAACAGTGACTGGCACTGCCCTCCCAGTGCAGGATCTTGCAGGCAGCCAAAGCTACATGACGTCTGTCTCCAAACAAGCAAGCAAAGCCTTGGCACTCTGAGCTGGGCTGCTTCTGAGTCAGAATGTACTGTCCCCACTCTAAGAGGCCTGCTATCAGAAAGGTGTGCACAGACTCCAGACCTCGGTTCCTTGTTACCAATCAAAGGCCACTCATTTTTTTCCACGTTACAAGCAATGTAGATATGATTTGTATAAAATGATAAACATGAGTAACCACTTAAAACTTTAGAAAAACTTCAGAGCAGAGTAGATTTGTAAGAAATACACACCTATCAGATGGACAGTTTCCAAGTTAAACGGATACACAAGAGTTTGTGGATAAAAAATCCTACTAGGTGAGCATCAATAAAATTTGGTTAGTATAAAGACATCATTAAGAACAAAGAGAAGTAAGGAGTACCTTCTGTAGAAAATAGCTCTGAAAGCTCATGAAGTTGTTTGTTTTCACGATGTTTGGACATGTTTTACAACAAAACATTCTAGTGAAGAGAGACTTCATGGCTGGTGGTCCTGTCCATGTGCTCACCATTGAGTTTGCAATCTGTAAACAATCAGAAGATGAAGTACTGTGCATCACCATTATAAATACACTTTGAAGACAAAATTCTAAAAGCCAACACTACGGTTCTTGGAAATTAATGCAACTTGGTCATTTATTACCCATTTCCAAGAAAATATACAAATTCACTCACCAAAAAACCCAACCAACCAACCAAACAAACAAAAAAACCCAAGATAAACCAAAAGCCCACTCCTATGTGATTTACAGTCATTCTGCACAAGTTAACTTCTAATGCCAGCATCCTCTTGTGTTTAAGGAAAATGTGCTTGCAAAGACCTCTGACTGGGTTTGTCCCTATCCCCTCAGTAGATGCAATTCTGATATTTTAAGCTTTTAAGACTAAAAACATTACTGTGAGTTTTAAATATTTTTCAGTCTACTCAAGTGAAAATGAAGCCAAATACGATATATTATTTATTTGAAGAAGAATAGTGAGAGGCAAGGTTAAGACATGATGAAGATAAGTTCCAGGCCAGCCTAGGGTACACAACAGACTCTATTCCTTTGCCCCTAGCCCAGGTCATGTACAAGGCCTTTAAGTGCTTCCATGCTGGTATCTGTCCCCTACTCAAGAGCAGAAGCCAATGCTGAGTGAATGGTTGTTTTCTCTTATGCAAGCCATGTGCCCTACTCTTGCTGGTAAAAAAAAAAAAAAAAAAACCACTGACACTCGGCTGGCGACTGCTAACTCCGAACAAGCGCAGAGGCTTGAGTCTCCCGGGTCTCTCACTCCGGGGCTGACGAGGCTGCAGGTGTACTGCAAGCCCAGCATGCTGAAGCGGCTGTCCGAAAGCAGTGCCCCTGGGGTTCCAGCCACTTAAAATTGATCTGGCACATGAAAAGAAACTCATGCTTCACAGATAAGGAATATCTAAATACCTCAAATTTAAGCACAATAAAAAACTACAAAAGATAAAAATAAAGGAAAAGAGACACTGAACTTTATGTACCAAGCAAATGCTATGTTTAAGTAAGCAAGGCTAGTCCTAGATTACTTGACGCAAAACAACAACAAATTCATAAATTAATAAGCTATAAAAACAAATTAATGTGTAAGAGACCCCAGGAAAAGGACTTTCAGCAAAGCTCAAAGTTCAAAGTTCAAAACTTTAAAGCATTTCCTTTCCTTAACTATTTAATTCATTCCAGGCAGTGGTAGCTAACACTTTTAATCCCAGCACTCAGGAGGCAGAGGCAGGCGGATCTCAGTGAGTTCAAGGAAAAAAAAACTCTTAGTATTGAAATTTTTAGGGCCTATAAAAAGTATCTGAAATAAAGGAAATTATGATTAAATATTTTATCTTGTAGTTTTATGGCTCTGCTACGATTTTAACAAAAATCACAAGACTTTTCAAAGTGCCAATGAAATGCATCCCTAGCAAGTAATACCATTTTCTCTCTACTATCTGAGCGCACAAAGCCAGACAAAACAACTAGAGAGCATCAGCACCCACTGAAATGGGAGCAAGCCTGTCATGCAGATGCTTTAAGTGCTCGGTACACAGCACGTTTGCTCAACTTTCTGTCTGCATCCTTCTGTTCAGACTTTTCTTTAATCTAAAGACTGTTTATTGATAAAGTAACTTTTGTTAGAATGTTAAATCATAGAGATAATTATTGTAGATTATTTACCACTAATTTCAATTCCTAAACCAAAATAAAATAACTACCACAATGGAACAATCAAAATGTGTTAATTTTATGTATTCTCACATAAAAACATAAATTACTACAATCATAGAATTTCTTTTCTATTTTTCAGATTGATTTATTTATGATCATGAGTGTTCTGTCTGCATGCACACCTGCACGCTGGAAGAGGGCACCAGATCCCATTACCGACGGTTGTGAGACACCATGTGGGTGCTGGGAGACACCATGTGGGTGCTGGAAACTGAACTAAGGTCCTCTGGAAGAGCAGCCAGTTCTCTTAACTGCTGAGCCATATCTCCAGTCCCCAGTCACAGAACTTCTAACCAAAATTATTCTTACCCTTAAAAATATGGTTGGTAGCTGGGTAGTGGTGGTGCCTGTCTTTAATCCCAGCACTTGGGAGGCAGAGGCAGGAGGATCTCTGTGGGTTCAAGGCCAGCCTGGTCTACAGAGTGAGTCCCAGGAAAGGCGCAAAGCTACACAGAGAAACCCTGTCTCGAAAAACCAAAAAAAAAAAAGAAAAAAAAAAGTGCACAGCAGTCATAGGGCAGTCTCCTTCCTCCTGTGTAACCTCACCTTTGCAAGACAGAAGCACGCTGACATTCTAACTCGGTAGAAACACTGCTCCTGCTCTAGAATATCAGTGAGTGCAAGACGAGATGCCGGGGTGGGGAATTTTTCCAAGGCCAGGATGGATTCCTGCTGAGCAACAACATCTCTCTCGTAGCGGAGTTCATACTGCCACATGAAATCAGCCTGCTCAAATTCCACCTTCCTCAGGACTGACATGTCTGGGTCTATCCTTATCCACAGCAAAGGGGAATCAGCGCTAAGAGAGAATAAAGTTTTAGAACTTTAAAACTTACCTATGGAAAACAAAAACAAAGCAGTCACTACTCAGTCTCCCCTCTAGACACAGGCTTTGCATGCTGTTGAGAGTTTTATCATAGTGATACTTTAAAACTTCAACCAACTTTTCAATGTGTTAAGATAACTTTCTCACAATCTTACTAAAGATCTTTAAAGGTATGAAGAGTTGCTACATAATGAAGAGTTACCACATAGAATACCAAATCCCAGATTTTCCACTGAAAATATTACTCTGGGAAGTTTTACTGCAATTATGAGATATCAAAATGTAAATGATAAAACTTTAACTTCCTATAACTGACTATAGCTATAAACATTACTCCTTATTAGAAATTTTAAAAAAAAGGAAAGCATTTGTTTTACTGAATTAATTTTAGTTAACATAGAGTATCTTTTAAAATGCTAGACTCACTGAGTGGTAGTGGCACATGCCTTTGATCCTAGCACTCAGGAGGCAGAGGCAAGTGGATCTCTGAGTTTGAAGCCAGCCTGGTTTACAAAATGAGTTCCAGGACAGCCAGAGCTGTTACAAAGAGAAACCTTGCTTCAAATCAAAAAAACAAACTCATGACTACCTCTCTCAAGAAAGATCAAATCATAATTTGAAGGCCCATCAATTTATTCTCATGTATTTCTCAAGTAACACGCAAAGTAAAAATCAAGGCTATGTCAATATTTTGATCAGAAGAATACCACTTTGTAATACCAATTCAGTTCAATACTGGGTGCTCTTGACATACTCATTATAAAAATATACTTAAGAAATATCAATCAGTATCACAATCAGCTATAGAAGCAGGAGCATCAAGAATTCAAGTCCAGGGGCTGGAGAGATGGCTCAGCGGTTAAGAGGACCCAGGTTCAATTAATTCTCAGCATGCAAATGGTAGCTCACAACTGTCTGCAACTCCAGTTCCAGCGGATCTGGTGCGTTCTCTTTTGACCTCCACAGGCACCAGGAATGCATGTCAAACACAGACAAACATGCAAGCACAATACACTCATGCATGTAAAATAAAGTGAAAACAAAAACAAAAGGCCAGGCTCAGCAAAAACCACCTGGGCTACAAGAGACCTTGTCTCAAGAAACCAAAACTAAATAGGAAAACTTAGAAGTGTGGTATTCAAACAGTGCGACCACAGAGGTTGTCTCACCGTGCTCCGGAGCACTGTCCCAAACACAATGAATGCCACCTTGGATTCATTTGAAATCGAAACTTCAGGCCCACAAGTAACACAATGAATCAGAAATGGCATTTTAAGGTTTCTCAAGGGAGTCCCATGAATATCAGTTTGAGAACTACTACTCAAGGAACCACCGAGAGAGCAAGAAGGCTGTGTAGCTGAGGCTTGGCCTGTGCCTACACTACTGCATTTCTTCTTTTCAGCCAGTCTGAACATAATATCTTATCCTCAATGAGTTAATTGTTTCCTAACAGTTTTGCTTGACTTTAAGGGGTTTTAAAAACATGCATTTCAAAGATAATTACATACTTTTAAGTAACTTACTCCATTGCAGAAAGATCCATGTCAACTTCCTCCCCATTCATCAGTGGGATTTTTTTCTTCTTATTCCTATATTTAAAGAAAAGTAAAATTGAAAACTGTGGGATTTCCAAATCAGAATGGAGCTACTAAGCAGTCAAAGTTCAAATACAGGGTTTCATGAAACATTAAAAGATATGCCAAAGAAGAGTGAATATACAATGAAATGGAATTTTTTTTTTTTTTTTTTGGTTTTTCGAGACAGGGTTTCTCTGTGTAGCTTTGCGCCTTTCCTGGATCTCACATCTCACTCTGTAGACCAGGCTGGCCTCGACCTCACAAAGATCTGCCTGGCTCTGCCTCCCAAGTGCTGGGATTAAAGGCGTGTGCCACCACCGCCCAGCAAAATGGAATTTAAGAACAACAAAATCTACCTTGAAGCTAGAGAAAGTGGGTGTTGAAAGCAAATCAGCCTGGAATACATGAGACCTGCCCCCCCTCAAAAAAAAAAAAAAAGCAAATGAAAATTTTATTTAAAGCCAGACATGATAGCAGAAGCCTATAATCCCTATAATCCCAGCACTTGGGCAGCAGAGGCACACAGATTGCGTTTAGTATAGTGACTTCTAAGCCAGCCTGGATTATAGAGTGATACTATGTCCTAAAATTAATTTAAATAAATATAAAAAAATAATTCCAAAGACAGAGGTGTTTCAACAACAGAAAGCAAGAGCTGGGTGTGTAGGGATGCACGCCTGTGATTCTAATATTCGGGAGGTGGAAATAAGATCAAGGCTAGTAGGGCTACATGAGCTCCTGTCTCAAAAACGTTAACAACGACATCAGATGCAAAGTATGTGTGGTAATGCTAACACGATGGACAACAGGAGAAAAAGCTAGCAGGTAAGATGCTCTTCCTGCAAACATTGGGTGTACAACTGGAGTTTAAGTTAGTCCTTTTTCCGGGTGGGATTTGTAGTTTCAGCTCCGGTTTAGAGTTAGCACTCACTGCCTACCTTCTGCTTTTAGAGTGGCAGGGTATATCATGTTTAAGGCTGTTTTCTTCAATTTGCAAGGTATGGTTGAAGGATCCGTCTAACTCTTGCACTGTCACTTTAAGTGGTCCCTTAAAAGAAACAACAGCAACATACCATTCAGACTGCTAGAAAACGGCCAATGCATATCCTTACATTGAAAGGCAGGTAAGTCACAATATCAAAGTATACACAGTGACAGAGTGAGACTTCAGCTGGTGCCAAGCACAGGGAAGCGAGAGGATGCATGCTCTGAAATCTCTCTCTGTAGCCTCCTCCCTTCAAGTACTCGCTGCAAAGTCATCAGTCACCCCAGCTCGAAAACCCTTCCTCTACTGGAACCGTGCTTGACAGAGCAACACACTCTTCTAGAAAAACACGTACCACATACTTCTGAGTTCCCGGAGATGTGTAATCTTGTTTTATTTCTAGTTCTAAAACGTTTCGTTTTCTATTAAACGCAAAACTTCCGTAAAATTTTACTACTCCACTCTGATCTCTGAAGAATTGTAAAGGAAATTTTACATACTAAAATGAAAATGTGCTTTTTAAAAAAGCTTATTATATTAACAATTTTCAAATGTATTCCCACTAGATCAAAGTACACTTCATTATATCCCAGGTGGCAAAATAGTCAAAATTCTTGTGAAAAATGTTTCCCAGATTAAACAAAATTCCTGAAACATTGAGAAGCTCATGTTTTTAAAGTAACACCACTCCACTGGATTATTAATAGTACTTTCAAATGAAAAATGTAAAAATTGCCAAGTTCCAAGATACCATTCAAGTCATGCCAAGCTCCAAACACATTTAAAAGTCACCAGACCATTTCATCTTACAAGTAATACTATAAGCCTGTCTGCTAGAGTACTTACCTTATCTCCATGGAACCTACCTTTCTGTTCATATGAAATAACACAAACTACGTCAAATTTTATAAATATAAACATCCATGTTTACATATGATTCCAACTCAGTTTTTGGAAGGAGCTTCAGAAGACACAAGTCACCGGTCAGTTATTTCTAATTTTAGAGAAATATCAATGGATTGCCTCCCTCTTTCCCATCTTTCCCATCGCTTATTCTCTTCCCCACTTTGCTGAGCTGCTACTTTTTGAAAAGGATACACCCACTGCTTTATTAAGGGCTGGATGTCTTTGCCAGAGACGTTGGAAATGGATTTCAAAAACCCATAGGTGGAAACCAGCATCTGGCTCCACATGTGTGACTGGAACTTCTGAGATGAGGCGGTGCTAGCCAGACTTAGGAGTTTATTGAAGACCTGCAAGGACAGATGCCCACATAACACCCTTTCCAATGGGACCCTGCACCTAGGTTGCACTGGATCCTTTGTGATCATTTACAGAAGACAGCAATTATGTAACATATAGATTTTTTGAGTTAACTGCTAAAAGCAAGAGAAACATACAAATATTTAAACAGGATATAAGAACATTGTTCATAGAAATATTACTGAATGTTAACAATGTGCACATAAAATATCATTTATTAAGGATTAGAAGCACAATATATAATACCTACCAAATTTTATACAGGAATTCAAAACTAGGAATATTCATTAGGAGCCTAGTACTCTCATGTTAAACATGTCATAAATTTTATGTGTCTTTTACTTTTA
Organism: Peromyscus californicus insignis; assembly: GCF_007827085.1. Lineage (NCBI taxonomy): Eukaryota > Metazoa > Chordata > Mammalia > Rodentia > Cricetidae > Peromyscus > Peromyscus californicus. The sequence goes on from NW_026294503.1 coordinate 21,161,298, forward strand.
AAAAAAGGAAATATGAAAGAGGAATGGAGCTGTGTTTCAGTGGGGTGGTATTTACCTAGCACATGTGACCTAGCATTACAAAAGAAAATTCGTAAATGAGAATACTAATTAAAATCTATTCCATTCTGAAAAGTATAAATGCCCTTTTTATGGCACACTTTTCTTATTTAATATTTCTGTTCTTCAATCTTTAGAAAAAATTGTATGTTTTCATTTTTATAATATCAGGAATTAAACCCAGGGCCCCAGTCACATTAAGCAAGCATTCCACTGTACTACATCCTCAGCAAAAATGATTTTTTAAAAGTTTTTCTTTTAAAATGCCTTTAAGAATGTTATCAATGGGGAAAATTTAGCTGTTATTTTTTAATGCATCTATCCATTTGAGAACAATATTTGCCTAGTATGTATAAGACCAGATATTTGATCCTCAGCATTTCAAGGAGAAAATGAGAAATAAAGAAAAAGAAAAAAGAAGAACAGAATGGAATGGGGAAGGAGAGAGAGTGGGTCAAAAAAAAAGCATATATACCATATATATTTATACAAGTAATCCATCTACCTTGTTTCTACTATTTCATCTCCTATATTGTAACTACTTGTACTAAAACTGTAAAATATGGCAAAATTTAATGATAGCAACAAAGTAACTAGCTGTGGAATCTTCCTCTGGTGTTAAGGAGAGCAGCTGAGGCCAGATGTGTGGCAGCTAAGTCCCTATATGGAGGCCTTCAGAGGCCACTTGGTGAAACTTTAGCGATGTTGGAGATCCCAAGAGGTTGGAGGTGCTAGAGCCATGGACATCTGTCAAGGAGAGCTACACAGAGAGGGGAATGAGCTCGGGAGACAGAAGTGTGCTGCAGGCAGAAAAGCAGGAAGGGCAGAGCCATCTAAACCCTTTAACACTGGATACAGAGCTAAGGAATTCAGAGTTTGTCCCGCTGTGTTTCATTCTTGCTTTGGTCCAGTTTTTCCTCACTATGCCTCAATTCCTCCCTTTTGGAATGGTAATGTATATTATATGCCATTATCTGTTAGAATTATGCATTTTTTTTCTTTTTTGTTCTAGATAGTGTTTCTCTATGTAGCTGTGGCTATCCTGGAATTTGCTCTGTAGACCAGGTTGGCCTCAAACTCAGAAATCCCCCTGCCTCTGCCTCCCGAATGCTGGGATCAAAGGTATGTGCCACCACTGCCCGATATAATCTGTTTTTCCTGTTACAGAGGATTATAATTAAGAGATTGCCTGAAGTCTCAGAAGAAATTTTGGACTTTGAAACAGTGTTTTGACTGTAAAGACTGTGGGGACTTTTGAAGCTGGACTAGATGTATTTTGCATGATGATAAGGCCACAAGACTATGAGAGACAGGGAGGCGAATGTGGTGACTTAAATGAACTGTGCTCCATGAGTCTCGGGCATTTGAATACTTGGTCAGGAGTTGGCAGCTGTTTGAGAACTAGGAAGCGTGGCCTTTCGGGAGGAGGTGTGTCACGGGAGCAGGCTTTAGGGTTTCAAAGTCTCCATTCTCAGTGTGTTCTGCCTCCTGTTTGTGGACCAAAATATGCGTCTTCCCTGCTGTCTCAGCTGCCCGTCACCCTGCCTTTGCTCCACACCACAGACTCGAGCCCCTGGGACTTTAAGCCCAAATAAACACTTTAATAAGCTGCCTTAGTCGCCAGGTGGTGGTGACACACACCTTTAATTCCAGTACTTGGAAGGCAAAGGCAGGTGGAGTTCTGAGTTCAAGGCCAGCCTGGTCTACAGAGTTGAGTTCCAGGACAGTCAAGGCTACAAAGAGAAACTCTATCTCAAAAAATAAATAACGAATAAATAAATAAGTTGCTTTAGTCATGGTGTTTTATCTCAGCAATAGAAAAGTAACTAACACATACAGACAGACATACAGTTATTTCTTTAATGTTGCTAAGTCTTAACCCTAGTACTTACCTGTAGCATAAACTCCATGCTGATTCTGTTCTCAATCAGTCTCATCACAAGGTGAGCCTTACACTGAAACATAGTGTAGTACTCCCAGGACAGTGTATGTGGATGCTTTATTGAAAAGTGAAGATGAGATGCGGGGCTGGAAAAAAACATAAATTCACTCAATAAAACAAATATGACTATTAAAGAAAAAAATAAGTAGAAGATGGACTTTACATTTAATGTAAACAATTTAAGCTGTTCATAATCTTCCACTCTTCCAAAATGCTACAGTAAATTTTACACAAATACTTTTGCACAGCAAATACCTAAAAGCACAATTTTTTATGATACTATACATACAGCAGAAATGCTGTTACAAGCCATTCTAAAACTGATTGGCTCTAACTAATTACCTTTCAAAAGTGTATCAAATTATACTCTCACAATCAATGTCTGTGTGGTGTTGCCTCCAAATTCAGCTTTACCCATATACATAAAATAGAAACAATATAACTGTAAAAACAAGAAAAATCCAAGGACAAGGCTGCAGTGCAGCTCCGCTGCTAATGCATTTGAGAATCCCTGGGTCTGACACTGAGTACCAACAATGTATTTGAAAAGTATGCTGATTTGTGACTTTGTTCTGTTAACATAAAATTGCTGCCACACATTAATATGGGGTTTGGGGAAACCTGCATCTACCTGTGTCCATGGGCCAGGATCACCCTTACCTGGCTCTAGAATAAACTCTCTTATACTCCCCTTTGAGGTCAGCATTATGTTTTTGTGCCAACACTCTCAGGATACAATGGCTGAGTAAACATTCTTATTCCTAAGCAGAGGAGAACAGAAGGATAGGTCCAATGCAAACCAAAGCATGGCAGAGTAAAACTTAAGACACCATAGTTCCATGTCCAGCATCCAGGACTTATTGTAGGAGCCAGGTATGGGTCCCAAGTTCTTCTGCAGCCTGGGACTTGCTGCTTCACTTTGATGGCACACATGGCCTCTGTCTCGGGCTGTTTTGGCTGCTTGAAGCTTTTCCTTGCAGATTTCTCACCACTAACTTCCTGGGGTCTGACTCCATCTCTGGCTTCATTCTCATACCCTTATACACTCAGAGGCTACCCAAGGCGTCCTGACCTTGCCACACACTGCTTAGCCTCCCAGGTCTTCCACTGAAATCAGGCCTCTATGACCTCATAACTTGCACACCACACACCTGCAAAGCCATCACACATCTGATATCAAGGTCTGCTACCTGCTCAACCAGTAGCCAGACCTTCTCGGATTTCAGCTGCATGACCTGTAAGTATCCATATGGCTGAACTCAGGAAAACCTCTCCCTGGAGATCCAGGCACAATCAGGGAGCTCTAGAGCTTTCTTCTCATCTTTTCCCTTATACCCATGACAGGTGAGGTTCAGGCAGCTCCTCAGATGGCCTCAAGGAGCCCTTCCTATTGTCCCAGTGCAAATTCCTTTGCTTCTTTTAATGGTCTTAATCTCTTCGGCTGTCAGCTCCCATGGCCCTGACTTTGTTTCTTTTCTGGGCAAACTTAAAAGTTTTCTGCTCACAATTTTCACTGTAAACCTGTCTCAAAACAGCCAACAAAATTCAAACAAAAGCTACCTTGAAATCTCAGGGTAGAAAAGTGGAGACTTGTTCTTTGCTATAATTTGACATGCATGGCCTCTACTAGCCCAACTCCTGGTAGAGTTCTTAGTTGTATCATAAACTTCCTGAGTCAGTCTTTACTGTCCATATTTCTCTTGGCATTTGGTCTTCTGAGCTCTAAACAGAATTGTCCACTAAACATACTGCTGTACATACTCTTAGAGATACAAAAGCCTACATCTCCAAACTGTTCCAAATTTCTTTCAAAACTCAGCTCCAAAGGCTTAAGAACCATAGTTAAGTTTAGAAACAGTGCACATTTTCTGTGCTAAACTTTTTGTCTGTAACAAAAACCTGATCAAAGTGACTGAAAAGTGGAAGGATGTACTACAGCTCAGTTTTAATCTACTTGGTGGGAAGGACATGGCAGAGCACAGATACTGTCTCCGGGAAGCCAGGAAGCATGGAGAAAATGCTTGTGGGGTTCTTCCTTGACCTCTTTCATTTCAACCAGCCTCATGCCTCCTAAGGCTAGTGCACAGGGTAGAGCACCCCCATTAAAGTAGCCCTGTGCCTCCTAAGGCTAGTGCACAGGGTAGAGCACCCCCATGAAAGTAGCCCTGTGCCTCCTAAGGCTAGTGCACAGGGTAGAGCACCCCCATTAAAGTAGCTTCTTGTCTGCTCAATCCTCCCTGGAAACATCTTCACACAGACTTAGAAGTGTGCTTTACTAATCTTCTGGGCATTTCTCAATTGAATCAGGTTGACAATTAAGATTAACCATCACAATAAGCAAAATACTACTTCCAAAGATTTTAAGTTTTAACAACAGTATGACGAAGTTGCGTTAGAAAACTTAGCACAAAGTTTCATTCACTGTCAGTCACCAAATGACCCAACAGCAGTGAGGGGCACTGGCATACTATCAGTCTGGGGCGTCACACTACCGTTATGGTTCGCCAGAAACACACAAGCGCGATCCTCTAAGAGGTAGTCTATAAAACGAGGTTTATAACATCATCTCAGAACAATAACATACTTATCCTTTTCTTTTCCACCACCAAATATGGGATGTAATAAAACTCCCCCGGTTTTCAGTTCATACGCCACTATTTTATCTAGCTCCTAAAAAAGATACAAAAGTAAGAGTCAGTGAAAACTTCTTCATACAACCATCTTTAGTACTAGAGCACAAATTTTCTTTTGTGGAATCAGATGTAAATATAAGGTAACAAACTATATCTGGAGAATAGCTCTTGTTTTTATAAAGAGAGCAAGCTACACAAGCTGACTCAAGGGTAAAATCCAAAAATTTCTCTGTATTTTGTGACTGCAGGGCTCGATAACAGGTCAGCAACTTTTTGTTATGGCTCTTCTCTGCCTCTCAGAATTGTCTTCTAAATTGACTTAGTCCTCAGTACTTTGCACCTAAGGACTAAGCCAGTTAAGAAGAAGGGAGATTAAATTATGCTAATAATCTATCAATTTAAAACTCCTCTGTTCTTCTCTAACATATAATAGCAGTTTTTAAAAAAGAAAAGAAAGAAAAGTTTAAAAAAGACAACATCAGGGCTTGAGAGATGGCTCAGCGATTAAGAACACTGGCTGCTCTTCCAGACGTCCTGAGTTCAAATCCCAGCAACTACATGGTGGCTCACAACCATCTATGAGATCTGGTGCCCTCTCCTGGCATGCAGGTGTATGTGCATAACTAATAAATGAATAAATCTTAAAAAAAAAAAAGAGGAAAAGAAATACAGTCAAGTAATAAATGTTTTTTAAAAAAGACAGCATCATAACTATGCTGGAATTCATGAACGGGTTAAATAATATAGACAGCAGAGAAAAGAGGTAAACAGCATCGTAAGATGATTAAAAGCCAACTGGATCCTGGCAATACAGTTGATTAGCCATATACTTTACTAAATAATTTAAATTCTATGTATAACACAAAATCTAAATGATCTTATAATAAAAACCTGGAGCCAGATACTGGGGTAAATGCTGAAAGATGAGAGACAAAGGAACAAGCCACAGCTACTTCTCACTTCACCAACTCCACGAATCCTCTGACTGAATGTCTCTGAGTCCTCAGCCGAAAGGGATCCAGCCAAAAAAGGGCCTAGGTTCCTGTCTCCTCATGCCTTATGTATCTTTCTCTGCCCTGACATGTCACTTCCTTCCTAGTCCTGGAATTAAAGGTGTGTGCCACCACTGCCTGGCATCTATGTTTACTCTAGTAGCTTATTCTGTTCTCTGATCTTCAGGCAAATTTTATTAGGGTACACAATACATCACCACATCTATGTGCCTTAGTTTCTTCATATGTAAAGTGGGGAGAGTAAAAGAATTATGATAGTATTCTTTTTATTACAATACTATTTCATTACACACTGTTAAACGGTCAGTTATTTCCTTCTTCTAAAAGGAAGAATGGGCTCTACCAGTGCTAAGCGTGTGATCCCTCTAACAATTCTTTGGATAGAATGTTAATTTAATAATGATATTAAGGTGGGGATTTTTCTACTTGAAAACAATGAATTTAAGGATCTAATCAAATCTAAAGAAATCAATAAAGTATCTATGTGCATAAGAAATAGATATCCAAAATACTCTTTTCATTTTTTGCCTTCATCTTTAAGTAACCGAGAAAGATGCGGCAGTGACAGGGAACAGGTAGGTACTGAAGGCTCGCTGACACACGGGGGCGGCTGTGTGCAAAGCACCCTTCCCACTGCGTGAGTAAGGTACCCCTCTCCCTACGAGTGGAGTGGACGCTGCCACTCTACCATCCTTACCCAGCAAAGACGGGGAAACAAACGTAGGAAGCAGAGTTAAATCTTTTCTTGGGATGTATTTTCATTGTATTTGAAAAGAGCTGTTGTACACTCATTAGAGGACAAGAGGGCTAGCAAGATGGCTCAGTGGGTAAAGACTTGGCCAAAAAGCCTGAGAACCTGAGCCTGACTCCAGGACTCACAGGCAGTGCAAGAGAAACAGTTGCAGTAAACTGTCTTCTGTCCACATCCGCACCCTAGCTGTGCACTGCCCCCACACACAAAACAAACAAACAGAAAGTGAAGGCCAGGGAACCTGGAAATCAGGAAAACACTAGCACACATTACTGACTTACAAGTGGAAGACAAAGCTAGCTCTTGTTTACCTCTTTAATCCAGTGGCGGTACTCATTAACACCAAAAGTTTTTTTCATCCAGAGTCCATAAATATAGCCGGAAATTCCCTTCAGCACCCATTCATCAGACCTAAGGAAAAGTCAATAAAGCTTTTAATCATTAAAACCTGTCCAAGCAGGGTCAAACAGTGTAACAGAGTAAGTGTCCACCCACCCTTCTCCACATCTGACTGGATCTTTAATCTTAAGACTGCTTAAAATCAATGCTTACTACAAGGCCTGACACACTGCAAGTGGACAGTTGTCCTCTTCGGAAATCAGGAACGGGCTCCACTAGTGCTAAGTGTATGAATCCTACAACAGGATTTTTTTGTACAGACTTTGTGTCTGCCTGTATAGGCTGGAATAGCGTAGCTCAGTAGCAGTGATTTCCCAGTATTCCTGCAGTTCTGGGTTTGATCTGTAGTACAGAAAAAGTCAGAAGTCCACAATGCTTTACTGTCTCCTCTGAAGTTGAATTTAGCAATGTATTCACTCTGATAGTGCTACTTTCTCTCAACGCCACTGTTCAGACTGTCTGCCACGAAAGAAGTACTTGTCCATAATCAGGACTGCTTAATTCAAAAGTTCACATTTGCAAGGTGTGTTGGCATTCTCCACACTTGGAGGCTGAGGCAGAATGGTCAAGAGTTCAAGGTTACCCTCAGCTATATAGTTGAGTTCAAGGACATCTTAAGCTAGGTAAGATGCTATCTCAAAAGATCAAAACAAAATCCACATTCTTGGACTGAGAATATATCTCAGTGACAGAATGCTTGCCTAGCATGTACAACACCCTGAGTTCAAATCCTCATACAGGAAACTCCAATCCCACATTCTTTACTGTAACACATAGACATCACTTTCACAACCTAGGTTTTACAATATACTTAGGCAAAACTGTTTAATATTTGTACTTTCTCTAGAGAAAAGGCAACTGGCACCAACCACTTATCTACTCACATATATCCACCATACACACACAACAATAACATTAAATCTGTAAAAAGTAAGATAAAAGTGAGTCCCACATTATTAAATCTACTCACATATATCCATCATACACACAAAAACAATAACATTAAATCTGTAAAAAGTAAGATAAAAGTGAGTCCCACATTATTAAAATATAAAAGAAATTATAATCTCAAGGAATTTTTGTACTGTGCTTTATTAACTATAAGTAGCCAAGTGGTGACTTCCATCTGTAATCCTAGCACTCAGTAGACAGAGTTTGAGGCCAACCTGGTCTATACTGTAAGCCAGCCAAAGTCACAGTGTTAAGACCCCTTCTCCAAAAACAGACTAAAATCAATAAAAAATTCATCTCAAGTTAAAGAAAATAAAGATTATCTCTGTTTTCAGTGTTGGGGCTCAAACCAAGGGGCTAGCACCTACAAGAAAGCACTGTACCTGAGCCGCATTCCAGCCCCAAATACACTTCTCCTTCCCTTCTCTCAAGAAAACTAGCAAAAATCTAAAAACTAAAAGGCAAATTCTCTACACCACTATCAGTACTGTTGAAGATAATTACTTTGCTTTAAGAATCATCTCAGCCGGGCGGTGGTGGCGCACACCTGCAATCCCAGCACTTGGGAGGCAGAGGCAGGCGGATCTCTGTGAGTTCGAGGCCAGCCTGGTCTACAGAGCTAGTCCAGGACAGGCTCCAAAGCTACAGAGAAACCTTGTCTCGAAACCCCCCCCCCCAAAAAAAAGAACCATCTCAAACATTTTTCCACCTAATTTGAACACTGACATTTGAATTCTAATTAGTTTTCTATATATTAAAATCTCCATTCTATACAGCTAAGATATTATTTTTCAGAGTTCTTATTTTATGGTAAATTATATGAGTAACTCTGCTGTTTTTTTGAAACAGGGTCTTACCACATAGTGGGTGCTTCTCTGAACTTGCTACGTAGATCACACTGGCCTCAAACACAAAGACCCACCTGCCTCTCTGCCTGTAGAGTGCTGAAGTTAGAGGCATGTGCCACCATGCCCCACTAATTATAAAGAGGAGAAAGAGCCAGAGAAGGAGGAGGACTCGGGGGGGCCGGCCACCCAGCTACACAGCAAGCCACGGAGTAAGAGTTACAGAAGTCAGAGAACGGGAAAAGCCCAGAGGCAAAAGGTAGATGGGATAAGTTAAGGAAAGCGGGCAAGAAAGAAGCCAGGCTAAGGCCAGGCATTCATAAGTACAAATAAGCCTCCACGTGTGATTTATTAGGGAGTTGGGGGGTGGGCCCCCCAAAAAGAGTAAAATACCACCACCAACAATAAACTGATTTATAAAGCTGATACAAAAATAATTCAGATAAAATTTTACTAATTGACTAACTTACTAATTATCTTTTTTGAGGCAATCTCTCAAAATAACTCAACATTTATGAATTATGGGCAATAGTCAGTGTATAACACAGGAAGAGACAAGAAACTAAAGAGGGAAGCGCAGCAGCACAGACCAGTTACCCCCTGGAGGGAGAGGCAGGAGCGTCAAGTGTCATAGTAAGTTTGCGGACAAAATGGACCACAAGAGACTTTCAGAGAACAAGAGAAGAGGGGAGGGGTGAGGCTCAGTCTGCAGCTCTGACATCACTCACCAAGACATTCTGGATATGAAGCATCCGAAGAACTGCTGTGCTAAGGCCTGCGCTAAGCACCGTCTGGTCAGCGGCGTCTCATCTATAATCATGGCACTGTGCAGGAGGTTTGTGCTGAAAGCCAAAGACACGGTAGCCACTTAGGACCAAGGGATGAGCAGTTGGTCAGTCAAAGTAGAGTAACTGCACTCCTCAAGCAATTCAGTGTTAGGTTCAAGTTCAATGCAGAAGGAAAAAGTCAAGAATATTCTACCTCAGAGTTTCCAATCTTTCCAAAATTTATCTGAAATTCACAATCTGTCTAAAGCAAGGAACACAATGAAAATGTTTTCTATTGATTTTACAAAAAATATAAATCACTATTTTGGGGAGTGAGGAAGAAACTAGTGTGTTAATCAGAAATGAATCCCAATACAATGGAGTTACTTAATTTCACAAATCTTCACCAAGGCTGGATGTAGAGGCACGTTCCAGTAAACCAGTGTTCAGTCTGGTGCATAGACACCCTGAAACACATAGCATGGAAACACTTCTCCCCAAATCAGAAACCCAATTACAAAATTAGAACCCTTTTTCGAGTGTCTGGTACATTTTGGCACTCTGTTATTTACTTCCAAATACACTGCTCCATTCAGTTTTTCTAACCATGTTCTGGAGAATGCACAGTATTAGAATCTCACGTGACACGTGAGTCAGGGAAGTCAAGTAAAACAGCTGCCCTGACACCTAAAACTTAGAAATTTGGAATACCCACACACAAACCACAACGACATAAAAAAAAAGTGCAGAAAAGGAGGGTTAAAACAAAGAAAAAGAATCTGTTTTGTTTTGTTTTTTAACAACAAATGGAGGATACCAGTACATTTTTATAGTGCTACAAAAGACATACTAATGACCCATAAATGTGGAAATTAAACATTTACAAACATTAAACATTAAGAATGAAACCAGAAATGGAAATGTGAAGGATAATTCTGGAAAAAGGCACTAGGATGTGTTACTTCCTTATGCAGGAAGCTACATTCTAACATTCTTAAACACACCAGGTTAACTATAAACTCAATCACACCGGAAGTTCAAAACCAATCTTAAAACTGATCATACAGTCAGTAGCTTTTCCTTTTATCATTACCCTAATTAGGCATTCTCCATTTGAAGAGACACTAACCTAAAAATACTCATAGAAGCGTAAGCAGCCACTTCAACGTAAGCCTCATCAATGAAGACGGTCTTAAAACAGGAGTAAGGATATCGACAAGTCAAAATTTCTTCATAAAATTCAAAAACTTCGTGAAGGTATGACGTGGTATGTTTAAGTAATGGAAGAAGTTGGGGTAAACAAAAATGTGTAACCTGCAAAGTAAAAGGACAATCATCTCAAAGAAAGGACATATTTAGCTTCTAATACATTTCATAATGTTGAAAATAGCTGTTGTAAAATTAGTGGGCTTTTCAGATTAGTTTTACAAAAGTTCATTGTACTAAAAATTAAATTTTAAATGGATTATATAAGTTTATTAAAAGCTTACACACAATGAAAATAAAACTGGTTCCAAATTAAATTTTTTCTCTTCTCCATAAACAAGAAAGAATTAAAATTTAAGGCTTAGCATAATCTCTTATTTATGTGTCTAAACCTAGCAAATATTGCATATTTTATAGTAATATTTTAGTAATTTTTGCGTGTGTACAATGTTGAAGATTGAACCTAATGCTTTTCACATGCCAGGCAAGTCTCACTAAATCTCAGTCCCTGAATCTAGGAATGAATAGTTTCTGTTGCCTGGGGTGGTGGCTCAGAAGAGTAAATCTAACTTGGGAGGCTGAAGCCAGCCTGGGCTACATAGTGAGACCTCAGCACAAAAGAGTTAATGCTGACCAGAACTAGCTGCGTCCCTAGAACAATCACTCTCGTCATCCTCTACTGTTTCAGCTACGTACAGAACACTGGGGAGACACACTGGTAGCGAGGAGGTTAAGGAGACCCACAGGAGAAATAGTAGTCATGGTTTTCATATTAAGCTAGATTCAGAACAAGCGTCATAGACTGTCTCCTGAAACAACTCTAGGCCAAATGAATGGAGAGGCCAGGGACGGTGGCACAGATCTGTGATCTCAGCCGACACTGTCCGTCCACATGCCAAGGACGGAGTTGTGTGAGGAGAATTCTGAGTGCTTGTGAGAAAACCTCCAGAAGCCAGCACGAGTCATGGGATCTCGGTTTCCTCAAACACTTGAAACTGTTCTTGGAATGTGCTTTCATGGCCCTCCCAGGTACAATGGACAGGAGTGGGTTTACTTCAGATTATTCATTACAACTGGCTATTGTTTATATGCCTCCACGGAAAAACATGTTTTTGCCATGTGTGGCCACAAATGGCTTGCCAGCCACACACAACTTGTCCTTGTGAATGTCCCCGTTACACCTGTGACTCTACTTAACCATTGGAGTACAGACTGTCTAATGCTCTGAATCAAGTTGGCTACTGCATGAGAGAGGCTTTAATCAGCCTCATTTATTAGCTCGATTCTCCCAGGTCCCATCATCTCCAGCGCAGTAAACAGAGTGTCACAAGTTTAAAGCCAGCCAGAGCTACAGAGTGAGACTGTCTCAAAACAAACAGAAACCTACGAAGGTTTCATCTAGAAGACGGTGTCGTCGACAATCATTTCATGGGAGGCAAAAGTTTGACAGATAGAAGCCAGATGCAGTGGTGCATGCCTCAGTACTCAGGAAGTTGAAGCAGGGAGACTGTCATGAGTTTGAGGAAAGACTTGACTATGTAGGAACACTGTCTCAGAAAAAAAAAAAAAAAAAAACAAAATCAAAACAAAACAAAATAAACCTACAAGTCTGAAAGGTCAAGATTAAAAAAGTAGATACCCCAAACGGAGTCAAGGCTAACAGGAAATATGCTATGACTAGAGAAATGTAAGTAAATATAAGTAAACTATTTTAAATACATGACAAGTTTGATCTGTTTTCTAACCCAGTGCTACCATTATAAAAAAAAAAAATCAAGTATACCCTGGCTAACATTTTAAGTTGGTTTCTAAAATTAACTGTCATTATTAATATCCTTTTATTCACAGCCCCATGAAGCTGAAAAACTGCAATTTAGAAACTGAAGTACAGAGTATGACTTCCAGGTCAGTCTATGCTGCAGAAAGAGACCTTTCAAAAAAAAAAGTAGTAAGATTTATCTCACGTCAGCATACTGAGGAAGGGTTAGAATCCTGGTCAACAAACTCACCAAAATGGTTTTCCAAATAACGTGACGTGAAACCTTTTCTTTTCAGCGCTAATCCTGACAGTTAAAAGTAACACTATTTTATTAGTGCCCCCTTTTCCTAAGGAGAAAAAGTGCAGAGAAGAACAAGACGGGTGGAATGACTTACCTCATGCATATATGGATCTACAAGTATTTCAAAAGGCCCGATGGCCAAGGAGATATTGGACGCTGCTGTAGGAATAGTGAGCATATAATGGAAGGTCTTCTTCCTCATATCATGGGTATACACTGTCTCCACCAAATCTCCATTGGACACGGCCACCATTGCAGCATCTACTGTAAATTCTAACTTCCATGTACACAACTCAGAGTATGAATCAACACACGGGAACCAAAATCTACAAACAGATTAACAGTACAAAAAATGCTTTACACTTAAAATCTCGGGTCAGGTCTTACTATATGACAGAATCAGTACAAGGCACCAAAATTTAAATAAGTCTAAAACATAATCTTTGGCTTAAAAGAATTAATAATCTGAGGAAAGTACTCACATTATAAAATATTTCAAAAACATGCACTCAACTACAGAACACGAGAATGAATGGATTACAATTTCACACAAAGATGTAGGTAAACCTATCAACATTAAACAATAAAAAGCTAGCTACAAAGAGCACAACGCATGAATGAGTCCATTTACTTAAAGTTCAAAACCAAGCACAATCAATGGTATTTCAGAAACAGAGTAACTAGACAGAATGCCAGGTGGGAATGCTGAATGGAGGCAGAGAGACTCTGCCAAATGGTGATGCTACTTGTGCTGATCTCTGTGTGAGCTCAATCGGTTTGGTCATGTGTGCAAAGTTACTATGTTTTTGCATTTCAATGTGGAAAGTTTTCTGTATGCATGCTGAACTTCACCATCAAGTTACAGAACCAAGCTGATGGATTATTTCTGGATTGGTCCGTAAAGGGAAAGATGAAGAAAGAAATGATGAGACTGAAAAGGAATAAGCAGTACAGCATGATTCAGAAGCAACTTGGGGAAAAATTAAAAAAAAAAATCAAGCTTACACTTGTCATTCTAAATAAATAAATACACTGCATATTCAATACATAAAAATGCAATCACAAAAATGAAGTTATAATCTACCTTGTAGAATTCTGATACCCACAAGAGAAGACATGAGCACCTCTCTCTGCCATACTCCCCTCTACACTGGGTACCACAAAATGAAGACCTCCTTTCGGCTGATCCAAAGAAAAATTAATATGTATCTTCAGAACCTTCAACTCTGCAACAAATAAATACATCCATTCACTGACACACAAATAAGCAACAGTAATCTATATACTGAAGATACACCAATGAGAACCATAGCCTGAGCATTAGATTAAGAAACCACAGAGCTGCTTGGGCTGTGGCTCCAGGGATAGGGCACTTGCCTAGATGCTAGAGGCCTGGGATCAAATCCCACTACATAAAAACAAAGACACCGCTGGGCAGTGGTGGCGCACGCCGTTAATCCCAGCACTCGGGAGGCAGAGCCAGGCGAATCTCTGTGAGTTCGAGGCCAGCCTGGGCTACCAAGTGAGTTCCAGGAAAGGCACAAAGCTACACAGAGAAACCCTGTCTCGAAAAACAAAACAAAAAACAAAACAAAACAAAAACAAAAAACAAAACAAAACAAAAACAAAAAACAAAACAAAGACGCCATACACTTGTCACAATATAGGCTTTTAGTGTTTCCACTTATACTAGCTGATGACGGGCCTCCAATCAATCTAAGTGCTGCTTCCGGTTTCTCACAAGCACAGCACCAGGAGCATCACATTCTCTTCTCAATGTTTCTGACATGTAATGTTTTCAGAAAAAAATTCCACAACCCCTAATGTGGATGCTTTAAGGCCTTTCAAAGTCAATTGCAATTTTACTTTTCAAGTTTTTTCTCCTTTTGTGTTTTCTCCCAAACTGTTAACTCTATTTGACTTTGGAGGGTAAATGACAGAGGTAGGCTGGGGAGGATTACTCATGAAATTGCATCATCTATTATGTTTCTAAATTACATTTTATTTCTGTACAGGAAAAGCCTTGTTAAATGTAGTTATTTTAATTCCCCCCTATGAATATGCAATAAGCGTCTACAGGAGCCTAAACTGAATAATCCCACTAATTTCTCACCTGCTCCCAAACACAATGAAAACAAAGTGCTTTCTCTCTTCTTTCCTTGACTTTTGTGAGACTAAATAAAGGTAGAAAGAAGTTTTCCAACAATAATTGTAATGGTTACATTTTTAAAGAAAGGGAAATAAGGCTTTAGAGAGGACGAACTCCAAGTGTACAGGACACGTGGCAGGAGCCCAAGTTCTAGCTTCTGCTCTACCACAGGTGAGCTCAGCGGACTTAGGTTGTGGGACGTGAGGATGCTCTTCTGTAGCAAGGAGGAATTGAACCAGAGGGTTTTTAGGACTATTAGTGCTGCAAAAATGATACAATTCCAAAGGGCTCGACACTACCTGACACAGGCTCTATCCCTATGACTTTTAAAGTCGGTTTCATTAAAAAACAAAACAAGAAACAATTGAAAGGAGCTGGCGGCACAGCCTTGTAAACAGAGAAGCCCAGCATCTACAAAGTCCTGGTTTCCTAGCATCGCATAAAACAGAGAAACCAGTTACATTGTAACAGCCTGTAACAGCTAATGTATTCCTATCAATCCTGACCCTAAAGAAGGAAATCATTTTCCAACCGTGGTTAGTGTACAGTCCAGGCATCACTAACTTTCTGGCCTCTACATCTAATAGGATTTATTTCATTGTGTAGTAATACATTCCTGGTGCTTTACCATCAACATGCTTCCAGAGCTCTGATGGGACCTTAATGCAGAGTTCTCCATTCCCCGCATCAGGATCCACAGCACTAACGGCAGCTGCATATGCATTGGAAAAATAATTGAGATTTCTCCTGGGGAGATAAAAAGCCAACTTGTAACAACAATAAGCCACACATTTCACCAAGATCTTTCTAATATCAATGGACATCAACTACTTCTAAGTATTATGTCTTCTTACACAATTTGTTAAGAATTCTTTTTAGCCAGTTATCTACTCCTTATGCTGTTCCCCATGATAAGAACTAATAACGTGACGGACATGGTGGAGCACGCCTTTGATCTCAGCATTCTGGAGGCAGAGGCAGGAGGATCTCTGTGAGTTCAAGGACAGCCTGTGCCCAAAACAAAAAGAAAGTGACGGAGGGAGGGACAGAGGGAAAGAAATGAAAAGAAAAGGAAGGAAAAAAAACAAAAACCCAACAGCTAAAAAGAACTATTAAAATGAACATTGTGTTCACATCCTTCATTAACTCTGGAATGCCAAAATCACTACTTTCTTAATATCAGTTTTCTAAAATAAATGTAAAGAATGCACAGGGTATGCACCTGCATACATGTGTATACATACATTTGCAAACATCAAAGACCAATTTTTAAAAATACTGATGTATTTCAAGTATATTTATACTTTATTAAAGTATTTTATAAACTAAAGAAGTATGTTTCATACAAATCAAATAGTTTCTTTGTAATAACTGAGGTTTCCATGTGTGTTCTGCGTCTACAAACTACAGTGTTGCCAGGCACACAGGAGTATGAACTAGGGCACAGCTGTAACTTCAGTACTAGATAGGTAAGAGGGTCAGAAGTTCAAAGTCACCCTCGGCTACAAAGTGAGTCTGAAGTCATCCTGGGCTACATAAGATCCTTCTCAACATCAAAATACATAAATAAACACTTCCCTCTTTGTTATGACAACCAGAAACATCAGAAGCAAGTCCTCTTGAGAACTGGGTAGTAATTAAGTAACAATGTATAAACTGCATTTCTTTACCCTTTTCACTAACTAATCAGTTACTTTTTAGAGCCTTTGTTCTCTAAAGCCCATTGCAGTCCCATTTTGAACAAGTCAGAGGAAAAAGACAAGGAAAAGCAACAACAAATACTGGCCAGCTGTGGTGGCTCAGGGCTATTCTAGTACTTGAGAGGTTGAGATAGGGGAATTACCTCAAGTTCAAGGCCAGCCTGGTCAACACAGTGAGTTCCAGAACAGCCTGGGGTACACAACAAGACCATGATTCAAGACAAACAAATATGCAAACAGATACCCCTTCTCTTAAAGTGCAACTAAGTTTCTACAGCCAGCAAGAAAACTAGATAAACGCTTACTGAATGACCTATCTACAAAGATCGGTTACTAACTGGAAGGAAATTATAAAGTATATTCTGGATCCACAAAGGGCCTAACCTTTGAAAAGATTTTCCTTTATAACTTCTTGCCTCACATAATGAAAGTGATGATTCATCATCGACTTCACTGGAAAAAACATTTAGGAGGTTATCTTATCTTAGTGCTGGCTTAGCCTGCGCATACACTAAAAGATGAAGTTTCTCTTCAAATACAGAGCGAAGCGAAGCTAACTTCCTCAACAGACCAGGATGCCTGCTGTTCCTTAGGTACACTATCCCGGATCCCAGGCCATTCTCTTTGAGTACTGGGCACTCCCAACTAATTACTGGTGAGAACAGATGCACACTGTATTTTGTGATTAGCCTCTTACTCTATCATGAATGCAGAGCTCAAGGCCGAACACGCTAGGTATTCTATCCTCTGGCACAACAATGGGTTTTTATAGGCTGTTGTCCACTCGTTGGCGGTAATACCGTTTACTACTCTGTAGTAGATTTTATTCTCTTCAGCAGAACAGGATATGCACATAGTTTCGGGACAAGTTTTTTATGTCAGTTCTACTAGCGTAGTAAGAACACTGGGGTTTTAGCAACTCACCTTCATGAAAAGGGAGCTTTCAGGAGAGGATCCCTGGACTTTTCCAACACCATTTTCCTATCTCCTTCCTGAGCTTGAAAGATTCTAAACCAATGATTATTAGCATCATCAGGCTAAGACCTGGGTCCCCAAGTCTTCTAATCCCTGGCTGCAGTGTTCTCAAGCTTCAGACTCTTCAGAATCATCTAGAAGGCTTGCAAAGCACAACTTGAGGGACTCCATGCTGTCTGATTCAGTAGGTTTGGGCTAATACTTGAGATCTGACAGATCTAAAAAGTTCCTAGATGACGGCGATATTGCTTGTCTGGGAACACACTTTGAGAACTCTGCTTTAAGGCAATATGACACACTATCCTAGGCCAGTTAAAATACCATCTTGACTGAAAAGAGTTTAAAGCTGAGTTTGGCATCCCACTACAACATACCGAGAAGCACAGAAATAGTAAGATCCAGTGCTATGAAGACTTTTTAAGAATGCCCACAAATACAGCTGACAGTAGATGCAGCACTTCCTAAGATACTCAACATAGTGCAAACATTTAAAAGACTATTTTAAACTGTCTCTGGTCTGAAGATGATGGCGACCATCCAATTCATTCAAACTAGTTTCTGGTATTTATGAAGTAAACTCTTACATAACATTAAAGCAGAAAACTGGGTAAGACAATTTACTAAAAATATCTACTGAAACTTCCCAGATAATACTTCTTTAAAGCTGTAGTATGAGGAAGGGAAATTTAATAACTTACTACGTTGGACAAAAGTAGAAAAATGCTTGAGCCAAATTTTCAATGCAGTAAAAGTAACAGAAATTATACAACATATAGATCTGCTATAATAATAGTAGAAAACTTGTTGAAAAACATTAACATGACAATCATTAAAAATAACAGACAGAATGACACATAAACATATGCTTCTTAAGGTGTATAACTTACTGTTTTGATTCACTGTGACAAACTTCTAAGGTTGGATCATTATAAATAAAAGCGGCCTCCAGGTCATTGATCCTAACTCGGTATATCCTACACTGCTTACTGTTTAATTTGATTCTATTCAAGTTTGCAACTGTAGGAAATATAGTCAGCTCCACAAATCCCTGTAAAAATAAAGAACAGCTATTAAAAACACTGGAATGAAGCTGGGCGGTGGTAACTCACGCCTTTAATCCCAGCACTCAGGAGGCAGAGGCAGGCGGATCTCTGTGAGTTCGAGGCCAGCCTGGTCTATAGAGTGAGTTCCAGGACAGGCTCCAAAGCTACAGAGAAACCCTGTCTTGAAAAACCAAAAGAAAAAAAATGCTGGAATGTTTTAGAGCATATTTCTGTAACTGCTACTTATATATGCTACCTCCAAAGATAAAATTCCAAATACCTACACAAATGTGAGTGCTCTCCAAGAATCTTAATTTCAATCATTAATTATACCAGTGGCTGGATGAGTATAATTTATCTAGATTTTACCAGCCTGGTGCT
Organism: Peromyscus californicus insignis; assembly: GCF_007827085.1. NCBI lineage: Eukaryota > Metazoa > Chordata > Mammalia > Rodentia > Cricetidae > Peromyscus > Peromyscus californicus. Next base: position 21,180,170 of record NW_026294503.1, read on the forward strand.
TCATTCATCTGTGCAATTTGTGATAAGTCATTGACTGGAAAAGTGAAACACAAACTAGTCTCAAATACAAGTATTTCTAGGCAGACTGCAACCACAACAGGCTGGAGGAACAGAAAGTGGTATGGGAAAAAGTCACACCCAGGAGGTTGATATAAAAGAATCTGATAGCACAAAGACCATCTGCTTAAAAAAACTACACTACTGAAACTAACAAGTGTGAGTCTCCTTATGGGAGTTAAATGAGGAAATATGGATCAGCAAGTACTGCCAGAGAAAACAAAAGCAAGCAGGAGTAGCAGTACTTCCAAATGCTGACCAATTTCCTGCCAAGCAGGCCTACATGATACACACCTCTGCCATGTTACCTGAGGGGTGTGCAGTCCATCTAAAGAAACTCTCTATGATACGACTGACTGTTGAATACTCTTACCAACATCCTGCACTGACTCAATGGGAAAGATGGGTGAAATATGGAATGCATGTGCAGTGATTTTCATGTTCCTGATTGGCATCAAATGTTTCAGATGTAGTGAGTACAAAGATGTTAGAGGTTCCAACAGAAGTTATCTAGGAGCAATCAAACCATCGGCACAGAAGACTGGACATAATGGCTACTTCTACACATCAGTGCCACATTACCTTCTGAGGTCCTCTCTAATCCTGATACCAACTCTGAGGACAAGAATGCTACTGGAAACATTTACACAGACGCCCTAAGAGATATGTACTATTGGAAAGTATTTTAACTTGTTAACTTTTATATATAAATCAAAAAAGCTAAGAAAATGCTAGCTAGATCTAAACCTATCTGTTCCTACTATTCTATAATCTTCTGGGCACAAGGTATTTAAATAAAGTTTGTGAATATTTTCTGTATAACTTTTAGACCAACTCCTCAAAAACATGCAACTGTACAGTCACTATGCTCCCAATTCCCAAGTAAGAGTCACAAACTCTTAAATCAGACCATCAGCATGGATCCACAGTTGACATCGGAACAAGCAAGGGCAAAAATATTGTGAAGAAAAGCAGTGTATTTAAAAGTACACACTGAGCTGGTGGTAACACATGCTTGTAACATTTGGACTCGAGAAGTGGAGACAGGAGGATGGCCACAAGTTTGAAGCTAGGCTGGCCTACATAGCAAGATGCTGTGCTGGAAAAAGAAAAGGTGTAAACCGTGAGCCAGTGTAGCAGAAATCCCAAAATACATAGACTCCCTTCCCTCCATGTAGTCTTAGCTGGACTGGAACTCTCCATGAAGATTCAGTTGACCTCAAACTCAGAGATCTGTCTGCCTCTGCCTCTAGTGTTAGGACTTAAGTTGTATGACACCATGCCTAGCCCAAAAATTGTCTTAAATCACCCTGTCAATCACTCAATGACTACTCTAAATAAATGAGCTTAGATTAAGTGAAAACCAGCAAGCAGAACCAAATGAATCAATGTGTGTACGTTTTAATTTATTCACGGGATAAATCTCACTACAGGCTTATTCTTGTCTTATGCATGTGAAAGTGCTTGATTATAAAGACTGTCTATTCCACAACATATTTAATGTATTAAACATTTTAATCAGGAAAAGATAGAGGTGGGGAGAACAGAAGCAACATATATAGCAAAAGTATACGACAATCAAACAGACTCGAATTCTAATTTCTTATTCTTGAGGCACCATCCATCATCTGGAAGATTACAGAATCTCTAAGAACTGTGAAAGGCGACTTATATGCTTTATGGTGACTGGGAATGATCTTACCACAACAGATTTTCTCTGGAAGTTTATGTTGTTGATACAGACGACCTGATGGGTTGTATATTAAAAAAAAAAAAAGAAAAGAAAAAGAAAGAAAGAAAACAACTATTATTAAATAAAAGCATAGCTGTATCCAAGTACAAATAAGAACTATGTTCTAAGCGGCTCAAAAACCGCACCAGCAAACTTGCTAAGTTTATATCTTCAAAGTCTACTAAATGAGTAATCTGCTTATTTTAAATCTAGCGAGAGCCCATGCAAAGGTTTACCTTGACAAAACTATAGCAGTACTTTTAAAAAGGTTTATGAGCCTGCGAGAGGCGGGAGGAGGCGGGAGCCGAAATCTGCTGAACAATGCTGTCATTCAAAACGTTTCCACTCTGCAAACGTCAGGTCCACTGGCGTGGACTCTTAATTCCCCATTCGTTTCCCAGCCCCATCAAGTCATTCACGCAAACAGTGAAAACAAAATCAAAGAAGGGTGAAAACCAGGGAGATGGGGGGCAGGCGGGGTACTTATAATTTGTACGGCCGTGGGCTTTCGAAGCCCTTGTCTCCTTTCTTCCTGTTCATCCTGGAGGGCTCTATGCCGGTGGGCGGCATGAAGAGCTCCGGCGGGGCTCGCCTTGCCGGCTGCTCGGGGGGCTGTGGCGCATTCCCGGCGGCGGCCCGTGCACCCTGAGCGCCCGGCCACCCGGCCTCGCCTCCCCTCCTCGGCCACTCTCAGCCGCCTCCGCCCGGCCCCTGTCACACAGATGAGCCGCGCTACCGCCGCTCAATGCCGCTGACGGCCGACATCTTGCCGGTCACCTCTGACCCGCTGCGTCAGAGGAAGTGGGACCCGGCGGAGGCAGAACCCGGAAGTCTGGTCCGGGCGTCAGTGGGCGGGGCTTGAGGGCTGACGCTAGGTCTTTAGGTTTGGCTCCTGTTTTCCCGTTTGTCTCTAAAAACTTAAGAACAGAGGAACGATTTACTGGGTGAGACGAGAAGAGCGGGAAGGAAGGGAGGGGGCGTTAAGTGTGAAGGACGAGGCGCCAGGTATAACCGAGGTGAGGGGCTAGGAGCTGGAAATGGTCCCCAAACCGAGACGTTGCGCTGTGTCCATAGCAAACGCGACCCATTTGCACCCTGTGGTTTAAACTGCAAATGTGTAACTAGACCGCAGGGCACTCTCAAGCCCCGATGTCCCAAGGCCTCGGCATCTCTTATGAATCTGCAGCTATAAATCGAATCACGTCCATAAATACAGAAATTTTTATTTAAAGATATTTTGGCGCCAATGTATTATGCATTTCCTGTTCCTGAGGGTCAAAGTGGCAAACCGGTATCTGTTAACTCCCTGTTAATTGTGGATTGTCCACTAACATTTTTGCCACCTTCGTAGATTTAACTTACCGTTTCTAAGGGTCCTGTTGACAAGTTCATTAGCTGATTTTAAATTATTTGAACGTTGGTCTAAACCAAAACCAATTAGGAAAATAAAGTCATAACTTTATCAAACGTTCCAGAACTAGGAATTATTTGTTCCCAATGAACATTTATTTATTAAACCCATACAGTGTAAAGGTAGAGCTCATAAATGCTTGACAACTGCCCTCATGCAGGACCACTTCCTTACTCTTTGTTTGCTGGGAGCATCCTCAGACTTCCATCATTTTCTACAGTTATATAAGTATAAGCCCCAGAAGGGCAGTGGTAGGCTTGTTCCAAGTTAGTCTCCTCAGAAAGTGAAGGGGAGTGCAGTGATAATGGAAACTTTTACTGTGTTTTATAAAGATACACTGAGGTGAACGCACTTCTTTCCATACCTCTGCTGAAAATCTTAACTCAGAAAGCTGTCTGGAAAGTCTTATAACCATCTGTGGGCTCACTGGCTTCTTGTGGAAAGCTGGAGGCGACGTCTCAACATTAGTACAGGAAACAAAAGTCTGTGTGTTTCCATGATACATATACATGTAGTTAACCTAAGGTCTGTGGTCTGGTCAAGGTCAGTGGCTGAATCAATGTTGGTGTCAACCTCTAGACCTTCCTAATGCTGTGACCCTTTAATACAGCTCCTCATGTTGTGGTGACCCCAACCATAAAATTATTTTTGTTGCTACTTCATAACTGTAATTTTTCTATTGTTATGAATCATAATATAAATACTTGATATACAACCTCCAAAGGGGTCATGACCCACGGGTCAGGAGCCACTGCTCTAGACCAACAGGTAACACTACCTCAATTGCTTCTGATTGGTCACTGGTTGAGTTTAGTAGGTCAATAGTTGAATCTAGTAGGCCTTCACTTACTGGATATAGTAGGTGTATTAGGGCTCTCTAGAGTCACAGAACTTACAGAATGACTCTTTCTCTCCATATATATATGGGAATTTATTAGAATGACTTACAGGCTGCAGTCCAACAATGGCTGGCTGTGAATAGAAAGTCCAAGAATCTAGTAGCTGCTCAGTCCCGCAAGACTGGGTGTCTTAGCTGGTCTTTTGCACATGTTGGAATCCCGAAGAAGTAGGCTCCATTGCCAGTAAAGGAATGGATGTCTGACAAGGTGAGGGCAAGCAGGTGAAGAACGAACCAACCCTTCCTTCTTCCATTGTCCTTATATTGGCTTCCAGCAGAAGGTGTGGCCCATATTAAAAGTGTGCCTTCCAGCCTCAAAGTCTGGATTAAAGGCAGGTTTGTTCCAGCCTCAAGATCCGGGTCACAAGTGTGCCCTCCATTTCTGGATTATACTTCATTCCAGATATAGTCAAGTTGACAACAAAGAATAGCAATCACAGTAGCTCATAGTTGAATCTGGTAGGTCTTTACGGGTTGGGTCCAGTGGGTCATCATTGATTGCTTCTATGTACAGACTGGGGAAAACCAGAGCCAGAGCACACAGAGAGTGCCAGGACTTTGCAGAGCATGGTGCCTCAATGAGAGTGGGGCAACCAGTGAACAAAAGGAAGGGATTACCAAAACTAGAAGTGATTTATAATTCTCTAGTGAGTTTACCTGTGTGGGGGATTGTACTGCTCCCTAGTGTTCTTCATAGAGGATGCAGGGTTATGCACACTTTACCCACAGTACATAGTTAAATAACCCAAGGCCAGTGTTAAGCCAACTTCAGCAATGTAATAAATAACTAATATAAAGGCTCCTACTGGTGATGGCTATTCTTGGTTGTCAACTTGACTACATCTGGAATTAACTAAAATCCAAGCAGCTTGCTACACCCATGAAAAACTTTTCTTAATTAAATATCTAAAGTCAGAAGATCCAACTTTAATCTGGATCTTTTGAGGTAGGAAGATCCACCTTTAGTCTGGGCCACAACTGGTAGCAGCCATTATAAAGGGCATCGAAGAAAGAAGCTTTTGTTCTTTGCCTGCTTGCTCTCACTCTCACTGGCAAGTTCATTCCTTCATTGGCATTAGAGCCTACTTCTTCCAGATTCTGGAGGATAAAGAGCAGCTGTAACATCTACCCTCATGGACTGAATAACTACTGGAATCTTAAACTTTTCATTGGTAGACAGCCATTGTTGGACTAACTGGACCACAACCTGTGAGTCAGTCTAATATATATATTATATATTATAATTATATAGCTATGTATTATAAATATCATATAGCATGTGTTATATGAATATTATATAAACATTGCATATTACATTATATATTATATGATGTTACATGTATATAATACATAATACAAAATATGACATAATATATCATAAATATTATATATAAATACATATATAGTATATATTTATATGCATATGTATATGATGTGTGCATATGTGATATATAACTATATATTTATGATATATAAATACATATATAATTATAGATTAACACATATAATTATAATATACATATACATTTTATATATTATGTATAATTATATATGATATAAAATTAGTATATGCTTATGTATTTTATAAAACATATATAAGATTATATTATAATATAATATACATATTCTAGAGCATCCTGACTAATGTATAATATACCCCTTAATTTAGAAACACCTTTTAACAGAATAAATTTTTGTATGAGATTAATAGTTATTTAGAAAACTTTCTAAGTATATTAATAACTAGGACACCAAATCTTAAGATACAGAGTTTATATGTGAAAATCAGAACTTTCTGCACATAGAATCTTACAGACTTCAAGATATATAAGTACAGTTTGTTTGTTTTTTTTTTTTCTGAGACAGAGTTTCTCTGTGTAGCCCTGTCCTGGACTTCCTCTGTAGACCAGGCTAGCCTTGAACTCAGATTCACCTGCCTCTGCCTCCCGAGTGTTGGGATTAAAGGTGTGTGCCATCACCATCCAGCTTTTATTTTTTGTCCTTGTATTTAGTGAGCATTGTGCAAGTGTAACCTGAAGGATATGGAAATATCTTACTGCACTGGAGAAATAAGAAATGGTAACAATTACAAAATGCGGAAGAGGAGAAAAAGTATTCAAAGAGTTGGTTTTAAAAACCAAGAATAGGGCCAGCAAGCTGGCTCAGCAGGTAAAGGTGCTTGCTGAGCGAACCTGGCAATCTGAGTTTGATCCCTGAAATTGAAAAGTGGGAGGAGAAAAAAAGACTACAGGGAAGTCCTCTGATCTATACACGCATGTCGCAGCATATGTACCCATGCACGCACATCATGTACATATACAATAGTCATTAGTAAAATTTAATCTTTAAAAAAGTCAGGGATAAAAATATGCAAGAGAATCTTCTTTTATTACATCCAGGAACTTTATAAAGCTATTTAGTCTCCCCAAAAAGTCTGCCATTCTTTTAAGAGATGAGTCTTCTTGAATTATAAACTTTCACGCCATTTTGCATTGAAGAACGAGAATATTTAGTAAGTAACGCACCTATAGTTTGCTTCTCTCCGCACAGATCTCTGTGGGAATAAAAATAAACAAATACCATGAATATTTTAGGGCACATAACGTGATACAGTACTGCTTACTTATCTCTACCTCCTAAAGCCATTTTTCTGTTTGTTTATTTCTCTGTGTAGCCCTGACTGTCCTGGAACTCCCTCTGTAGACCAGGCTGGCCTTGAACTCAGAGATTCACCTGTCTCTGCCTCCGGAGTGCCAGGACTAAAGGTGTGTGCTATAACATCTGACTTAAAGCCATGTTTCTAATAGCCATGTGAAAAGAACAGTGAAAACTCTGTTGTGGGATATTTGTTCACTGTGTGAAGATGTATTTGCTGTGACTGGTGTACTAAAAGACTGAACAGCCAATAGCTTGGCAGGAGGGATAGGTGGGACTTCTGGGCAGACAGAGAGGAAGGAGGAGATGAATCTAGGCACAGTATCAGATGGCAGTGAGACATGGGAAGGAATCAGACATAGAGTGAAAGAAAGGTGAAAAGCCACGATGCAAAACATAGATTAATATAAATGTGTTAAGGTATAAGAGCTAGCAGGACAAGCCTAAGCAAAGGCCGAGCTTTCATAATTAATAAGAAGTCTCCATGTTATTATCTGTGAGCTGGCGGCTGACAACACAACTGCTTCTAAGTCTTCATTGAACTAGGTAGATTAGATGTATCATTTCACTTAACCCTCACAAGAATAGGAGTAAGGAGTTCTTCAACCCTGTATTAGATATGAGGAAACAAACTGGGATATTAAAAAGGGTCAAATTTTGCCATCGTGTGTGTATGCCTTCAAAGTCCTATGTTATCTCCATTATATCATGTAATCTTTAAATTAGAAATAGAGGGGGCTGGAGAGATGGTTCAGCGGTTAAGAGCACTGGCTGTGCTTTCAGAGGTCCTGAGTTCGATTCCCAGCAACCACATGGTGGCTCACAACCATCTGTAATGAGATCTGGCGCCCTCCTCTGGCCACAGTATACATGCAGGCAAAACACCATATACATAATAAGTAAAATAAACCTTAAAAAAAATTAATTAGAAATAGAAGCAATGTGATATGGAAGCGTCTAAAGTCAAAGAACCTGTATCCTAGGCTTGTCAAGTATGGGCTCGTCTAGATTGCCTGCACTTCTGGGACTTTAGTTTACCTCAAAAAGAAGACTGCCTGAAGCATAATTTGAGGAGAGAGGAGATGACATGAGGAAAGAGAGCTAGAACACAGAGGGCCAGAAAGTTCACAGAAAGGGCCTGCTAAATATATTGTAAATGATTGTAAATATAATGCAGAGGCCACTAGTAGTATGTTAAACAATAGAAAAAGCATACTATGATCTGAGGTTTAAAGGATGGAGGAAATGAGTTAATTATGGAATTTTGGCAGTGAGAACATGGAAGACTCACTATATTGGTACTTTTCAATGTTTGCCAATTGGTAGGTCATGGTAAACATCAACTTTGAAAACAGAATATGAAAGTCACTACATTTATTCAGGCCTGGATGAGGGTACCCAGGGAACCATGAGCAAAAGAGGGAATGTAGCTGGGCCTAGTGGTACAGGTTTGTAACCCTGTAATCTTAGGCTCTTGGGAGTAGAACAATCACAGACTGAGGGCCTACCTGAAATAGGAGTGAGTTCCAGGCCTACTCAAACAACCTAGTAAGAACCTATCTCAAAAAAAGAAAAAGGAAGAAAACTTATCTCTGTGAGTTCGAGGCCAGCCTGGTCTCCAAAGTGAGTTCCAGGAAAGGCGCAAAACTACACAGAGAAACCCTGTCTCCAAAAACAAAAACAAAAGAAAAGGAAGAAAGAAAGAAAGAAAGGAAGGAAGGAAGGAAGGAAGGAAGGAAGGAAGGAAGGAAGGAAGGAAGCAGCAAGCAAGCAAGCAAGCAAGCAAGAAAGCAAACTTAAGAAGGACGAGGGCCAATGAGATGGTTCAGCACATAAAGGCATTTGCTTCCTGATGGCCTGAGTTCAATCTCTGGGACTGAACATCACAGAAAGAAGGAACCCACTCTTAAAAGCTGTCATCTGATTTCCACATATGAGCCATGACACACACTCCCCCGCTCTCCCTCAAACAAATAAACAGGGCTGGAGATAAAGCTCAGTGGTAGAGCACTTGGCTAGTTCAATCAGGCATTTTCCTATGAAGGAGAGAAAAGGACATGGGGTCAGCAGGTTGCTTGGCAGTCTGGGTGACACTATAGACCATGTGTGATGAGGATGACCCAGTATGGGAGAAAAGAGAGAACTCAAGAAGCCAGGTCTCAAAGAGGGCCAGAGGAGATGGCTGTAGAGCAGAGGGAGGACTGGCCTCAATAGGAGGAAGAGTGGGAGTGGAGAGATGGCTCAGTGGTTAGGAGCACTTGCTCCACAATCATGAGGACTGGGATTTAGATCCCAGCACTCATGGTACCACACTGGTTGTTACGTGTGGGGGTGGGGCACCAGCATTTACCACCCCCACCCATACACACACACACACACACATGCGCACACTCCCACATACACAAAGATTAAATAGATGAATAAATATAACTAAAAAGAAGAAAAGAACACCACAAGCAATGCCTCAGGCAGCAGGAAAGCTAGGAGGTGGCAATCAATGAGAGGTATCTACCTTTGGGACATGGGTATACTTACTCTCCTCGGAAGAACTGTGACTTTTGTAGGAAGGACAGCAGAGAAATGATTATAGAAGGAATGTTAAGGGGAAAAGATAACACACACTCTACCTTGAGGATGAATAACCAGACAATGATAGGGCAGGCCATCTGAGAAAGTTTCAAGGGACACAGTATCCTCAGGGACTACACAGCACTGTCGTGTTCAGGTCATAAATCTGAACCCCTACACCACATCTTACAGAACAACCTTCATAACCCATTCTGACTGAATTACTTACTGGATATATGGAGCGATGTCTTCTTCCGTCCACTTTTCTCTTAGAGAGAAGAGACTATTAAAACGCTCCTGTGTTCCCTCAGGCAAATCATCGACTTTGAGCAAAAAGATGATTTCTGGTCTTGAATTCCTATCCACCAGTGCTAAACCCTGCAACAGACAAGAAGGGAAAAGGGCAGCTGAAGTAATGATCTCATATTTAAACATGACTCGTTTCTTTGGCCATTAGGTTTAGCCCAAGGAATTTAAAACACCAGAGACATGAAACTTTACAGAAAGTCTAGCCAAAGACTTACAGGGCGCCATTTTCATAAAACAGTTCCTGCAAGCTGTGATGTCTTTGCCCTCTACAGTCTGGCTGCCACTGCCATCATTTTACCAAGATAGCTTTTGTCACCAGTGGCCAGTCACTGCCAAGTACAGAAAGCCCTTCCTTGGCTTGTTGGCTCATCTTACCAGTCCCATTTTCTTATTAATGTCCACTCCCCTTTCCTTTTCATTTCTTTCCACCTTGGACGCCACTGCCTTCTCCTCTGTCTTAATGTGTCGTTTCCCAGACCTCCACCCCAGCCCATTACCTACTTCTCCACCCGTCCCAGGTAACCTCACCCTACCCCACAGGCTCCAGAGCCCCGGCTCATGACTGGAACATTTGCATCTTCTCCTCAGATACATCTGCTGAGCCCCAGAGCCACATGTCCAGATTACAGAGGACACCTACTCCATTCCCACTGCTTGGAGAAACAGGAAATCTAGATAACCTAAATTCTGGTATTCAAATCCCATACCTGAGTTGCCATAAGATTTCTCTATCCATCACTCCATCACCCAGATTCTGTTTGTTTTTTTACATTGTGTGTGTGTGTGTGTGTGTGTGTGTGTGTGTGTGTGTGTGTGTGTGTGTGTTATAGTGTAGGGCAGAGGGAATATGTGCACTTGACAGCACACGTGTAGAAATCAGAAGACAAATTAAGAGTCATTTCTCTCTGTCCATCACGTGGGTCCTAAAGATTAAACCCAGGGTGTGAGGTTTGGTGGCAAGCACTTTTACCTACTGAGTGCCATTTCTTGCCTTGCAGTGTTATCTAATTCTCTGGCCAGTATTCTTTGAGCACGGGGTCGGGGGAGAGGAGGGGGGTTGTTTGTTTGCTTGTTTGTCCCCTCCCCCCTTTTTTGAAGCAAGGTCTTCTCTAGACCAGACTGACATAACCTCATTGTGTAGCCGAGGATGATCTTGAACTCCTGATCCTCTGGCCTCTACCCTAAATGCTGGGGATTGAACTAAGGGCTTTGTGGGTACTAGGCAAGTGTTCCACCAACTATGACACATCTGTGGCCCCAACAACTGTGCATAAGTACCGGAGGAAGTTAAAGGACTCTGTGATAGGGCAAATGAAGGCTGTACCCTGTACCCCTAACAGGTGTCTAGGAAAATAAAATAGCTCCCAGTTGAGCTCCAGGACAAGAATCACCTCATCCAGTCAGATATCACCTGGAGAGCCCCAGGCACAGCCCCCATCAGCCTTACCTTCAGCTGATCAAGCTGAGTGGTCATTCCCTCGGGGACACTCTGCTGCCACACCTCCTGGAACTCGGCGAGGTTAAATTTCACAGCGTTCTGCAGCAGCATCTCTGCGGTCACTCGGCATATTTTGTCCTCATTCAGTTCAAAATAAACTTCATCTAAGGAAACGGCGTCAGATAGGTTCATGCGTATCTTTTTAAAAATGGCATTGGTCTATTTATTATTTGTGTGTACGTGCATGGACACATAGGGCTCTCAGATGACCACTTTGAAGAGTCTGTTCTCACCTTGTACTAGGGATAAAGCTCAGGTCACCAGACTTGGCTCAGCCATCTCACTGATACTGTATTATCTAATTATTCAGTACAATATTAGCACTTCCTTTACCTCAACAGAATGTCTTGAAAGGAATCCTGTATCTCTGTCCATCTCCCACAGTCCCATGGTTCTTATTAACACCAATAGACTTCTTTATCACACAATTTAAAATCCCTATTAGAATACTTTCCAATCTAGCCGGGCGGTGGTGGTGCACGCCTTTAATCCCAGCACTCGGGAGGCAGAGGCAGGCGAATCTCTGTGAGTTCGAGGCCAGCCTGGACTACAGAGTGAGTTCCAGGAAAGGCGCAAAGCTACACAGAGAAACCCTGTCTCGAAAAACTAAAAAAAAAAAAAAGAATACTTTCCAATCTTTACCTTCATCCACGTATTTCTTTCCATAGCATTTAAGACAGTGTTCAATCATTTCTCTGAAAATTTAAAACATACAAGAAAACTGATCAGCATCTTATAAACATTTTAAACCCAGTTGCCAACTATAAACTCATATAAATTAAGGATTTGAAATATTAAATTACTTGGATGATAAATAATACTTAAAAGAACTAATTTAAATATTCTAGGAAATGTCACATACGAGGTCTGTGCTACACATTTTGCATGAATTATATAGTCATACATTCATTGTTATACAGTAGCTCAAACACAACCAGTAATTTTTTTGTGTGTGTGACCAAAAAAAAAAAAAAAAAAAAAAAAAAAAAGCAGAAAAGATGATGCAGAATTATTCACCCCAGTGACCAAAAGTCTCAAATCCTTTCTGGTTGTATATTTTTAATTTTCTCCCCACCCCTGGGCTACAGAGCAGCTCAGAAGTTAAGAGCACTTGCTGTTCTTACAGAGGACCCAGGTTCAGTTCCAAGCACCCACCTGGTGGCTCAGAACCACCAGTTAACTCCAGTTCCAGGGATCTGAGGCCCTCATCTGCCCTCTACAAGCAGCAGGCATGTACATGATGCACATACATACATGCAGGCAAAAACTCATACACATAAAATAAAAATAAATATTTAAAAAATTTTTTCTATATAAGAATATAAATTCTATGCCCCCAGTTTACTTCTTGTCTGAAAAAGAATTTCATTGTCTTAAAGAAATCTGCAGGGACAAATAATGGAAACACTCACTCTGGCTCCAGAGGTCCAAGTTCCTGCAGGCATACATTCAAGGGAACTCTACTAAAAGACCAAGATTCGGAGTCCACAAGCTGAGTTACGTGATTCAGAAGTTTGATCTCATAATCAAATTCAAGAATCCTCCAATAACCTACAAATGCCAAATGTCAAACTTACCAAAGAACATTGTAGGTGAAGAGATTAGATAATCAATAAATAAAGTAGTAACACCCCCTTCCCCATAAGTCATTGTGGTGGCTACTGTTAACTGTCAACGAGACACAATCTTGAGTGCCCTGGGAAGAGACTCTCAGTGAGGGATAGCCTGAGGTAACCTGTGCTGCGTGATGCTGCCGAAAGTGACTCTCTGTCCACAGCTATCTGAAAATGTGTTCTCACAGCACAGAGAAGCCCAGCTCACTGGAGAGATGACAGATTCTGCTGCGGTGTGGACACGAACAATAACCGCTGGGGGGTCAAGACATCTTTCCCTAGTTCTAAAGAAACTGGCCACACACGTACACAATGGAATTTTCTTCAGCAGTGAAGAATGAAATGATGACATTCGAAGGAAAATGGATGGAAGTGGAGAACACTATGTTAAGAGAGATGAACGAGACTGAGAAAGACAAATACCATGTTTTCTTGAATACATAGAATCCAGATTTAAATTTGTGTGTGCGCGCTCATATGTGTGTGTGTGTATGTGTGTATGTGTGTGTGTATGTGTGTGTGTATGTGTGTGTAGGTATGTGTATATGTGTGTGTATGTAGGTGTGTATGAAGACACATTTATATGTACGACGTGAAGGCAGAAATAAGATTATAAGGGAGAGGTCTAATGGGAGTGAGGAAGGAAGAAAAATTAAAGGAATATACCTGTCATTAAACCAAAAGGAAGCCTATTTGCAGGGCAGAAGGTCATCTCCAAGAGAAGGCAGACAGGTGATGGAGGGGGCAGACAGGTGATGGAGGGGGCAGACAGGTGATGGAGGGGACAGAAGGTGATGGAGGGGGCAGACAGGTAATGGAGGGGGCAGACAGGTGTTGGAGGGGGCAGACAGGTGTTGGAGGGGGCAGACAGGTGTTGGAGGGGGCAGACAGGTGTTGGAGGGGGCAGACAGGTGTTGGAGGGGGCAGACAGGTGTTGGAGGGGGCAGACAGGTGATAGAGGGGGCAGACAGGTGATGGAGGGGGCAGACAGGTGATGGAGGGGGCAGACAGGTGATGGAGGGGGCAGACAGGTGATGGAGGGGGCAGACAGGTGATGGAGGGGGCAGACAGGTGATGGAGGGGGCAGACAGGTGATGGAGGGGGCAGACAGGTGATGGAGGGGGCAGACAGGTGATGGACGGGGCAGACAGGTGTTGGAGGGGGCAGACAGGTGATGGAGGGGGCAGACAGGTGATGGAGGGGGCAGACAGGTGATGGAGGGGGCAGACAGGTGATGGAGGGGGCAGTAGGAGGGTGTCTAAGAACAAAGTATAATGATACATACATGAAAATGTCACAGTGAGCCAGGTGCACTGTGGCACATGCCTTTAATCCCAGCACTCAGGAAGCAGAGGCAAACGATCTCTGTGAGTTTGAGGCCAGCCTGGTCTACAGAGTGAGTTCCAGGACAGCCAGGGCTACACAGAGAAACCCTGTCTTGAAGAAAACAAACAACAGCCACAAATGTCACTGTGGACTATGTCTCTTGGTATGCTAACCATAAAATTAATTTGAAAGACACCTGTCCCTATTTCTGCGAAGGAATCTGAAATGCCATTGGATATGGTAGTGAATACCTACCCTAGCACTCTGGAAGCTGAGGCAGAAGAATCTCAAATGTTCAATGCCAGCTAGCTACATAGCAAATTCAAGTTCTAGGCCAGCCAGAGCTACAGAGCAATGCCCTGCAGGAATTTAAAACTAATGGCCCAGATATCACTTTCAAAATAAACTCAAATGCCTATCTATCATTTTGCCAGGAAAATTTCTGTATATTCTGGAAAATCGAAAGTATCATTAAGAGCCGAGTGGTAGTGCCACACATTTAATCTCAGCACTTGGAAGGTAGAGGCAGGCGAATCTGAGTTCAAGGCTAGCCTGGTCTACAGAGAGAGTTCCAAGATGGCCAGGGCCACAGAGAGAAACCCTATCTCAAAAAAAAGGGGGGGGGGACATGCATGCAGTTCTTTATTTAAAAGAGTTTTCCACATTTAAGGGCAAGGCACACAAAAGCTAATCTTGTTTGTAAGGTTATGAGCAAAACGAATAGCATATCCACAAACCATACTGATTTCCTTCTTCTTAACTAATAGGTGAAGAAACAGGATGTTTCTCTAGGCAAGCTAAGAGTGGGTTCATAGTGGCCGAGTGGCACATACCTTCAGCACCAGTACTTGGGAAGCAGAGGCAGGGGGATTTTCATGAGTTCCAAACTAGCCTCATCTATTTAGTGCAGTGATTCTCAACCTTCCTACTTCCTTTAATACAGTTCCTCATGTTGTGGTGACCTCCAACCATAAAATCATTTTCGTTGCCACTTCATAATTTTGCTACTGTTATCTGATATGCAGGATACATGATAAGTGACCCTGTGACAGAGTCGTTTGACTCCCAATGGGGTTGAGACTCATAAGTTGAAAAGTGCTGATTTAGTGAATTCCAGGCCAGCCAGGGCTATGTAGTGAGATCTGCCTCAAATAGATAGATGGGTAGATGGATGGATGGATGGATGGATGGATGGATGAACGGATGGGTGGGTGGACGGACAGACGGACGGACGGATAGGTAGCTCATAGATGCTTACAAACACGGACTCAGTGATGACTACAGATCCAGACAAAAATGCTGACAAAAATGCTACACTCCAGAGCAGAAGCCAATGAAACCCTTAAGGGAGGCACCACAGAACTCTTCTTCATCAACCTCTGAGCTCAACCTACCTGGATCTTCCGCATGTGCTGAAATTATAAATAATGCATGTTCATCAGCGCACCAGCATTAGCATCTGAAGAAGCACAGCACACTTTCCAAGCTATCAGAAAATTTAATGAAGTTGTTGACCTGATTCCAATCCAAAGATGTAGCACTGATGCCATGTCTGTCATTTACACAATCCCAGGCCCTTGCTAGGCCTCAATTTTTTACCTATTTAAAAATTGATTAGCCGGGCGGTGGTGGCGCACGCCTTTAATCCCAGCACTCGGGAGGCAGAGCCAGGTGGATCTCTATGAGTTCGAGGCCAGCCTGGTCTCCAAAGCGAGTACCAGGAAAGGCGCAAAGCTACACAGAGAAACCCTGTCTCGAAAAACCAAAAAAAAAAAAAAAAAAAAAAATTGATTTAAGCCCGGTGTGGTGGTACATGCCTTCGGGAAGCAGAGAGGCAGATGGATCTCTGAGTTTGAGGCCAACCTTGCCTATATAGTGAGTTCTCAGACAGCCAGGGCTATAAAGAGAAACCCTGTCTCGAAAAACCAAAATAAATAAATAAATAAAATAAAAATCGATGTAAATGAAAAGACCAGACTACTTGATATTTAAGGACTTTTAAAGGGAAAGGTCTGTAGTGAGTGGTTCAAATGTCACTCTGTTCACAGACTGACAGAATGACCTCATGTAACCATCATCTTATAGGCTAGTGCAAGACAAACATCATCACCGTGTGTGTGTGTGTGTGTGTGTGTGTGTGTGTGTGTGTGTGTGTGTGTGTGTGTGTGTTGGGATTCAAACACGAGGTCTCACACACACTCAACAAGTACCCTTCCACTCCTGATATCATCACCTTTGAAGCTAAAAGGAAATTAAACAAGCATGCAACCTGGCTAAGGTGTCCCAAAGCTTCTCCCTCGCTTAGGATACAGTCCCGCCATTATGAATGGCAATAGTTACGCTACCTCCAATCTCACAGGCATTCAGGACTTGTAACTGGGCCATTATTTCTTCCTCGCTTGCCTGAATTTGATCAAGCAAATCTTCAGTTGTATACTGAAACAAACAAAATAGATATGTATCTTAATCATTTGAGAAACATTACCTTCTTAGTTTTCTTTTTTAGTTTTGGAGAAGTAGTAAGTAGAGATGGTGACAGCATGAATAGTTTCTTCTGTTAATGCATAATGATCATAACACAAAATCAAAATCTGTCTTAAAACAGGGGCGAATCTTGACGCCATTGCACTTGGCAATGGTTTATTGACTAGGACACTAAGAACACAAATGACAGAAGAAAAGACGTAAGCCAGGTGTGATGGCACACACCTGTAATCCTAGCCCTTGGCCAGCTGAAGGAAGAAGAACTTGAGGTAGCCTGGGCTACACAGTTTGATCCTATCTATAAAACAAAAACAAAGAAAGAACAAGAAAAGGAGGAGGAGGAAGAGGAGGGAAGGGAGGAAGAGGAGGGTCATCAACTAGACTTCGTAAAAAGGATCAAGTTTTGTACTTCAGAATGCTGTTTGCTGGTCATGGTGTTGCACACCTGTGATGGAAGTGCTCTGGAGGTGGAGGCAGGGGGATCAAGGTCCGGTCTAAGAGCTGGTAAGATGGCTCAGCAGCTAAAGATTTTTGATGAGTAAAGACGCTTGCCATTGCAAGCCTGATACCCTGAGTCTGATTCCTGGAACCCATGTAAAGATGGAAGGAGAGAACTGACTCCACAAAGCTGTCTGTCCTCTGACCTCCACACTCAGATCATAGGATGTACACCCACCCACCTCCTCATATACATGTCCAACACACACCAGTCTCAAAAATAAAACAAAGAGGGCTGGTGAGATGGCTCTGTAGGTAAAGGTGGATGCCACCAAGTCTGATGACTTAAGTTCAATGCCCAGAATCCACAAGGTGGGAGAGAAAACCTAAGCCTGCAAATTGACTTCTGACCTCCATACTCAGGTGATGGCACATGAGCACCACTACCACCCACCACACATACCAAATAAATAAACGTAAAAACAAAACACCTATCTATACAAAAGGACAAATAAATATATGTTTGCACTTAAATGATGTATTAATAGTGAAATTCAAAGAGACAAGAAGTAGTGAGTAGTTGCCATTTCCTGGGGGCAGGAGGTTATTATTTAATAAGTAGGGAGTTTATAAAGATAAAATGTTCTATAGATAGATGGTGTTGGTGATGGCACATCACCATGAACACACTAAATGCTACTGAACTTATTAAAATGGGAAGTGCTGTGTGGTGTGTATTTTTATCACAATAAAAAGTAATCAAGTTGCCAGGCAGTGGTGGCACACGCCTTTAATTCCAGCACTCAGGAGGCAGAGACAGGCGGAGCTCTGTGAGTTTGAGGCAAGCCTGGTCTACAAGGTGAGTTCCAGGCCAGCCAGGGCTGTTACAAGAGAGTATATACAGTGATACCCCCAAATAATAAAATAATAATAATAATAATCTTTATCAAGTCAGGCTAAATATGGTGGCACATGCCTTTAATTCCAGCACTCGAGGCAGAGGCAGGCAGAGCTCTGTGAATTCAAGGCCAGCCTGGACTATAGAGTTCCAGGATAGCCAGGACTACATAGTGAGACCTTGTCTCATAAAACAAAAACAAAAATCAAAGTCAGGCATGGCACACATTTGTAATCCCAGCACCCATGAGGCACAAACAAGAAGATTGCTCCAAGTTCAAAGCCAGCCTGGTGTACATAGACAGTCATAGGCCAGTACAAAGTAAGACATTCTCTCAAAAATAAATAGATAGATAGATAGATAGATAGATAGATAGATAGATAGATAGATAGATAGATAAAGCAGGGAGAAAGGAAGGGGAGAGAAATTAAGCAAGTAAAAAAGTAAAAGTAAAAATCTTTGCATCATGTATATCTATTAAGGAACTATATTTCACTTTTTTATAAGGAAGGTAAGTAACACAATTTAAATTGAGGGAAAAGAATTGAACAGACATTTCTCTAAAGATATATAAAGTGCCAATAAAGCTGAATATGTTGGCACACACCTGGAATTCCAGCATTAAGCAGAAGACCAGCTTGGGGAGCTTGGAGTGATATAGAAAGACCCAGTCTCAAAAACAAACCAAAAAAAAAAAAAAAAAAAAAAACCACGGGGCTGGAGAGACAGTTCAGTGATTAAGAGAGCACTGGCTGCTCTTCTACAGCATCCAGGGTTCAATTCCCAGCGCTCACATGATGGGTCACAGCTGTCTGTAACTTCAGTTTCTGAGGACTCAGTGGGTCCATGGGTCTGGCTTCCATGGGCACTTCAAACACACAGCGCACAGACAGACATACATGCAGGCAAAACACATGAAATAAAATCTCCAAAAAAAAAAAAAAAAAACCCAAAATAAAACTCAAACAAGCAAGCAAAAAAACGACAATCAGGGTCTAGGGATACAGCCCAGGTAGAGTGCTCCCGAAGCATGTGGGAAGCTCTGGGTCCCATCTCCAGTGCCACTGACACCCTCCATTGTAGTGCATGCCTGTAATATCAGCATTTAGGAAGTACAGACAGGAATATCAGGATTCCAAAGCCATCCTCAACTACATAGCAAGTGTGAGGCCAGCCGGTGATCAATGAGATCCTGTCTCAAAAAAAAGACAACAAATCAGAACAAGAAAGATGGTCAGCATCATTAGTTATGAGGAAATGGCCACTGAAACTGTAACAGGGTATCACTTTATATACTTACCTAAAGCCTGAAGCACACACTAGCCCCAGGTGGTCTCCAATCCATCTCCTAACTCAGCCCAATCCTGCTTTGTTTCTTGTTTTGATTCAGCAAATTCTAGTCCAATCAAGGCAATATTGTAAGACTGGGGTTACCAGGGCCCATACCACCAGGCCAGGCTCCTGCTTAGCTTCTGAGGTCAAACGACATCAAGCATATTTAAATGGCAGAGTCCTTGACAATATGCCACTCTATATCTACCCAGACAGCTTTATGTTTATGTCCAAAGGTTATGTTCAAACCTTTATAACACAAATTTTAAAAAATAAGACCATCACCAATAATGGATGATGGCACACACCCTAAATAAATAAATAGATAAATAAATAAATATAAATAAATAAATTAGCATTTTAAAATTTCAAATAAAACCAAGAGATAATATTCTTACTTTTGAGCGGCTTGGATCCTCTTCCTTGTGACTGTCAGGGCCTTCGTAGGTATTTTCCATCAGGAGCTTCTTCAGCTTTTTTAATTTAGGTCTGCATCTTCTTAATTCCCAATAATTATTAGAGAAACCAAAGATCTAGAAATCACAATGCAGCATAAGCCTTTGTGGGCCTTTCTCAGACATAAAAACATTCCCGCAAAGTCATCTTTGCTCTGTGGCACCTTCCCAGCCATCTGAACTACTTTGAAAAGCCCGTTAAGAAAAACACCGCCACCAGGTGCACACCTTTGATCCCAGCACTCAGGAGGCAGAGGCAGGCAGAACTTTGTGAGTTCAAGGCCAGCTTGGTCTAAACAAAGAAACCCTATCTCAGAAAAAAAAAAATTTTTTAATTAAAAAAAAGAGAGAGAGGAGAAAAGCACTGCTAAGAAAATGATGATCAATACCTGAACATCACACCCTAAAAATATTCTAGAAACATGCTAGAATGAGTGGGTGGCGATAATTCTATCAACCAGATGGAAACAACTAGAAATATAAAATAAATAAGAGAAATGCCAAGCATGGTGGTACATAGAATACATGCAGGCCAACATCCATACATATAAAATAAAAATAAATTAACCTGCTGGTGATGGCGCACGCCTTTAATCCCAGCACTCGGGAGGCAGAGTCAGGCAGATCTCTGAGTTTGAGGCCAGCCTGGTCTACAGAGCGAGCTCCAGGACAGGCACCAAAGCTACACAGAGAAACCCTTTTCTTGAAAAACAAAAAACAAAAAACAAAAAAAAAAGAAAGAAAAAAAAATAAATTAAACCTCCAAAAACAAAACACAGGGTCTGGCATGGCAGCACATGCTTTTAATTACAGCATTCCAGAGACAGAGGGAGATGGATCTCTATGAGGTCTAGGCTAGCCTGGTCTATACACTATATACAAGTTCCAGACCAGCCAGGGGTACACAGTGAGACCTTGTCTCAAATAAATAAATAAATAAATAAGCAAACAAAAATATGCCCATGACCTGGGATATAGCTCAAAGGCAGATGAGGCAAGAGGATGAAGAGTTCAAGACCAGCCTGGGCAACACTGAAAGACTGTCTCAGAAATCAACCCCAAAACAGGAGGCTGGGAAGGGACCTCCACTGGTAGAGTGCCTGCCCAACCTGCAAGCAAACCCCGGATTTGATCTGAGCACTACTGCAGAAACCAGGGATGATAGTGTGTGCCTGGAGTCCCAGCACTTGGGAACTGGAAGCAGCAAGATCAAGATCAGAAGTTCAGGGTCATCCTAACTACATAGCACGTTCAGGACTAGCCTGGGCTACAACACACACACACACACATACACACACACACACACACACACACACACACACACACACACACACACTTATTGATAGCTCCCCTCTCCTAATACCGTATGAATCATTACAACTCCCAGCACGTCCCCTTGTTTCTTCTTCAATTCTCTTTTTAAGGAAACAGCGACTCTGAGTCATTCTGAAAGAATCACGGGCTTTGCTTCAATTGTCACATGCGTGACAACCAAGAGAAGTTGGAGACTTTTGTTTGGTAACTACCATTGGCATTCTCCAAAATAAGCAATGTTTTACTTGGCTCCATATTAACAAACTGACCTAACTTCAAAACTAAGACACACATTCCCTTCCAGCCTCAAATTTTTTCCTTTCTCTACCTCATAAATTCTACCAAATGCACTAGTTGTGGTATGAGGGATTTATTTTTCAAAACATATCTGTGGCATAATTTACTAAAAATGGATAAAACTTTAAGAATGAGTCAGTTAGGGTTGGAGAGATGACTCAGTGACTTAAAAAACTGGTTGGTTGCTCTTCCAGAGGACCCAGGTTGGATTCCCAGCACCCACATGGCAGCTCACAACCATCTGTAACTCCAGTTCTAGGAGTATATGACGCCATCTTCTGGTCTCAAAGGGCACTCACTGCATGCACATGGTTCACAGACATAGCACGCAGGCAAAACACCCACACACAAAACTTTTACAAAATAAAATAAAATAAGAATTTTAAAACAGAGCAAGTTGCCTAATAGCAAACAGACCACATTAAGAGAAAGATTGGATGTGTCCGAGAAAAAAAAAAAAAAAGGGCCAAAGTGGAAAAAAAGAGAATTCACAAATTCAAAAAGAACTGAGACACTTCAAACTTTCAGTAAGGAAATTTTTAGACTTCCTATGAGGATACATATCTTTTACCAAAAGTGTTTAACCAAAGGGAAGCTTGGAACCCAGAGTGCCATTCTCAGATATGGGCATAGGACAAAACAGTACCTCCGTGTGAACAATGTTACTCTGTGTTTCCTCCCTCTTCAGCTGGTCTGGAGTCTTGCAGCCAGGGATGAAAAGCAGCATATTGGACGTGTCTGCTATCTTCAGGTCATAGGTCTTGTCTCTACTGCACAACACGGCTTGTTCATCTTTGTCCCCTCGAATCACAAAACTACGGGAAAATGGAGGTGGGGGCAGAAGACACGGCTTATTTAGACACTAGTGGATATCTCATTTCAAATACTTCCCAGTTCCTCTGGCTTCTAGATTTAAAATTCAGCCTTGGGGCTGTACCTGTGGTACTTTGAAGGAGAAATCCGCTGGGCAGTGGTGGCGCACACCTTTAATCCCAGCACTTGGGAAGCAGAGGTAGGCGGATCTCTGTGAGTTCAAGGCCAGCCTGGTCTACAGGGAGAGTTCCAGGATAGGCTCCAAAGCTACACAGAGAAACCCTGTCTTGAAAAACCAAAAAAAAGAAAGAAAGAAAGAAAGAAAGAAAGAAAGAAAGAAAGAAAGAGAAATCCACCCACCCCCACCACCAGGTTCAATGGAGATTTAGGAGGTGTGGCCTTGTGGGAGGAAGTGTGTCACTGAGGGTGAGCTTTGAGAGTATAGAACCTGGCCTTCTAACTCGCTCTCTCAACTCTGTGCTTGCCATAAAAGATGTATCTCTCCGCTTCCTACTCCCACTGCATGGCTGCAGCTGGCTACCAGGCTCTCTCACAGTGATGGACTCTTAACATCGGGAACCATAAGCCCAAATGAAATTTTCCTTCTATATGCTGCCTTGGTCAAAGTGGGATTTTTGTTTGTTTTGATTTTTTTTTTTTTTTTGAATCACAAAACAGCAAAGAAACTGATACAGGCCCCTGTGGTACAATAATGGAGTCCACAGAAAAAAACACCAGGACTTAGAGCTAGCTAGCTATCCAGTACCTAACCAAGGAAAATTAATTAAATACAGGCAAGAAAGACTCCAAGAGACCAGAAGGCCAAATGTCACCACAGACAGGCTAAGAACACCAGAAGACACTGCACCCAGATGCTTTAGTCATGATGCTGTGGTATGCAGCTGGCTGAAGGGCCAATGGTGACACTCACTTGTGATTCTAGCAATTGGGAGGTGGAGGCAAGGGGATCAGAAGTTCAAGGCCATCCTCAGCTACATAGTAAGATAGTACACGGTGGATTTGAGGTCAGCCTCATCTACTTGAGATCCTTTCTAAAAACAAAACAACAACAAAACCAAAACCCCAAACAAACCAAAAAAGCAAAGGGAAAGAAAATGCCACAGCAGTCTTCTAAAACAGGCTAAAGCGGCACTTTACTTCTCAAACATACACACAGAGACACCTTGGAGAAGATAGGCAGACTGGGATACGGTAGGTCTGGGATGAGACCTGGGATTCTGCATCTCTCACAAGTTCCCAGAGGATAAGGATGCAGCTGGTACCCACTCAGGTCCGGGATGAGACCTGGGATTCTGCATCTCTTACAAGTTCCCAGAGGATAAGGATGCAGCTGGTACCCACTCAAGGCATCCTTGTCTTATTCTGCACAGTCAAAGGTTCACAGCATGGCCTAATCATCGGCTACGTGGCAGAGAGACCTTGGGAAAGGAAGGCTGCATGAGAATTCTATTTACAAACCAGACTAAAGACTGGAGTTTACCACAACTGAAGAAGATCTTGTAAAGGTGAAGGTGAGGGAGCTGGAGAGATGGCTCAGTGGTTAACAGTACTGGCTGTTCTTCCAAAGGACCTGGGTTCAATTCCCAGCACCCATATGGCAATTCCCAACTGCCTATAACTCCATTTCTAGGGGATCTGACACCTTCATACAGACATACATGCAGGAAAAACCCAAATGTTAAATAAATAATAAATAAGTCTTTTTAAAAAAGGTTAAGGTGACGAGGGGGGAGAAAGGCGAAGATGACAGAGATTCTGAGGTGTTGGTTCTGTTTTCATTACCTATAAAGCATTTTATACTTTTGTGCACAACCAACTTCCCTTAACTAAACAATAAATAACCTAAAATAGGAGACTGGACTTTTCTAAAACTAAACCTTTAGTTAGTGTAAAGAATAAGAGGGGTGTTGTTTGTTTGTTTGTGTTTTGACTCGTGGTGCCAATAATGTTCAATGCAGTAGTTCTCAACCTGTGGGTCGATCCCCTTTGGGGGCTGAACATCAGATATCCTGTATATCAAATATTTACATTATGATTCATAACATAGCAAAATTACAGTTATGAAGTAACAATGAAATATTTTAATGGCTGGGGGTCACCACAGCATGAGGTACTGTATTAAAGGGTCACAGCATTAGGAAGGTTGAGAACCACTGATTCAATGGGTCTAAGCACCTACTCTTTCTACATCCTATTACTACTCCCACTTCAAAACATTGTGTTAGGAGTAGAAAGGTAAGATCAGGAGTTCAAGGTCACCCTTGGCTACAAGACCAGCGGAGGCCAGTCTAGGATACATGAGACCCTGTCTCATAAAAACCAATACTAAAAGTGAGGGGTACATTTTGTTCCAATTCTTGTTCAAGAATAAATAAATAATAAATAGATAGATAGATAGATAGATAGATAAATAGATAAATAAATAAATAAATTAAGCGGGAGGCCAAGGTGCCAGTTCACCAGGTAAAAACCTACATGAAAAGCCAGATGGACTCATGGGCATCTGTAACCCAGCACTCCTGTGGGCAGATGGGGGTGGAGACACGAGAACTGGCCAGGGTACTCGGTGAAGCTGTAGAAACAAGGGGCATTCTACCTCCCTCAAACGTGGAACCAACTCGCGAGAGTTGTTCTCTGGCTTCAAATCACACATAGGCAGAGTCTCAGTCTCAGTCTCAGTCTCAGTCTCAGTCTCAGTCTCAGTCTCAGTCTCAGTCTCAGTCTCAGTCTCAGTCTCAGTCTCAGTCTCAGTCTCAGTCTCTCTCTCTCTCTCTCTCTCTCTCTCTCTCTCTCTCTCTCTCAAGTTCAGCTGAATCGTGCTAATACGTCAGTCTAGCAGAGAGAGGCATGGATTCCTCCTGGCAGATGACAGCAAACCGGGGATCCGCCCACGAGCCGCTATTGGCCCAATCAAAGCAACTCTCTGGACCAGTTCCTCATTCAGAGATCCCACACTACAAAACGCAACAGGTAGGTAGCCTTGCACGAGGGGATCGGCGTGCCCAGGGTACCCCCACACACCCATCCTGGCTCACCTGTGCCCGGCCTCCAGCTGCTGGCACAGTGCGGGGTCCAGCTCCAGCAGGCAGAAGTCGCCGGAGGCGGCGCCGCTGGTGCCGGGACCGAAGCTCAGACAGTGCACCGTGGGCAGCAGCTCGGCGGCGTTCAGCTTGGCGACCTGCAACGTCGCGTCCACCTCCTCGCGGGTCCTCCGCGAAGCGAGCGGCCGAGGCATGCCGCGGCACCGAAAGGGGCGTGTCGCCGACCGCGGAGATCCGAGCGCCCGGGGACTTCAAAAGCGCGCCAAGTCGGCTGGAGCGGCCTTCCGGGGAGGAGCGGGGCGTGTCCCGGGAAAGTCGGAAAGCGTCCGGGCGCGCTTGTCCCAGGGCAGTCTGCTCACCGCGTGTGTGCAAGTCCCGGATTGCTAAGGGCAAGCGCGGGTTTCCTTCTGAGGACTCCAGGAAAGTCGTGTTAGCTGTTCTGCCTCCCGGCGGGGCCAAGCACAGAACTTGCACCCACCCCTTCCGCCGCACTGTGCCCGCCCCCTTCTTTCCCGCCAAAGCTGCCTTTTCTCTCCAGCTGTGGTGGGTCCTGGTAATGAGCTATTTTGCGTGCACAATTTCTTTAACCCGTGACCATGACCCAGTAAGGCAGGAATCCTGGTGATTGGTCCCTTCATGCAAATGAAAGCAGGATGCTTGCCAGGGATGGCAGAGCCTGGAGATGGCAAAGTCTGAATCCAGGCTAATCTATGGTGGCTCCAAAATTGCCCTGTCCAGTTTTATATAGACAGGCCAGGACCAGGACTAGCAGAATCGGATGCGGCATCTCACTTGTTTGGGCTTGGAGACGATCCAAGATGGGAGATAACGCCTCCTGTTTGTTAAATACTTCATTTGTGCTAAGTGGCACGTGAAACTTCTATCCGCTAAAAGCCTTAGCCGTATGCCTGGTTCTGGGAAGGCCCTGCAGGCTCCAGGCAAGAGTACAGCTAATTCAGCACTGCAGGGTGTGATGTCTTCTTCACCAAAGTTTGCAATGACCTCAAACTGTTTTAAGATGAAAACTCATACATAGACTCATATCCATGAACTTGTAACTGCTTGGTTGGGAGCTCTCCAAGGGATGCCAGCGAACTCCCACAGACCTGGCTGCCCATGAAAGTTGAAACAGCCTAAGAGGAATAATTCTTCTCAGAGGGGGTGGCCTCCTACTCATTCCGGTAAGTTAGACTTTAGTTGAAGTAAAAGAATGTATTGGTTGGGAATATTGAAGGGCTGAATTCAATCATTCAAGGAAATGAACAAGTTTGTTTGCTGTTTATTTTCCCCCCAGCCTTTAAATGAATCGATAGGAAAGCAATGGAGCAGAGCATCGTCAGGGTCTGCCAGAAGTTCTAGTTGGACGAACAGTCTATCACTTCATTAATCTTCTCTTTTAAGACATCTGAACCGCCTGGCATGGTGGTGCACACTTTAATCCCAGCACTGGGGAGGCAGAGCCAGGCGGAGATCTCTGTGAGTTCGAGGCCAGCCTGGTCTTGAGTGAGATCCAGGACAGGCACCAAGACTACAGAGAAACCCTGTCTAAAAAAAAAAACATCTGAACCACCTATCATGAATGATGGTGCATGCCTTTAGTCCCAGCACTCAGTATACAGAGGCAGGTAGATTGCTATGAGTCTGAGGTCAGCCTGGTCTACACCATGAGCTCCAAGCCAGCCAAAAAGCTACATAGAGAGAGGCCATCTCAAAAAGCAAAACTCTGAACCAGTAAGGAAAATGACGGAGCAATGTACTGAACATGAAAGTGTTGAGAACTCATTACTGGGTATCAGTGAGATGGCTCAAGGTTGTTAAGTGTTTGCCATGCAAGCCTAATGACCTGACTTCAATTCCCAGAAGACAGTGGAAGAAGAGACACAACTCCCAAAAGTTGTCCTCTGACATGTACACATTCACCATGGCACACACACACATGCACTTATAACCACACACAATAATAATAAAATAAAAAAAATTTGGAAGATAACCAACCGTTGAAAGTAAACTATTAAAATGGAAACAAAGGTGCTCACTGCCAAGGCTGATGACCTGAGTTCAATCCCAAGAATTAACAGTAGAAGGGGAGAAGCAACTTCTGAAAGTTGTCCTCTGACCTCCATGAGCCATGACAAGTGTGCACCACCTACACACATGATAATAAAATAAAAAAATTGCCGGGTGATGGTGGCGCAGGCCTTTAATCCCAGCACTCAGGAGGCAGAGCCAGGTGGATCTCTGTGAGTTCAAGGCCAGCTTGGGCTACAGAGCAAGCAAGATCCAGGACAGGCACCAAAACTACACAGAGAAACTCTATCCTGAAAAAACAAAGCAAAACAAAAAATAAAATAAAATAATTTAGCTAGGCGGTGGTGGCACATGCCTTTAATACCAGCACTTGGGAGGCAGAGGCAGGTGGATCTCTGAGTTCGAGGCCAATATGGTCTACAGACTTAGTTCCAGGACAGCCAGGGCTACACAAGAGAAACCCTATCTCCCAAAACCAAAACCAACCAACCAAACAAACAAACAAACAAAAAAGGATTGGGAGCATTCCCTACGACCAGAAGTAGTGTAGGATAGAGAGAAGAGGGACATTCTCAATAGACAGATCTGGCTTGGAATCCTAATTGTCCTCAGAGTGACATCTGGCAAATTACTTATTTTTTTCTAGCTTCAACCTCTTATATTTATCATTACTAATTGAATAATTTCACTTCATTTTTTTCTTTTTCTTTTTTTTTTTTTTTTGGTTTGGTTTTTGGTTTTTTCAAGACAGGTTCTCTGTGTGTAACCATGGCTGTCCTAGAACTAGCTCTGTAGACTAGGCTGGCCTCGAACTTACAGAGATCTGCCTGCCTCTGCTTCCCAAGTGCTGGAATTAAAACCATGTGCTACCACTGCCCAGTGAATAAGTTCATTTCTATTTAATGAGGCCAAGTTAAGATTCTTGTCGCTGCAACAAAATACCCTCACAAAAGCAACTCCAGGAAGAGTTTATTTTGGCTTGAAATCCAAAGGCGATACAGTCCATCTCCTTAGGGAAAAGGTATGGTGGCAGGAGCAAGCAGTGCCTGGTCATGCTGTGGGATGGTCTGTATGTCAAGTGTGTTGCTGATTGGTCAATAAATAAATCACTGATTGGCCAGTGGCCAGGCAGGAAGTATAGGCGGGACAAGGAGGAGAATAAAGCTGGGAAGTGGAAGGCTGAGTCAGAGACACTGCCAGCCGCCGCCAGGACAAGCAGCATGTGAAGATGCCGGTAAGCCACGAGCCACGTGGCAAGGTATAGATTTATGGAAATGGATTAATTTAAGCTGTAAGAACAGTTAGCAAGGAGCCTGCCACGGCCATACAGTTTGTAAGCAATATAAGTCTCTGTGTTTACTTGGTTGGGTCTGAGCGACTGTGGGACTGGCAGGTGACAAAGATTTGTCCTGACTGTGGGCCAGGCAGAAAAACTCTAGCTACATGGTCATATTGCACCTGCAGTCAGGAAGCAGAGAGAAAGGAATGCTTGTGTTCGCCCTGCTCTCAATACACGACATGGCCCCAGCCCAAGAGATGGTACTGTCCACATTTAGGGTGGATCTTCTCTCTTGAGTTAACCTCATCTAGAAAATCCCTCACTGACATGCCCAGAGGTTTGTTTCCAGGGTAATTCTAAATTCCATCCAGTTGACAACCCAAATTAGCCATCTTATTTCACTTCCTGCAAGCTGGACTTGGGTTTCTCTATGAAAACTGAACGATAGTTTGTGCCAGGAGTACTAACACAGGCTGCTGGGGAAAGAGAGTTGTCATCAACAGCCATGAACCCTGGGTGCCCCACACTACCAACCAACCAGACAAGATGTATGCTGTAGTGCTACAGTGGCAAGTCTGTTATGAGGTAACCAACCTCCTTCTGATTGGAACTGAAGCTTTTTCCACATAAAGGAATTCATGTTTGGTACTGTAAACCTGGTCAAAAGCCCATGCTTAGGAGGTCTTAGGATCTCATGGGGAAACTACTGCGGTTGTTTCATTAAGTGGACATGGTGTGTCTATCAAATTGCCCTTCAAATGACTATGTTAACTGTTGTGCTACTATCAGCTTCTATCAGAGAGGCTTCTTGTGGCCAGAGGTGACTGCAGAGGTTCATAATTGGTCACAGTGCTGAGACTAGTGACTCTTGAATGTTTGGCCATAAGTATGACATCTGCATTATTCCATTCAAGGCTCAGGGAACATCATGCAAGAAAAAGGAGGTAGGAAGAATGTAAGAGCCAGAGGATAGAGTGGAGTGTTGTGGAATGCTGTCTTTTGGGCATAGCATGGCCATGGCACTCTTGAACTCACAGCAACTGTGATTCCCTGCAATACCTACACAAGATTGAGCTCATCAACGTCTTGTCATAGAGGAAGAGGACTCATGAGGTCCCTACCCCTCTCTGAGGATTTATAGGTAGCTAACAGTTGTTCAGGGGAAAAGAGACATTTTCTTTAGTAGTGTAGCTACTGGTAAATTGCTCATGCTCATATAAGTAACCTCTTGTCCATGCTCCTATAAGCAACCCTGTTGTTGGTTGGTTTTGCTTTCTTGGCTCTTTGCTCTTTTGGGGGCCTGCCACCCAGTTCCCAAATAAGTCACACAGAGAGGCTTATTCTTAATTATAAATACCTGGCCTTAGCTTGGCTTGTTGCTAGCCAACTTTTCTTAAATTATCCCTATCTACCTTTTGCCTCTGTGCTTTTACCTTTCTCTTACTTCTATATATCTTACTTTCACTCTTACTCCATGGCTGGCTGTGTGGCTGTGTGGCTGTGTGGCTAGCCCCTGGTATCTTCATCTCTTTGTTCTCTTTCTCTTTTTCTCCCAGATTTCTCCTATTCATTCTCTCTACCTGCCAGCCCCGCCTATCCTATCTCCTGCCTGACTGTTGGCCATTCAACGCCTTATTAGACCATCAGGTGTTTTAGACAGGAAAAATAACACAGCTTCACAGAGTTAAACAAATGTAACATAAAAGAATGCAACACATCTTTGCCTCATTAAAACAAATGCTCCACAGCATAAACAAAAGTAACACATCTTAAAATAATATGCTACTACACAACCCTAGTGAAATTCATTGGGTTTGGGGGGCAGGGGATAGAAGTGAGGCTAGTTAGAAGGAGGGAGGAAATCAGTGAGAGTGGGCAAGGAACAAGAGTGTGTATTCATTACATTACTTTTCTGTTCCATGACAAAACAGGATGATCAAGGCAGCTTATAGAAGAAAGAGTTTATTTGGGCTGAGGACTCCAGAGGTCTAATAGTCCATGATGGCAGGGATGGCAGTGAGGCAAGGCACTTGGGACAGGAAACTCAGCTCACATCTTGACCAAAATGCAGATGGGCATGTCTTTTTTCCTCTCAACACTCTCCTCCAGTGACACATACACATTTCCTCTAGCTAGGCTGCACCTCCTAGACCTCCCCAAACAGTGCCACGAAATGTGCAAATGCTCAAGACTATGGGAAACATTTCTCATTCAAACCACCACAAAAGGTAATGGAAGGGTTAAATATGATCAAACCACATTATGTTCATGTGTGAAAATGTCGTCATGAAACCCATTATTGCATCGACAAATGGTCGCATTGTTAAAGCAGCAGTTGGAGGAAGAGGAAGAACATTTTTCAGGAGCTCAAATGAATGAAAATTTATTGAATGCCAATTCTGAGGAAGAAATGGAAGATTTACCAAAGCAAAAGCTTTCTAAAAAGAAAACAGAAGAAAAAGAAACATAAATCAGCCCAGAATTATGATGACAATTTCAATGGAACTGAAGGAGTAAAGTTTGATCTAGAAGATACTAACTTAAATGAAGACAATGCCAAAGAGTTAGAAAATAGGCCCCAAGAAAATGTCTCCATCGCAGAGACCACGGAAGTGTGTGAGGATCCAAGAGTGAAGCTGAAAGTGTTCCTAAATCCAAAGGAAAGAAAACCAAAGATGGGGGGAAAAATCGGTCAAAGTACCTGCCGAACCACGAACAGTGGGTGATGTCCTCATCAGCTCTACAACTGCCATAGTTAATTTCCATCTGGGAATAAACTGTTTGATCATCTAAAGGCTACTGGTCTTGCAAGCAGCAGCATCTTTAAACAGTGTAACAAGTGGTCCAAACAAGAAAGAGAAGCGCAAAACCAGATAGGAATTCTGCCAACTCTTTCTGTCTTTTTTCCTTTTAACTGTCTCTAGATTTCGAAACCAAAAACTGAACTGAAATAATCTAGAGTTAAAATTTCATTGATCTGCGATTTATTGCATTGTGGAAGATTATTTTTTATCTTATAAAGACATTTTTGTTTAATATAGATATTTTTTAAAACATTTCACTAGTGATTGGATTCTAAAAAAAAAGAAACTCATTATTATCTGTAATTAATATATGCTAATAAAATACAATTTTTTAAAAAAAGAATTGATGCATGATAGGGTTGGGGGCATAGCTCCATGATGGACAGATTGAATTGCCTAGCATGGAAAGGCTCTGGCTGGAATTCCTAGCACAGAGAAAAAATGTCAATGGCAAGGATTACAGGCATTGGGAGAAATAGAATCAAGTAGTGTCTTAGTGTCTCGGAATCTGCTCCATGAGGTAGAGTTCCAGTTTGCAACAAGATTAATTCATTTATGGGGAATACAATAGCTTAAACCATATCTTCTGAAAAAATGCTGACAAAAATTTCACTTGTTGAATACAGAGGAGGAGTTTTGGGGGGGCAGAGGGGAATGGGGGAGGAAAGGAGGGAGGGGAGGCTGTGGTTGGGATATATAATAAATAAATTAATTTAAATAATTAATTAATTAATTAAAATAATAATTAGAAAAAAGCTTATAGGATGATATAAATTTCATATTATTAAAATGTGTTTGTGTATACAAATTTCGCTTGTGTTGAAAGAAAAAAACAAAAAACATAAAAAAATGAGTTTTGCTTGTAAAACAGTTAGGATTGTCCCCAGTAGATGGTGGTATTGCTTCATATTTGACAGACAAATCTGCTTCTCTTGTTCTCTATCATCTTAAAAAAAGGAAGCCAAGGTCAATGCTGAGAACAAGGGACTGTTACTAAGGAAGACATCTATATCACTTCCTCCAAAACACAAAGAGTCACAGAAGATGAAGTGGAAAGACTATAAGAGCTGGTGGTGGACAGGAGTATTCTGAATATGACATGACCATCATAAAATCATGAATATAGAGCAGCTACCTGCAAAAGCATGAACCAACCCCTCCCTGCCCAAAACACATATGGGGGTAAGAGGACTACTTGGGATGAAGAAGGGAGGGTAATTGGAGGGGGTTGAATATTATCACAGTACATTCTGTCCATGTATAGAATTGTCAAATTTTTTTAAGTGATACAATTCCTCAAGACTTTGTCAAACATCTCTAATGTTATTTGTCTCTCCTCCCTTCCTGTCTTTATGTATTGATCTCCTTCCACCCCCAAAACTAAATCCCCCGCCCTGAATTTTCCCATTTCTCCCTTCATCTCACCTCCATCATTCTCCTCCAATGGTCCCCCACCACTACCCCCTGTCTATTTTACTTTCCTGTTTTCTGCAGTTACTCTGGGTTATATACTCACATCTGAAGATTGGAGCTAAGAGCCTCAGACGACAAAGAACATGTAATATTTATCTTTCTGCATCTGAGTTACCTCACTCAATATGATCTTTTGTAGTTCTATCCATTTACCTGCAAATTACACTTCTTTACAAAGGAATAGTATTCCATCATGAGTTTGTCCTACATTTCTATTACCCATTCATCTGTTGAAGGACATTGAGGTTGTTTCCATCTCCTACATATTGTGAGTTGAGTTGAGTGGCAGTGAACATTATTAAACAAGGAATCATATTTTTATATTTATCTAAAATTATACACAGTGTGTGTGAGAGAGGAGAGAGAGAGAGAGAGAGACAGAGAGAGACAGAGAGAGACAGAGAGAGACAGAGAGAGACAGAGAGAGACAGAGAGAGACAGAGAGAGACAGAGAGAGAGAGAGCTGAAGTTATGCCACTTGGGCTGACAATGCATGCCCCACTCCCCCCAGGAGCCATAGACTATCTAACAAAAACTCCAATACCAGTCGTGGGAAACCTCTATCCGAGTTGCTTGTCAGGGTAATCCAAGTGATTCCCAAAACAATATAGGCTATTGCTGTTGCCCTTGACTGTCTCTCAAAGGTTGAAAGTAAGTTCCTACTGCTGAACAGACCACTTATTTCAGACACAGGACTCAGAAGATTTGAGCTATGTCTAATCTGAAAGCCTCCTTCCTGTGGTCTAGCTTTCATTATACCAGAATATACTATATAAGCTGACAAGGGAGGAAACAATCAATGGTTCTATCCAACCGTGATGCCCATGAATGATAACAAATGACCAGCATGGCAAGATAGCCTTAAAGGTACAATAGTGGCACTCATATCTTGCTGGTAACCAATAACTGTTTAATTAGATTGAAGGCCTAGTCAATAGGAGGGAAGACACGCCTGGTACTAGACACCTAGCCAACTACCTGAGACTAGGGGGACATGGATCTTAAAAGAGAACTCACTAAACCAATATGATTCCTAAGTACATTCTAAACTTAGCCTTATACCCACAGATCAGTGTAGCTCTCACCCTTCGTCAAAGAAGCTTCTCTTTGCAGCAGAGACCAGTACAGAAAATCACAACAGATGCAGAGCGCAATGGATTGTGGGGAGCCCAGCCCCAACACAACCATCTGCAAATAACTCCTGCACCTAAGGTTCAGGGAACATGGAAAGGAGTGGAAAGACTGTAAGAGTCAGAGATCTAAGAAGTCTGTGAGACTGTGTTTCTTAGAAATGACAGGGAAGCTACACCCATGAGAGAGGGATCCGTGTGTGAAAGGAAAGAACCAATTCCAGCAAGTTGTTCTCTGACCTCCACACTTGATCCAAGGTATACCCCCCTCAAATAAGTAAAGGTAATTGTGGTTTGAATATGAATGTCCCCCACGGGCTCATATATTTGAATGCTTAGTTATTATGGAGTGGTACTATTTGAAAAGGATTAGGAGGTGTGGCCTTGTTAGAGGAAGCATGTTGCTGGAGGTGGGCTTTAAGGTTTCAAAAGCCCATGTCAGGCCCAGTTTCTCACTCTGTTTTCTGTGGATCAGGATGCAGAACTCTCAACTACTTCTCCAGCACCATGTCTGCCTGTACACACTGTACACAGTGTTCCCCACTATGATGATGGTGGACTAAGCCTCTGAACCTGTAAGCAAGCCCCCAGTTAGAGGTTTTCTTTTATAAGAGTTGCCTTGGGTGTCTTTTCACAGCAATAAAACAATGACTAAGATAGTAATTAAAAATAATAAACAAACAAAATCCTTACTGAGGCCTCTAATATTATAGACCTCTATTCCTCCTACCACTGGTATCTTTCAAGCCTTTAAACTCACTGTTACATCATACAAGTACCCTGCTGTGGAATAATGTTCTTGTACACTGAAAAGATTTGTCACTTGAATTGGTTTAATTCATTAATTGGTTAATGAAACACTTATTGGCCAATAGCCAGGCAGAAAGTATAAGCGGGATGACCAGACTAGGAGAATTCTGGGAAGAGGAAGAGCAGAGTCAGAGGAGTCCATAGCCAGATGCAGAGGAAGCAAGATGAGAATGCTACACTGAGAAAAGGTACCAAGCCATGTGGCTAAACACAGGTAAGAATTATGGGTTAATTTAAGTGAAAGAGCTAGTTAGTAATAAGCCTGAGTTACCGACCAAGCATTTATAAGTAATATTAAGCCTCCAAGTCAACCATTTAAGAAGTGGCTGCTGGGTATTTGAAAACAGGCAGGCAGGACAGAAGCTTCTGATTATAGTACTCCCCCAACACACACACACACACACACACACACACACACACACACACACACACACACGCCATGAAACAACTTAGAACATGGTAATAGCAAGAAATTCCTAAGTCCTCAGGCCAGAAAGTGGTTGTACTCTTGGTCTCAAGGGACTGTGGTCTTCCGGCAACTACAATGGACCCATTTGCAAGGAACTAAAACCTCAAGCTGAGAGTGTAAATGGGAAATACTCTTTCTGTCTCCCTCCCTCTCTTTCTCACTTACAGAAAGGTCTCATTTATGTAGCCCAGACTCCTCTGGAACTAGATATCCTCCTGCCTCAGCTTCCTGAGTATTGTACAGACTTGTCTCATCATGCCTAATTCTGACTTCTTTATGACTTTTGACTTAGTTATATTTCTATTGTTGTGAAGAGACAACATGACCAAGTGGATAGAAGAATTTATTGAGGGGCTTGCTTACAGTTTCAGAGGGTGAGTTCATGACCATCATGGCTGGCAGATGAGCAAAGCCCTGGAGCAATAGCTGAGAGCACATGTCTTGAGATAACAACCACCAGGCAGAGAGACAGACAGACAGAGACAGACAGACAGAGAGAGACAGAGAGAGAGAGAGCTAGCTCCTCAGGAATGATATGGGTTTTCGAAATCTCAAACCCCACCCCGAGTGACACAACTCCTCCAGCAAGACCATAACTCCTAGTCCTTCCGAAACAGTTTCACCAGTTATTCAAATATAATAGTCAGTGGGAACCATTCTCATTTAAAACACCATACTTTCTAGTCTCTCTCACTGAATGAAAAATGGGAGCAGTGGCCGGGTGGTGGGGGCGCACGCCTTTAATCCCAGCACTCCAGGAGGCAGAGCCAGGTGGTCTCTGTGAGTTTGAGGTCAGCCTGGTCTGCAAAGCCAGAGCCTGGACAGGTACCAAAGCTACACAGAGAAACCCTGTCTCAAAAAACCAAAATAATTAAATAAAATTAAATTAAAGAAAGAAAGAAAGAATGGAAAAGAAAAATGGGAGCAGTAAAGAAGCCAAAATAGCTGCTCCTTGGGTGAAAAGGGAAAATTAATTCCAATTCTCAAGAAAGCAGGGAGAAGCATGGGGGGAATTTTTCAGTGTTGTATGGGAACAGAAGAAAGGGAGTTTGTGAGCTGGAGTGGGACTTGTGAGCAGCAGGGAGCCTAGAGGCTAGCATTGACCTTTAGATGTTAGTAGCACCATAGTCATATGTTAATTGAACAACCACACATTCCTCTTGCCAGAGATAAGGAGAATGGCTCCTTCTTTAGCAAATAGGAACTTTCTTCAAGCCCCCAAGGGAATGCAGGCTTTTGTCTAAATGCCTGACCTTGGGAAAAGGAATTTCTTGGGGGACCAGACACTCACCAAGGCCCTTGTGGTGGTTTAAATGAGATGCCACCCACAGTTGGTGATGCTGGTTGGAGAGGCTTAGATAGTATGTCTTTGTTAGAGGAAGTGTGCCACTGTGAATGATCTTTAAGAATTTAAAACATTTTATCATGTGCCTTCTCAGCTTCCTACTTGAGGTCCAATATGTGGGGGGTCAGCTTCTGTTCCTGCCTCCATACCTGCCACTTGCTGCCATCATGGACTCTTACCTCTGGAACTGTAAGCCCCAAATAAACCCTTCTTTTTATAAGCTTGGCCATAGTGTTTAAGCACACCAATGGAAAATTAACTAATACAGTCTCTTATTTGCTAACTCTAGCTGGAAGTGTGAGACCCCAAGTTACATTTTAAGTTTTAATTACTATGCCTTAGAGATTCATGAAACAAAAATGCCTCTGGTCTGCAAGCCCCTTGCACAAGGACAGATAGTTCCTGAAATGCTGGAGGCTATTGTTTATGGGAGATAACAAGTCACATGTTTTCACCCCCCTAAACAAGTGTGTTTGACCCATCTGCACTGGGTGTGCTTGATCACATGTGGGCCAGAGGTTCGCAGGCAGGAAATACATCAGGATGTATGCTTGTCACTGGTTGAACCTGATGGGAAATATTAAATCACTGCAAAACATGATTCGGGGCCATTTTCCCAGGAACCTGGGTATAAACCTGGCCAAAGCTCATCTACCTAGCCAGTATTTAATTAAAGCCTGATTAAAATTTGGCTTTAAACTGGGGGAAGTGGTCTTATTCTCAGCCAGTGGGGTTAACAGAAGCTGCTATATGGCATAGGAATTTGAGAAATACAACCTTCAATCTCAAATCACTTATAATACAGAGCAGAGTTAAGAAAGAATCTGGGAATTAGAGAGTAAACAGATGTTAAAAGATGAGTCCACTGTCTTGCAGAGGGGTAAAGACTGAGACCTCTCCTCACCATCAGAAGGGCCAAAGATCAAAATCTTATAATAAAAAATAGGTCAACAAATGAAAACATAATATACTTACTAAGTAAGCATTTTATATGACATGGGAGTCTGTTGTTAATGCAAGAACACAGCTCTCACCTCAAAGGGAATAAAAGATAGTTTACTCTAGAGACAAATGTGAGTGACCATGGCCCAGAATACAGATTTAGGCTACCCCAAGTTCCATGTCCCAATATGGAAGCAGTTTGATGAAGTTTGTATAATAATAGAACAAAGAAAGTCATAAATCAAGACTCTTAAAATACATTGATAGAAACATTAAGTAGGTGGTTACAGCAAAACATGACACTCGTGGTTATAGGCCTCAGATGTTATCTAATGACTCAGCCTTTTGGTTGGAAAATTAGGGTTTTGTTAATATATGCCCAAAGATCTTTATCTGTAGTCAGGATGTAAGGTCCCACACCAAAGTGCTGTGGAACAATCCTTCTGTACACTGTGAAAATGTATTACTCTCATTGGTTAATAAAGAAGCTGATTGGCCTATAGCAATGCAGGATGAAGTTAGGCTGGACATTCCAACTGAGGATACTGGGATGAAGAAGGCAGAGTCAGGGAGGACACCAGCCAGCTGCTGAGGAAGCAGGACATATAGAAAATGAGGTAACAATTCATGGGTCATGAGGTGAAGCATAGAAAAGAAATATGGGTTAATCTAAGTGTAAGCGTTAACTAGTAACAAGCCTGAGCTATCGGCCACGCATTTATAAGTAATCTTAAGCCTCTGTGTCAGTTATTTGAGAGCAGGCATTGGGACAGGAAAACCCCACCTACACCAAAGGACACAGGGAATGGCTCTTGAGTGGGTTAAAGATATCCCAAGATAAACTGTAATAGGCTCTGGAACTGCAACATTCCAAATCTCCAAGGTCACTAAAATTCTAATCAGTCCATCTGCATTTGTAGACAAAGCTTCTTTCCAGGAATTCTCATTTACACTGTAAATATAAGACCCAAAGAACAGTGTGAACAACCCATTTTTATGCTTAGGTTTAATGAAGTATGTGAAGTCATTTAGCAATATAAGTTGTTAATAGGTTATAACAATCAACCAATGTTGGGTATGGGGGGGGCATGGCCCAGAACAGACTATCTCATCACATTCTTTTTGGCCTCTTGATGAAGTCTTCCTCCTCCCAGATATAGGATATGGTTCCTGGAATGATGTGCCTTCTCTCCCTCTCTCTCCTTTGTGTGTCTCTGTGTTGCTGTCTATGTGTCTCTGTATGTGCTTGTATGCAGAGACTAGAGATTAATTAATGTTGGGTACTGTGGGGCGTTTACCCACCACCCCCGCAGTTCCCCAGAGTTTTCTTGAGTACGAGCAGCAGGAAATATTAGATAGGATTTATTGCGGAGAATATCACAGAGATAAACAGATAGAAAATAAAGGATAGCCTCGAGAGGGCCTGGAACCTATTCCAAAGGGCCCCGACTGTCTCTGCCCCAGGGTTTTTATAGAGACACCAAGGGGTGGAGCAAAAGACCTCCTCCCCCAGCACAGTCAAGTGCAGACCATCTCAGACACCTGCACTCAGGCCGGTGGTCCTAATCATCCTCTATGTGGACCTGCTGGGTAAAGCCACGAGGAACCCGAGAACGGGCTCCCACAGGTCCCCCTTTCTTAATATATAAAAAAATAACTATTAGTGGCTTACAGCAATCTCCATAGCTGTTACACCTCCCAGTATGTGAGTAGAGGATGATAAAGATGGCATTTCTCTTTTGAATTAGGTCCAAGGTGACTACAGCAGTCTTAGCTGCCTCAAGCCCTTTCTAAGCCAAAAAACTCTTAAGGTGACTACAAACTTAAAGAATCCCTTAGCTTCATCATTACCATTAACAGGTTAACATAAATATTGCTATACATAGTCACAATTCTCTCAGTCTTACAACACAAAGCAAACTCTTAACAGAACCATTTGAATTAGCATATATGGTGCTAAATATAGTTAACAATTTTCTCCGTCTTACAACTTTAACTGTTAATCATTTGAATTTTCTTGCTAACAGAACATAGGAAAACTTCAATGTATTCACATCAAACTTAAATATTTCCTTAACTCCACAAAACCAGGGTGCATTAATATCAATAGGGTAAATATAATTTCTGCAAACATAATTCAACCTCATAACTCCTCCTTTTCTTTATAATTTTTTCAACAAAATCTCAAACCTAGTTAGAAGACCTAAACTTTTCCATTTAAACAGTTCCATTTGTAACACAAAACCAGTCCCAGAAAACAGTTTCTGGGTCATTACTGTAAGTAAACTCAAAATTGTCCCATTGCAATGAAATCTATTGTTCAGTTCATTAAGTCCTAGAATTCAAATGATAAATTCTGGTACTAGCCTTCCAAATATGAAGAAATCCAGAACCAAAATCTTTCTGTAGTTTTATCTCATTTTAAGTTCAAAAAGTTCAAACAAGAAATAAATTCTGATATCAGGCTTTCACTTCCAAATATGAAGAGACGTTTTTCAACCAAAACTTTTTGCAGTTAACAATTTTTGTTCAAACAAGCATCTCCGAACTTTTATTCTCAAGCCAGAGACCTTTTTAGGTACAGTAATATTCTAAACCGCACCATTTTTGATGTTAGCTCAGGTTTTTCTGTGTTGCATCGATTTTCCACAGATCTCAGCTGCGGATGCCTTGTGCTGGTTCTGGCATCCGCCATTCTTAGCTTCTTAACGGCTTCTGGAACTTTTGAAAACCATTCTGACTGCCTGCTTTGCAGTCTGCTAGGACACTAACGTCTAGATCTCAGGTTTTTTCATCATATACATTAAGCATAGACTCACACTTAACATTTACACTTTTTAAACTCACATATAACATTTAGACTCACATTCAACATTTACACTTTTTTCCAAACTCACATAACATCTACTTATTTATACTCCTTAAGGAAACTCTAGAACTACTTTAGCAAATATATTTCTTATTACTTATATACTTATATTCATTCCATCTTATTTCTTATTTAAACTTACATTTACAACTAGCATCTTTACTTCTTACAAGCTTATTACTACATGTCTTAAGACTACCTTAAATACTTCTTGCAAGCTTATATTCTTAAAGGAACTCTATAGATCTATTTTACAAACTTATATAGGGCTACCATTAGCATATATTTAACTTAGCAAACACCTAAAGATTTCTTAACACAGATCTAACAAGAGAATTTTTACAAACTCACATATCTTATTTTCATCTTTTTCTATTTCTTACTCTTAATTATTATCACTATCTCTATTAGAAAGATTCTCTTAACTAGACAGGAAGTACGTACATCATTTCTAAAGTTTAGAGTTTATAGTCAGCTTTGCTATAAAGCACTGGGATTTAGTGAGTGTTGTTGTTATAGAATTGTGATAGTTGTTGCTAGGGGACTGCAACCTTCCCAGGATGACCCACACTCCAAAGTGGCCAGTTCTCTCAGCCGTTCCAGAACCGGCAGAGATGCACTGTCAGCCGTAAACAGTTTTTAACTAGAGGCTGTCCCTTCACCCAAATTCATAGTAGTTCCCCCAAGTGCTTCAATTCAGACAAACGTTTCTATTACAGCAGTACTTTTGGTTTGTTCTACTGAAAAACTTCACTTCACACTGAGAGTGAAATTACCGTATTTAGCTGCTGTAAAGCTCTTCGCCAATACTGCACAGCTATTAGGTGATATAAAGTATTTTTCTAAAGGAGTTAGTAAAGCCACAAGTGGCACAGCTCCAAACTGTATTTAGTATTTTCACTTCTTTAGCTTTAACTCCTGATGTTATTAGCAGCTATAATATTTAGCATTAATTTCTTATAAGGAACTTTCAGGTGAAGCAACTCTTTTGTAAGACAGCTAGATTTTCTGAAGTTTGTTTCCCATTTATAAAGCAGTCATTTCTTTTTGAATGCCTGTTTCTTATCCCCTTAATTAGATTTGCAAAGGAATCACTCGTTGCAGGCTGTTTGTTCAAGAGGTAAATAATTTTTAATTTCACATAAGTTTCTTCATATCTTAGACAACGTTCAGTGTATAAACTGCTTTCTTGCTTTCTTAAGGATTTTAAAGTGGCTTATTTGCTCTTAAAGGTAGCTTTTTGTCTTCCAACTACTGTAAAAACTTTGCACAGCTATTAGGGTAAATAAGGCATTTAACCAATGGAGCCCCAAACCGCGAAGCACCTAGCTCCATGTCCTTTCAATTTTTCATTGGAACTGACACTTAAACTCTTAGACGATTTTCCTCCTTATTCTTTTAAAAGCTGTATTTTAAGTTTACCATGAACGTATTTTCGAGCTGACAAATGTGTTTCAGGGCAATGTCGCCATCTTTAGCGGAAAAACTACCTTTCCCAGAATGCATTTCCCTTATATCAGTCCATAATATCAGTTCCTTATATCAGTCCTTTATATCATTTCCCTTATATCAGTCATTTCCCATAGTTCTTTTTGGGTCTGAGAGTCAACTGGTTCTTTTTTACCAGACTTGCTTACAAATTCTTGCCCGGGAGGTTTGAACAAAGTTTTTTGCTTTTGCAACGGGAGATTTGAACAAGCATTTTACATTTTCAACTATGGCACATTGGGAGGTCTCTATTCTCTCCTCAGCTGGCTTCAACAGGTGTCTCTCCTTCATTTGACACTGGCCCCAAATCAGAACTGCACCTGCCTCGTTAGCCGGCATTGAGGCTGGCATTTCTGATAGCAACTTTCCTGGGGGCTTGTGTTTGTTTTAGCCAGTCAGTGAAAAACATTAACAGAGCTTTTCCATAGCTCCTTCGGAGAGAGTTTCTCCCACTGATCTGTCTCATTTTGCTTGTTCCTTCCTTCCCCAGAAGCAGAGCTTCAGCTATCTGTCTGCAGCTCTGTACCTCTGCTAGCTGCCTTTGGAAGTAGCTTTTTTTCTCCCCCCGAATCTGCCTCAAATTCTAGCAGCTTTTCACAGGTCATGTATTTTCTGGGGAGGAATATGTCCCTTCTGTTTCATCGGAGTCTTTTTCCCAGACAGTTCCCAGTTTGGTCTCAATTTATTCCCTCTATCCCAGAAACAGTTTCCGACACTACAGTGGTGGCTTTCCCTGCTACTGAAGGTAAGGCTTTTTTGTCCGTTTGTTTTCGGGGTCTGCGTGGTTTGCGTACAGACTGAAAATCTAACAAGGGAGGTTTTTGCCATTTCTAAACTCCCATTAGGACAGGTGTTTTGCTTCATCAGGCCTTCACCTGGCCCAGTCCCCCAGTGGGTTGCATTTGCTTGTCTGGGTGCTCAAGGACAGAGCTTATGCCAGAGGCAATCACTCCTCAGGGCTACACTCCCTCATCTCAAGGAATCAGTTGAAACAAAGCTTTTCTCAAAGAGGTGCTTTCTCTGACAGAAAAGAAAGCTTTACTCCTGAATAGTTCTGTTCTGCCCTGGCTGGGCTCTTTCCCCAGACAGCATTCTGACTCAGCAGCATGACTGCTTCAGACACAGTTCAGCTTTACTGTTTTCCCAGAAAGGTCCTTACTTTGATAGAAAAGCTTTTTTTTAGATCTTTTTTTCAGCTGTGGACCTATCAAACCGGGACTTGTAGGAAAGTGGACAACTGTGCCATTCCCACTGGCTTTAGCTTTGTTCATTGGTAATCTTTCCCTGGGTCCTGCACCTTCCTGCCTCAGCTCTGTGCTCCAGGAAGTTTACCACTGCAGGAACCCTAGTATCCCCGAAATGCACTCCAACTCAGAGACACTGGCCAGTCGCCTCTGGGTTTTTGGTCAGAAGCGAGGATACAATGCTAACAGTTTCCATTGCTTCAGGGGATCTTTGCATTAGGACGATTAGGAGCAC
This sequence comes from Peromyscus californicus insignis, assembly GCF_007827085.1. Taxonomy (NCBI): domain Eukaryota; kingdom Metazoa; phylum Chordata; class Mammalia; order Rodentia; family Cricetidae; genus Peromyscus; species Peromyscus californicus. The sequence continues at coordinate 21,223,446 of NW_026294503.1, forward strand.
CTTGTCATTCTGAAACGCTCACTCAGAAACAAAACCCTTGATGCCTCAGCTCGGCTGTAACTGAAAAGCTTGGCTTTTTTGCTTTTCTCAGGTAAAGTCTCCTGCCCTTTTGGGTTCTCTGTAGCACTTTACCCACACTCTCCCAAGCGTTTCCCTCAGGGTACTCTGACCCACTGTCTTTTACCAGTTTGAAGAGACAGAGCTTAGAAGAGGTTTTTAGGAACTTGTCCCTGCCTCCTGTATTGCAGGGAGGATTTTTAAAGCTTGAAAGAGAACTTGGAGAGGTTTTGCTGTCTTAAGAGGTTTGTTGTTTTCCCTTAGAGCTAATCACAGGTAGTCCCCATACTAATATCTTCAGGTGATTCTAATTTTTGCCCTTTTGAGAGAGAAAGTTAAAGACTTTAGTTTTTAGAGAAAGATTTTTTTCCCCCAAGAGAAAGACCAACTTTTCCCAAAACTTCCCAACTTTAAACTTTGGCTTTTTACACCCCCATTTTTGCCTCAGGGAGAAATCACTTTCTCCTGCCGCTTGGATTTAGCACTTCAGCTGTCCCCAGGTCAAAAGCTTCCATAGGAAACTTTTTCTTCCCTATAAGCTCAAAGAAGAGCTCTTTTTACTACCCATAAAGCCCAAAGAAAATTTTTTCCCCCAGTTTGCATTCAGAGCCCCCAAAGTTAGAAAATTGTAGAGTTTTTCCTGTCTAGTTGCCTTATTTTTTCTACACAATCTTACACTTCTAAGTTTTACCTACACTATATTACTACCCTATGCCTTATACTTATTTTTCACAGAAATTGAGAAAGGGATACAAGAGAGAAAATTTTGACAGAAGAGAATTTCGCTGCAGCATCGGACATTTTCTTTAGTCCCTTTTCTTTTTTCTTTAGCCCCTGTTCATGGCGCCATTCTGTGGGGCGTTTACCCACCACCCCCACAGTTCCTCAGAGTTTTCTTGAGTGCGAGCAGCAGGAAATATTAGATAGAAGGATTTATTGCGGAGAATATCACAGAGATAAACAGATAGAAAATAAAGGATAGCCTCGAGAGGGCCTGGAACCTATTCCAATGGGCCCCGACTGTCTCTGCCCCAGGGTTTTTATAGAGACGCCAAGGGGTGGAGCAAAAGACCTCCTCCTCCAGCACAGCCAAGTGCAGACCATCTCAGACACCTGCACTCAGGCCCGTGGTCTAATCATCCTCTATGCGGACCTGCTGGGTAAAGCCACGAGGAACCCGAGAACGGGCTCCCACAGGGTACCTTCCCAATTGCTTTCTGCTTTATTTTTTTTTGACAGGGTCTCTCACTGAACCTGGATGTTGGGGCCCAAACTTAGTTCCTCACACTTGAACAGCAAACACTTTACAAATGAAGTCAATTCCAAGCCCTCTCAGTCATGACCTTGCAGTGAATTTTGAACTCAAAATTTCACACATGCTAGCAGCTACTCTATCACTCAGATATATCCCCAGCCCTCATAAGACTGTGTTAATGAAATAATTTGATCAATTAATTATAAAGCACATGTAGTAGGATTTCACAAGGACTCGATAAAATAAAGACAATATTACTTTCAGCTGTTACATCCATGATACTGGTTTTGTACTTGTTTTAAATATTGGGACAGGGTCTCACGGAGCCCAGGCTGGGTCACACTTTTTATGTAGCCAAGGATGACAATGGACTACTGATTCTCCTCCTTCCACCTCCCAAGTGCTAGGACTACAGGCATGGGTACCATGACGCGATGCTAGGGCTCAAAGTATCAATCCAGGGCTTCATGCATTCTAGGCAAATGCTAACAACTTTGCCAGCCCTTAAACATGATGACTTTTTCTACTGCCAACAACCTGTAAAGCTCTGAGCATCCTTGTGCTCAGCATATCTATTGAGAGAACTCTTCTGCATACAGCAGAACCTGGTAGTGCACACGTGCTTATATTAAAATGCAACAAGTTCCCAGGCCATCTCTTGTGATCAACAAAAGTAGAGATATTTAATGACTTCTTAATCTATGCTCTTTTCCACATGGAAATCAAATTTTAATATGCCTTGAACAACCATTCAAGTACATTTTCTGTGCCTTGAAATTGGGTGAAGAAACTCTGCAATGGAGAAGGATGAGAATGCTAGCTAGGCTCACTTATAGCGTAGATGGACTGAGAAGAAACAGGAAAAACTGATTTCATGCTGTACTATGCTGGGCCATGACAGGACCTTAACCAGCTGGGTAGAGTAGCTCACATCCTAGCACTCAGAGGCTGAGGCTGGAAGAGCAATGTAAATTTGAATAGCATGATTTACAGAATGACTTAGAAGCCAGCCTGGACACAGTAAAGCCCTGTCCCCAAATAAACACACACAAAAAGAAGATCATAACTATGGAAGAGGACAACACGGAAGGAGTAGGTGCAGGAAAATCTCGGAGGACCAGCATATCTACCTCCTTCCTGGTTTTCTTTGTGTGATATTGGGGATTGATTGAACCTAGGGTGTTTCATACCCTCAGAAGGTATTTTACCATTGAGCTAGTTTGAACTCACCAAGTACAGGAAATCCTGGACCTTCTGATATTCATGCCTTGGGGGTACCCCTTTTTGTCTCATGATAAGAAAGCAATGGTTGAGAGTCTAAGTGTGTAACAGGATATCATTTGTGGTGCTTACATAGCTCCATTCCATTATGACAGGTAGCCATCACATCTTGAACCTGAGGTGGACAGCCCTCAGCAGGTACAGCCTGGAAATGATAGCATCTGCATGAAGGGCTTAGATGAAGAATCCAGGAATATACAGCAAGCAACAGGATTGGCCTATGAAAGCATCTGGAGCCTGCCCTCTGGAGAGGCGGTGTAGCTAAGAAACTACCAGAGTGGTCTCTGCAATCATATCAGTCTCAACTCCCTACCTACCTTTACTACACATCATCCACTCCATACCTCAGCTTCCGCTGGAAAAAAAATGGGAAGAAAAATAGTGTGGCTACTTCATGAGGCTGCTTTAAGAAATAACTAACACATGTCATGCTTTTTCCACATGACCAGACAGAGCAGTGGTTCAGTAAGTACAGCTAGTCCACTTAAAAATGTCCCAACCCTCCCTAATTTAATGTTTCACTTCAAAATAAAAATAATATGTGGGGCATGATAGTTCATGCCTGTAACCACAGCACTGAGAAGGAAGAGATAGACTGGGCCACAAAGTGAGATCCTGCCCTAGATAACTAAGTTTATTAATTAGTTAGTTAATTTGCAGATATTAGCCAGGTCTAGTGGTGCAGGCCTCTAATCCCAGTACTCAGGGGCTGAGACAATTGGTAAAGTGTTTGCCTAGCACATACCAGGCCCTGGGTTTGATCTCCAGCCATGTGCAAGAATGAATGAAGGGGTGAAATAGCAAGCCAAGCATAATGCATGGTTCAGGCCTGTAATCCCATCACTTAGGAGGCCAAGGCTGGAGGATTGCCATGATTTTGAGGCAAGTGTGGGCTACATAGTGAGACTGTCTCAAAAATAAACAAATAAAATCAATAAAGGGCTGGAGAGATGACTGAGAACTTAAAGCAGTGGCCACCAAGCCTGTTGGCCTGAAATCTATCCCACAAATCCACAGGTTGGTACAGGAGTTGTCTCCCTCAAGTTATCCTCTGACCTCCACAGGTGCATTGTATGTGTGTGCATGCACACACAACTTCAAGGCTAGCCTGGGCTACAAACTAAAAACCTATTTCAAATAAAATAAACAAGCAAAGACATATAAAGTGTCTTAGGGTTTCTATTGCTGTGAAGAGACACCATGACCACAGCAACTCTTAGGAAGGAAAATGTTTAATTGAGTAGCTTACAGTTTCAGAGAGTTAGTCCATTATCTTCATGGTGGGACATGGCAGTGTGCAGGCAGACATGGTGCTAGAGAAGGAGCTGAGAGTTCTACATCTTAGTCTGCAGGCAACAGGAAGTGAACTGAACTGGGCTTAGCTTGGGCATGGGAGACCTCAAAGCCCACCCCCACAGTGACACACTTCCTCCAACAAGGTCACACCTACTTCAACAAGGCCACATCTCCTAATAGTGCCACTCCCGATGAGCTTACGGGGACCAATAACATTGAAACTACCACATAAAGTAATTCTCATTTTCTTTTTCTGTATTAAATTTGCATACGCAATAAACTTGCTTTGTAGTACAAACAAATCACACACACACACACACACACACACACACACACACACACACACACGCATGCACGCACACACATGTGGTGCTTTTACCAGCAAATATGTAAGAAAGGTGAAACAGAAGTGTGCATTGAAATAACAGATATTTCAAAATTCAAGTGGATATAGAAAACTTAGCAAGGAAGCTGTAGTCAGATATTTATAACCACTTTTTGATCATCTGGAACCTCCGGCTCACTCCTGCTTGATTCAGAAAGCCCCATTCCTCTCTCCAAACCAGTTCTGCATTCTTGGTTGGTGACTGTGGCAGCTCCTCCCCTGAAGTTACCGGTAGCCCAAGTCCCTGCCTAAATGGGTCAGCTTTTGGCCATACTTGGGCACAAACTCAGCTTGTGGAGGACACGTCATCACTCCTCACTTACAGGGTATATACGCTCCCTGCTTTAGTTTGGGCACGTGACTTTCTCTGGCCCGATCTCTGGGATTGGAGGATTCACCCAGGAGTTGCTTTGCTCAAATAAACCTGTTTCTTTTGCTTTTTCAGTTTGGTTTGATCTGGCTTACTGCATCAGTGGAAAAACCTATTATCACGTTACAGAAAACCTATTACTTTTACTGAATAATTTTAGATTAAGAGAATGAAAACCACATTTTTTCCAACGTAATATTTTTATTGATTATTTGGGAATTTCACATCATGTACCCTGATCACACTCACATCCCAGTCCTCCAAGGTCTACCCTGCCCCCTACCAAAGAAGAAGGAGGAGAAGGAGGAAGAGGAGGAGGAGAAGAGGAGGAGGAGGAGGAGGAAGGAGAAGAAGAAGACAACTATAAGTCCAATCTGTGTTGACTCACTGGAGCGTGGTCAAACTCCCAGTAGCTAGCTCCCTTATAGAAAACAGTCCTTTCCTACTCACACCCCTGCCAGAACCTCTCAGTTGTGGAGAGCTATACTTCAGCATCTCTATCACCATTTTAAAGAGTTCTCTTTGATATTTTCCATCTAGGCTGTTACTTTTAGGGGGGTAAGGGTTGTCACAGAAGCCTTCTATTTCTCAACCGTGAGTCCAGTCATCTATACCACTCCAAAAGTAGCTTCCTTGCACTTTACAGTCAGCAGGAGCACAGATTATGGAATCCCACATGGTTTCTGGTGATAGCACAGACCATAGACACCCACATGGTATCTAGTGTTAGCTACAAACCTCAACATGGTCTCCCGTGGCAGTATAGACCATGGCCATAATGTGGCCGGCCCACAGACACCATCAGAGCCCTCTGTGGCAACACAGGCCAAGGACATCAACATGACCTCTGGCAGCAACCTGGACCATGGACACTAATATGGCCTTCTGTGGTAGCACGACTATGGAACTTCACCTGGCCTCCAGCAGTAACTAGGGTCTCAGACATTCACATGATCTTTAGTGATAGACCAGACCCTGAACATCCACATGAACCCTGGGCTTCAACACAGTCTGAGCAGTGGACCACAGAAAACAATATGGCCTCAGGGATAGCTCAGACCATAGAGGTTTTTCGAGGCGGTCAAATCCTGAAAATGAACCGTTCTTCACATTGGACATCCTGTTGTTGTTCGGAACAGCAGCTTGTTCGGGGGCTGTGCAAGCTCCAGGCTACTGCACCACACCGTCGGCCCGCCTCAGCACCAGCATATTCGCCGGCCTTCTCTCACACTTGTGACTACATCCTGCACTCACAGCTCTGTTCCTCCATCTTTCCCCATCGAATATTTGTTCATCGTAGTGGCACTGATAACTGCAGTGTGTCATACAGTATATATATTGCCAAACAGCTTTACATGCAAATGTTCATTGAAACAAGTAGTTGGACTGGGTCAAGGTTTCTAATTTCTGAAGCACTATAAATATCGCAGAGACTCATCTCAGATAGCCTGCTGTTGCCCAGAGTCAGAATGATGTTGTGGCCAGGCAGGGTATGTGCGTGTGTGGAGGGACAGCTGCCATGGGAGTTCCTGGTTGCCCCAGATGCCCCCACCCTCCATGTCTGCCACCCTGAGGCTCACAAGGCTAGACCTTTGTGCTTGTAGCAACTCCGCTGCCTCGTGCTCTCTCAAGCTCCCAGCAGGGCAAGCTGCATGGGATGCAGCCACAGAGGCTCCGTGTTGCCGCCACAGAAGCTGCACGCTGGGGTATGACTGGTGGGTCTAGGACTGGCCCTGTTCAATAACATCACGTTTCTGAGGGAGCTCCAGGCCGCCATACACCACCCTGTCCTCGGTGCAGCGGCACGACTGTTATACTTTAAAAAAAAAAAAAATTATTTATTTATTATGTATACAGTGCTCTGTCTGCATGTATGCTTGCAGGCCAGAAGAGGGCGTCAGATATCATCACGGATGGTTGTGAGCCACCATGTGGTTGCGGGGAATTGAACTCAGGACCTCTGGAAGAGCAGCCAATGCTCTTAACCGCTGAGCCATCCCTCCAGCCCACAACTGTTATACTGGCCCCACGCTTTTCATCTCCCCCCAGAGCAAGCAACACAGGCTGCAGCCTTGGTCACTCCATGCTGGGATCTAGCCTTTGGACCTAGGGGGGGCCCTAATCAATATTGAGGAGTTTCTGAGGGGAGCGCCAGGCCGCCACACATCTCCCTGTCATAGGTGCCAGCAGCAAAGTGTTTAAGATTCGTCATTCTCTGCCATCTTTCCACTTTTTAAAAGCATCTTCCCATAAGACTTGTCTTTTTTTTTCTTTTTCAAAGGTTGTTCCAGAGCTACTTTGGATTCCCTTTTCTGTGTCTGCATCACCCTTCAGAGCCTCCATGGGTCTCTCAGACCCCACAGAGCTCTGGCAGCAGGGGTCAGAGGTCCCTGCCGTCTTTGTCTTCTCCCCCCAAACCACATTTTGCTGAATGCCGCCATTCTTTCTTTTTATTTGGCATTCTAAAATTTGGCTAAATAACCTACTCTGAGCCAGCATGGTGGGTACATACCTACAATCCCAGCACTCAGGAAGCAGAGGCAGAGCAGTCATTGCAAGTTTGAAGCCAGCCTGGTTTATGGATCAAGTTCCAGGCCAGCTAGGAATATACCACTGAGACCCAGCCTCAACTCAAGATACATAGAAATACAAATCTATAGAAGAAATCTTTTAAAAATTATTTAGCTATTTATTTAGTGTTTGTATTTCTGTGGGGGCCCACATGTGGCACGGCACATTTGTGGCAGTCAGGGGACAAATTGCACAAATCAGTTCTCTGTCCTTCTGACACGTAGGTTCTGAGGTCATCATAGAACCCAGGTCATCAGGCTTGGTGGTGAGTGCCTTTGCCAACAGAGTATTTCTGGACCAATGTATTTATACACTTTTAATCTATTAAATTAAAAAAAAAATTCTGTGTATGTTTGTGTGTCTTTGTGTGGAAATGTGCATGTGTGTGCAGGTGCTCACAGAAGCCAAAAGACAGAAATGGAGCCCCTGGAACTAGAGTGATAGGTGGTTGGGAGCTGCCCGAGGTGGCTGATGGGAATCAGACACGGGTCCTCTGCAAGAGCAATGCTTTCTCTTAACCACTGAGCCAATTCTCTCGCCCATGTTTGTACATGCTTTTGCTGCACGCTGCGGCTACTGTTTGCAAACTGAAGCGCTATTTGCCATGTGTGTGAAATAGAGTCACTTTACCCAAAGGCAAACCTTTTCTCTTTAAGATTGGAACAGCACAAGGTTCAATTCGTCAATACATACAATAATCACACTCCTGACCATTTTATGTTATGTTAAAATTGTGCAAAAACTACCTCCAAAGAAAGACAGTTGAGATTTGGGACAATCCAGTTCTTTGGGAGTCATGGCCCTAAGGAAGTGTGGTATATATCATATCTAGTACCTGATCACTAAAAGCCAGTACCACCCGAATAAATGTAATAGACGGTAAACTTCCCAACAGAACCTCTGGGAGGTGGCCAGATTGTCATAGGCAATTTACAGTCTTTTAGTGTCATTGCAAAAGTAATCAGTAGGTGGCAGCACTTACCAAAATAGTACACAGTCTGGGGCGGTAAGGAGGGCTGAATCCGAAAAAACAGCTTCTTCTGTTTCCTTACACAAAGATGAATCAACACGATAAAATATTAAAGTGGGTATGAATTATGAAGTCATGGATGTCTTACTTTTCACTATCTTTACCATTAGTGTTTATTTCCTGTCATTTGTCTTTTGTTTGTTGTTAAATCCAGGTTCTCAGGTCTCACCCGAGAGCTTATTTGTTTGTTTCTGACATGTCCTTGGTCATGCTCGGCAAGTGCTCTGTCACTAGGATACGTTCCCAGTTCTTACAATCATTGTGTTAAAGACTAGCCCCCTCTCGACAGATCTAGCAATAAAAATATTTGGACAGGATAACACTCCATCCTAAGTGGGATGTGTTCATCAATCCATCAAATCCCTCCCTACAGAGCTCAGGGAACCCTAAGAAGGAAGAGTGTCAGAGCCAGAGGGGATAGGGGGCACCAAGTAAACAAGGCCCCTCTAAATCAATATGAGCAAAGCTCAGATGAGCTCACAGAGACTGAGGCAACATGTACCAGGCCCTCTGCACACATATTGGAGAGGAAATTCTAAACCATCAGTTTCTTCTATTCACAAAATCAATAACAAGTATGGTGGTGAAAGAATCAGGACTTCTGTTCATGTTTGAGAACACTCTAACCCTTTTATAAGAAGACGTACATTCAGGGGGTGAGGAGATGGCTTAGATGGTAAAAGCATTGGATGCCAAGCCTGAGGACCTGAGTTTAGTCCCTGGGTCTGACTTGGTCGAAGGAAAGAACTGTCTTCTCATCTCCACATGTGCACACACACACACACACACACACACACACACACACACACACACACCTACTAAAGGAGAATGAAACAGGTTTTTGAAGAAAACATAAATTCATAGGGAAGTATAACTTGTGAAGTAGAGCCCAGAAAGATGACAGACAGAAGGCATCTCATTAGTGAGAAAGCCAGGCAAATACCATGACAGGCTTCTAATAACTCAGTTAAGAACTAGGCCTCAGTACTTGCCTCTTGAAACAAGGGGAACAGCACCGTTGCCTGGGCCAAACCCCTCCCTCTGCCCCCACAGGTAATAACCAAATCAGGACATAGCCTGGGACTTGTCTAGACTTGCCCAAGAACGGAAAAGCTATAGCCTTAGCCCACCCCTGCTAGCCCTAACCAATTAGAAATGTACTAATATGATTGCCACTTGCGTAAGCCAATCCTAGGTAGAATGATCATACTGCTGTTAAAACTCCTTTACTTGTGTATAGAAGAGCCTGCAAGCTTTTCGTGGGGTCGCCATTTTTGCCTTTGTGTTGGATACTCGGACCCAGCAGGCTGGTATCTTTACTCTCGAGATAGTAAGCACTCTTGTTGGATGCACCATGTCTGGTGTTCTTTTACAGGACTTCTCACGGACCTTAACAATTGGCATCAAGCAGGAGCGAGACAGACAGACTCTTAGAAGCAACAGCCATAGTTTTTGTTAGTTTGTTTTTGAGGCAGGATGTCATATATTCCAGGCTAGTCTTGAACTTGCTATGTATCTAAGGTTGACCTTGAACTGCTGACCTTCCTTCTATCTTCCAAATGCCGGGATTCTGGTGTGCACCACCAAGTCCAGATAACATCTAACCTATCATTCAGCTTGAGGGCTGACACTATACTTTTGTATTTTTAGTAATTCAAGTTCATCTCTTCACTTTGTGACTCGCCTTTAGGAAGAGTTCATTACATCAGCACTTAAAATATGGTTGACCCAGGGAGTGGCCACTAACCTCTGTGAAAAAACGGAGACATACTGTTTGTTATTGAGAGAAATCACTCAGAAACGTTCATAGCAATCTTACAGAGTATTTACCCCCATGCGGTTTGGGAATGTGTTAAGTATGCCTATTTACTTAATTTATCTATTTTATATTTCACCAAAATATTACACTTTGATTGCTTAGATGGACACCACACACACACACACACACACACACACACACACACACACACACACACACACACACCTGGACCTTCCCTATCCAAACTTTGATATTGATCTCAAAGCACCAAAACACCCAGAAGGCATCAAAAAGGCTGAGTGAGGAGAGCTGGAAAAGATGCTCACACTTACTAGTTCCCACCTGTAATACTTAACTAAATTTCATTTAATGCCCTCAATAACCAATGGGGCTGGTGGCATATAACCTTCCCCTTTGAGGACAGAAATTCTGAGAAGACAACCAGCTTGCAAGTGCAGTCAGGAACCAATCCAAAGTCTGTGAGGGTTCTCAGCTCTCCCAAAACCTTGGTGTGGGATGAACTGCCACAGCAATGCCTTTCTGTCTTCTGTCATTAGTCACAGGCATTGTTGCTCCAGGACTCACAGTGACAGCCATTGGAACCTACTTGTCCCCGGGAGTCAGTTCACTATTAGAAGAGTGTCTTCAGCAGTGAAGTAAGATGGTTCCATGTATCAGGAGCTTAATACATAACAGCAAACCAACTCTCATTATCTACAGATATCTTCACAGGCACACAAACTGTTGGTTAAATGGCGCGCTGCTCGAGCTGTGGTTACCTTTTTAGAGCTTTATTGGGAGGGGGTGGGAAGAGAGAGAGAGAAAGAAAGAAGAGAGAGAGAGAGAGAGAGAGAGAGAGAGAGAGAGAGAGAGGACAGATGGAAGGAAGGAGCAGAAAGGAAAGAGAGGGACACACAGAGGGCACACCCGCTTTTTAGGCTGGGACGCCATCACAGGCTGATGATGTAATTAAGGACCAAATCCTTACACAAACCATCATCACCACTGAACACATACACACCACGGAACACACATACATACATACACATCACCACCACCCACCACACACACACACACACACACACACACACACACACACACACACACACACAAATGGGAGGGGATTTCAAGAAAAATACCCAGGCCCAGCAGCACTTGGGAAGTGGAAGCAGGAAAATCAGGAGTTCAAGGCCAGCCTTGGCTACATGAGATTTTTGTCTCAAAAAGTTGAATCTAAAAATAAAGTTAAAAGTTACTTTCCCTTTCAGGTCAGGTATTTTTCTGACCTGAAAATTTTTAGCCTTAAATTATGGTGATTTTTGTCAGGCGGTGGTGGCACATGCCCTTAATGCCAGCACTCGGGAGGCAGAGCCAGGCGGATCTTTGTGAGTTCGAGGCCAGCCTGGGCTACAGAGTGAGTTCCAGGACAGACTCCAAAGCTACACAGAGAAACCCTGTCTCGGAAAAAAAAATTATGGTGATTTTTTTAAAATCATAAATGTACAAAATTTTGTTCCTAAAATGGATCTTCAAATTTTTTTAATGAAACCATTATTTGATGAATGTCAAAGACCATCCCTAGAAAGTAAAAATTACTCTTCCTGTTTTATCAATAGGAAATTGAGAACCAAAGAGATTTAGTGATTAGTATCAGATTATAAAGTTAGACAATGATAGAATGAAGATCAAGATTGCAGAGTTGAGTGAAAAGCCCATGTCCATCCCCCACCCAAAAACCTCTCAATTCTGTGTAGGAAGTATAAGATTTAAAACATGAGAAACAACAGCTGGGCGTGGTGGTGCATACCTTTGATCCCAGCACTCAGGAGGCAAAGACAGGCAGACCTCTGAGTTCCAGGACAGCTGGGCTACACAGAGAAACCTTATCTTGAAAAACCAAACACAAACAAACACAAAGAAACAAACAAAACCTTGAGAAACAGACAGCTGTTACTCTAAGTTTAGGCCACCTACCTCCATGACTCGATGTCCATACTATCAGAACGGGACTCTTAGAATCAATCATATTTCACTAAAAGCTGTCTCTCTTGGTCCATCTTTTAAAATACTGTCTGTTTATAAAAGTTAGTGAGTGTAAATAATTTCTTTTGGCAGAGGGGTTGCCTAAGATATTCTATTAAAGGGAGTTATTTCCTTTTACTTCCTAGCTGTGAAACTTAGACACACTAAGACCTAGCCGGGTTTCCTGAGGAAAAATTAAACACTACTAAAAAGGTTCATGGCGTCAGGTAAAGCACAAACATAAATAAAGGCTCAACAAACCTTTGCAATACTCCAGCAAATCGTGAGGGCTGACTGGTCTTCTCAGAGCACTAGAAAAGACGAATGTGAGTTTTCCTTTGGGGGGAAAAAAAATAGAGCAGAGCATGATGTTCAGTGCTTACAATCCCAGAACTTGGGAGGCCAAGGCAGGGGGATCATGAGTTTGATGTCAACTTGGCCTACACAGCAAGAGTCTATCTCAAACAGCCTATCGTAATCAGTCTCTTAAAATGGGACGATAGTGGTTTTGTTTACCAATGACTGGGCTGTGCAAAGTGCTAAATGTTCTATTTTTGTGCCCAGTAAGTAGTCTTCAGGAAGGTCAAGTAACATTCATGGTAGCATGTGCTGCGGTATGCATCGACACTCCCCGCAGCTTGTGACTGCTACTGTTGTCACAGGACTTGTGACAAGGTACATAGACACGCGTGCCTGGATCTTACAGAAGGAAAATTCAAAGACACTTCAGACTATTTATTCGACCATGAAAGACACAATCCGAATTGCAGCTATGTGGAAGTTTACAATCCAAAAATGAAAAGGGATGATGCCAGCCCATTTTTTAATGAACATTTTGGACCAGTTTTGCCATTCAAACGTCTTTAACTCCACTCTTCTAAAAGTTTACCGTGTTGCTCTAGCTTGTCAGGTGAATGGCATTTGTTTTAATTTGTTTTATGAGACAAGGTATCTTTGTATGTGGTTCAATCTCACAATCCTCCTGCCTCATCTTCTGGAGTTCTGGGAACACCGGTGTGTACCCACGCCTGGAAAAGATGCAGTTGTTTTAAAACACAGCCTAAAAATCTGGAATGGCCTTGCCTGCTTGCGTGAGACAAGTTACCTCACTCCTTCGAGTCGCCTTCTGCATGCTAAAGGAAGGCAATGCTCAGATTATGATCTTCTGGAAATCAAGCAAGGCAACAACCTACGTGAAACATCTTTAATGCACCAGGTGTCGACAGGTGCTAGCAACAATTATTGCAAGAAGGGATTAAGAGCATTTAGGTAGGAGATCACAGCAATGAGGCCAGATTCTTAGTCTTTTTGAACAGCAGGCCAAGATGCTTTACTGACTCCACTCTAAGGCAGTAGGTTGTCCACAGGGAAAGTGGTCAGGAAGAGTGGAATGCCCTTCAGCGACATCCTCGATTGTTCTCATTTTTAGTCTCTGCAACACGGCTACGGAAAGTACAATAAAAATGCAAAATTCCCCAGCACGAGTTTGGAAACCAACAAACAAAAAAGGGATATAAAAGGAAACACTCAACCTCCTCAAGAAACGCACAGCTCACTGCCCCGCCTAGGTGTTTATATTTTTCTCCTTGGCCCCGCCCCCGGACCACGAGAGCGACCAGGCCACGCCCCCACGCCGAAGTTCCAGGGCCGGACTCGCCGAAATCTTCAGCTTGCCCGCAGGGATTCCCTCACCAGCCAATCGCGTCTGAGCCACGGGGCCGCCAGGAACAAAGATGGCCGGGGCGGCTTCGGCGAGGGCAGCCTGATCCGAACGCCAGGCACCCGGCAGGACAGCAAAGGCAGAGTGGCAGCCGCGCGGTCGGGAGCATGGAGGAGGGCAGCAGCGGCGGCGGCGGCAGTGGTGGCAGCGACAGCAACACCAGCGGGGGTGGCGGGGCGCATCAGAGAGAGCTGGAACGCATGGCTGAAGTCCTGGTGACCGGGGAGCAGCTCCGGTAAGGAGAGGCGCTCGGTCGGTGGGCTCCCGGTTGCACTGCTGGCGGTGCCCGCCGCGGTCCGGAGAGCACGAGCCATCTGGCTTGTGGCAGGCTCGGTGGCTCGCGGGGCGCCGGGACCGTTGCGGGCGCGTGGGATGGTTGGTTCGAGCCGCGCGAGTGCCGGGCGGCTGCAGCCCCGGGACGAGCAGCTTCAGGAAGGCTGCAGGGACCGATGCCGGGGAACCGGGAACGCATGGTGCAGGCTGCGCCCTAGCTGGGCTTCTGCAGCCCTGCGTCCCGCGGACTCGCCACCACTCAGTGCGCGCCGTCCCCGTGCCAGGTTTCCCTCATGATAGCCGAGAGCCTGCTGGGTTCGAAAAGAAGAATCGGATCGGACCCCAGCCCCTGAACGTCCAGATAAAAGGCACTAGCTTCACGATTGCCTTCAGTTCAGCTTTCCTTTTTGGTAGCAAGGGATGCTGCCCTTCCTTGAGCCTCAGTTTACTTATATGTAAAACTGGGCGGATCTCTGCGAGTCCCTTGAAGGGTTGCGCTTAAGGCTCGTCTTGGAAGAACGTGTCGGAGCCCTTTACCTCTCCCTTAATTGGCACGTCGTCAGTTGTCACTTGGGTCCACAAGGGGGCGTGAAAGTACCTTGTTCGGGGCTCACGTTTGGGACCCTGGAGTTGGCCGATCGCCCCGCACTTTTTCCTAGAATTATCACTTGCCCAATCTTACAAATCCAGGAACAAGCACTGACCTCCAAGGCTCCCTCGCTATTCCCATCGTTTCCTGTTCCTTTTTTCTCGGGCATATGCTTGAGAGCTGTGCTTCCGCAGCTGCAGATATTGTGGTCATAAATCAGATGGCCATTAGAATGAATCTGACCCTGCGGCGTTTCTGCCAAAACGAACCAGAGCCCCTGGTACAACCAGAAAGAGGTGCGCTAGTTCCCCCTGGTTCTTGGCTTAATTTTTTTTTTCTTTTTCTTTCCTGGCTTATTTCGGTTTCTAAATGTCTATTTCAAGACTTGAAGGAGAATTTTGCGAAGGTCCCTGGAGGTCTGGTAAACCACTGGGCTTTGCAGGGCTCAGTTTGAGGAAGTAGCTGTTCAAAGTCGGGATGATCAGCTAGTGTGACAGAAGGAAATTTACGCATTTTGGTTCCCTGTTGAATTTCAAGTGTGTGGTCGAAATGAAAGGGAATTAAAAACCTGTTTTCCTTCATCAAGAGTATGTTTTAATGAAGAAGATGATGTAAAGCTTTTCTGATTTAATCTGATTTTCTTAATAGTTTAATGCCTTGCTCATTTACTGCATTGCTGTTTGGAAAAGCTTCCTTGGGATGGGGATTCCTTACTTTTCATTTCTTTTACTAACACCATTGTGTCCCCAAAGCACATTCTCCTTCGAGATGCTGCTCCTTAAATGTACCTTCCCCAGAGCACTTTGCAGGCTTTCCAGCCACAGGTCTGCAGACCTAAGGGTAAATAGGTTCTGACCCCGGGTTAGATCTGGGTTGGAATTTCTGTTCCTCCTCCATGTAGCCAAGTGTTACCATGACTTTGTTTTGAGGAGGACTTTGAGCCAGACTGAATCCTGGCCGTGCCCTTTGCTAAGTTAGAATAGAGCCTTGGACAAGCTCTTTAGGTGAGAAGGATGAGTTAACAGTGGAATTTACCTTGCAGTGTTAATTCCGAGGATTACGTGGAGTTAGTCCCTACACGGGTGTTGATACACACCATGTGGTCATTAACCAGTGTAGCCGAGCTTGGACAAATGAATGTACTCGTCTGAGCTATTTCCTCATCTGTAAAGTAGCCATGAAGATGAAAATATTTCTTGGGGTGCTTTTGAGAATCTGACCCGGGCTTCCTGCATTAGTGAGCAGTCTGCAGGGGCCTGCTGGAGTGAATTGGTGTTACAGGTCTCTGCGCAATCATTTTTGACTTCCAGGCTGGTAAAATGTAGAAGGTCTGGGTGGTTGATAAGAGCACAGGATGTAAGACCAGACTGCCACGGGTTTTCTTTTCTCTGCCTCCACCATGTGTTACTTCTGTGACTTTGGGACAACTGACTTCCTCTCTTGCCTCAGTATCCTCTTTAGAGAAGGGGGATTTAAAAGACACTGTTTCAGTTTGGGGAAGGGCTGAGATGTCACATCCACATTTGAGTATGATGGTATGCACCTGCAATTCCAGCTCTTGGGGGGTGGGGACCAGAGAATTACAAGTTTGAAGTTAGCCTGGCCTACATAGGAAGTACTAGGCCAGCAAGGCCCTGTCTTTAAAAAAAAAGTCTGAGCAAATATTAACCATTTAAATTTGATTTGAAGAATTCAATTTCACTTTTATTTCAACCATTTTAAAGCAATTAAATAATTCTTTTTGTTGTTGTTGTTGTTGTTTTCAAGACAGGGTTTCTCTGTGTAGCTTTGCGCCTTTCCTGGAACTCACTTGGTAGCCCAGGCTCGCTTCAAACTCACAGAGATCTGCCTGGCTCTGCCTCCCGAGTGCTGGGATTAAAGGCGTGCACCACCAATGCCTGGCATAGATAATTCTTATATGTGGGGGAGGGACAGGGGTTATGTGTACTGCAGTGCCAGTGTAGAGGTCAAAGGACAAATTTCAGGAGCTGTTTCTTCCGTGTTTACATAAGTTCCAGGATCAAATTCAGGTTGCCAGGAGTTCACAGCAAGCACCTTTCCCTACTGAGGCATCTCTCAGGCTCGCCATATTGGCTCATGTCTGTAATCCCAGCACTTCTGGAGTTAGAGGCAGAAAGAGTTCAAAGCCCTTGGGTACATAGTGAGGTTTGAGGCCAGCCTGGGTGGAGCAAAGTTACATAATACTTAGACTTTAGTGACTGAAGTGACCATATGCCTGGTGTCCTAATTAATGGAGGGCCAGGTGTCTGGCCATCCTGACTGTCACTGCCAGAATGGACTCTTCTGTTCCAACTGTCCTCATCTTGTAGGGTTCCTGACATTGAGTGGGGACCAGGTTTTCTGCCTCTGATTGCTTCACACCCACTGCAGGTTACCCATGCTTTGTCTTTGTACTGTTCCATTGCTTCTGGGTCCTCACAGCAAGGGGCAGGTGATGAAAAGGGAGGAAATCGCCGGGAGGAAATGACCCAGGCAGTGGTGGCACATGCCTTTAATCCCAGCATTCCAGCTTGATTTCTGTTCAACTTCTTTTCCACTCTTTGGAGATAGGGCTATACTCTATACATACAGAGCCCAGTCTGGCCTAGAACTTATGACAGACAGCCTTCTGCCTCAGCCTCCCAAGTTCTGGGATTATCGGTGGGGAGCGACCATGCCTCCCTCCTTTTCTTTTCTATTTTTGTAGTGTGTTCTCTTGGGGGCAAGCCGGTGAACCCCAGCAGCCCTTGCTTAGCACCTTTCCCGGTGGACTGGGGATAAGATCCTCCACCATCAGATTGTGTTGTTGGATAAAGTGGGGTCCAACATAGAAAGAGCTGTGTACAAGAAAAGCAATGAGTTGGGAAGACTGTTGTGATCTGGGAGTTCCCGCTGCAGAGCTGGGGGCTGGCTGCATGGTGCCGACACTTTTTTGCAGTTGGTTGCAGAAGGACGGCAGAAGTTACCACATACATACTCTGCTTTCTTTTCCAGTAGGACCTTCTCCTATCTCTCTTCACACTCTTCCTTCATCTTAAAAGAATTCCCTTCCTTGCCCAGATCTTTCTTTTTATTTTAATTGTTTGAGAATTTTATACATGCCCATAATATGTTTTGATCAAATCCACCCCCACTTCTCCCCTTCAACTCTCCCATAGATCCCCCCATTTTTTTATTTTCCTTCCCAATTTCAAGTATTCTTTTTTAAGCCGAGTCCACTTAATTCTGCCAGAATTTGGCATGGGTAATCCCCCTGGGGCTGCATCACTGAAGAAAACTGAGTCTCCCTCCCCAAGCAGTCATAAATTGACAATTGTTCCTGAGGAGGGGGTGGGGGAGGAGGATTTTGTGAGTCCCTCCCCCATCCTCGGTGGGATTTTTTAGGTAGCTTGAGCTTGTGCGGGTCTTGCACAGTCACTGCTGCTGTGAGTTGTTCATGAATGCAGTGGGCTGCCACATCTTCAGAAGTCTCTTGTGTAGCCCGCCTCTCTCTCTCCCTCTGGCTCTTACAGGCTTCTCTTCCTCCATGATACCTGAACCGTGAGCGTAGGTGGTGTGACAGAGATATCGAATCTAGGGCTGAGCACTCTCAGTCTCTGCACACTGACCAGTGTGAGTCTGTGTATTGATCACCATCTACTGTAAGAAGCATCGATGAGGGTTAAGGGCTGCATTAATATATGGATATTAAGATGAGTCCTTAAGCCGGGCGGCGGCGCACGCCTTTAATCCCAGCACTCGGGAGGCAGAGGCAGGCAGATCTTTGTGTGTTCGAGGCCAGCCTGGTCTACAGAGCGAGATCCAGGAAAGGCACAAAGCTACACAGAGAAACCCTGTCTCGGAAAAAAAAAAAAAAAAAAAAAGATGAGTCCTTAGAGAGAGAGGTTATTCACACAAGAAGTGGTGGAGTTGAGAATCTGTGCCCTTATGTGGGGTTTAATTGCTCTTCCTGAGTAGTGATCAGGAAGAGGGTCAGAAATTATGGTTCTAGGGCTAAAGAAGTTCCTCAGTGGTAAGAAGAGCATTTGCTGCCCAAGCACCAGGACCCCAGTTCAGATCTCTGGTATCCATGTTAAAAACTGGCTGTGTTCACATGCAAACCTATAACTCCAACTCCGTTGGGATGGAGACAGGAGGATCATTGTCTCAAAGAAAAAAACCAAGAGCAGGACACCCAGTATACTCCTGGCCTCTGCATGTACAGGGACCACACACACACATATACATCACACAAAAAGTTATATATATTATGCTAAAACATTTTCAAAACTCATGTATCTGAGACTGTCACATTCTAGTATGACAACTTTTGCAAATTGTCTGTGGAAATCTAATCTGTTCCTGGAAGTATTTGTGTTTTGATGAAACAGATTTTTTTTTCCCTTTTGTCCATTGAAGTGAGTCTTCCATGCCACATGATTTTGAAAACCTGACTTGGACTGTGTGAATGCTAAATCCATAGTCATTTAAATGCAAAGGTAAACTGAGTGGGTTCCACTGCCCATGAGCTTGGAATGGGTAGAGAGGGTAATTTAATTAAGACTATACTGAGAAATTTTGACTTTGGTACTTGGGGTTATGAAAGCAGTGGGATGCTTTAAGCACTGCTTAATGGGCCATACTAGTAGGAGCATGGAAGACAGAGGTGCTAAGAATTATTTAAACTACCAGGGGCTCATTCAGGAGGTTTCAGAGGAGAAGAATTTTAGTATGTTGCCTAGGGATCGTTTTTGTGATATTTTGGTGAAGAAAGTAGCTGCCTTTTGCCCTTGTCGGAAGAGTCTGCCTGAGGCTAAAGAGTTTTGGATGATTCCATTGGCAGAAGAAATCTCAAAACAGCCTAATATGTACTCTGTCGTATGGTTATTAGTGGTAACTCTAGTGAAGATTTATAACGAAAAGGAGCAAGCTGAGCAGGGTAAATTACAAAAAGTAAATTTTGAGGAGAAAAAGAGCTCCAAGAATGGAATGTAGCTAAATCCTGTGTTCAAGGAGACAAATGGATTAAGAAATGGGATAAAGGGAGTGATGACCTCAGGGCAAGATCTTATCCAGCTAAGTTTCCAACTTGTGAAAAGGAATTAAAGAAAAGCTTAGAACTGGGTGTGGTGGGGTACACATTTAATTCCAGCACTAGGAAGGCAGAGGCTGGCAGATCTCTTGAGATTGAGGCCAGCCTGGTCTACAGAGCAAGTTTCAGGACAGCCAAGCTTAGGCAGTGAAAGTCAGAAAGTTGGTGAAGATGTAACTGAACTAGGAGGCCCTTGTTCCAGCCCCAGCAAGCAGCAGAACTTGGCAGCTTTGCCCACATGGTTCTTGTTTTAGAGTTAGGGAGAGAAGAAAGGAGTTTTGGAAAAAGCCACTGAGGCCAGGCATGTGTCAGGGGTGTCCCTGAATGGCAGCCTACTAGAGAGGCCATTGTGTGAAGCTGTGACGTTGAATCCTGGATTGTCTTGGAGAACCCAAGATGTTAGAGATTCCAGAGTTGTGGAATACCTGCTGAGGAGAGCTGCTGGCAGGGAGTAAAACCAGCCCAAGGGAAAGAAGTGTGTTGCAGTCAACAAAGATAAATAGAATGGAAGATCTGAAGAGCATTTTGACATGAGACATGGAGATGTACAATTTGGAGTTTACCTAGCTGGTTTTTGACCTTGCTTTGGTCTAGCATTTCCTCATATGTTCCCTTCCCTGCATTTTGGAATGGTAATGTATATCCTGTGCTATTATATGTTGGATGTATGTGATCTGCTTTTTGATTTTGACTTTCACAGGTGATCACAATTAAAAGATTTCATGAATCTCAAAAGAGACTTTGCACTTTGGACTTTACAACATTGTTGAGACTGTTATAGACTATGGGGACTTTGAAGTTGGACTAAATGAATTTTGCATTATGATATTGTTACAAGCTTAAGGGAGTGGAATGTGGTTGTTTAAATGTAATTGGCCCCCATAATCTCATAGGGAGTGGTACTATTAGGAGGTGTGGCTTTGTTGGAGTGGGTATGGCCTTATTGGAGGAAGTGTGTCACTATGGGGGTGGGCTTTGAGGTTTCCTATGCTCAGGATAATGCCTAGTGTCAGTCGACTTCCTGTTGCCTGCAAAATGTAGGACTCTAAGCTACCAGCACCACATCTGCCTGCATGCCACCAAGCTTCCTGTCCTGATGATAATGGACCAAACCTCTGAAACCTTAAGGGAGTCACCCAATTAAACGTTTTATTTATAAGAGTTTCTGTGGTCATGGTATCTTTTCACAGCAATAACAACCCAAACTAAGACAATGTTGCAAACTTTTCAGTTACTGTCTTTTATCTGGAGCAAGCATGGGCAGTCACTAATGGCTGCTTCTACAAAGCGATTCATCACACAGTGAGTTTTAGCTAAGTTGTAGGCAATTGTAGTTCTTTTAAACTGTGGGATATATTTGCTTTTTTTCTGTAACAGACTGCCTCCCCAAACTCTTACCCTCTTGCTGTTGCCTTTACACACACACACACACACACACACACACACACACACACACACACACACTGTTCACTAAATACTGGATGGTTCTCCTAAGGTTGCTTTTCCTTTATTCATTCCTCTGTTTGAGGTAGGCTCTCACCATGTAGTCCAGACTGACCTTAAATTCCATAATCTTCTCCCCTTAACCTCCAGAATCCTGGGATGCCTGGCTGGCTGTGTGCAGAAGAGAGCCAAAGAGGATGCTCAGATAGCTCAGATAAGAGAAGCAGGAATTAGAGCACACAGTCTAGGGAAAAGAGAAAGAATTGTGATCTCGGGTTATCATATCAGCCATGATCCTATTCAATGTACACCAGGAACTAGCCCGTGATCTCACTTAGATCCCCTAGTAGCTCGTCCTTTCTTTTTCTTCCTTTCTTTCTTTTTTCTTTTTTTTTTTTTTTTTTTTGGTTTTTCGAGACAGGGTTTCTCTGTGTAGCTTTGCGCCTTTTCCTGGAACTCACTTGGTAGCCCAGGCTGGCCTCGAACTCACAGAGATCCGCCTGGCTCTGCCTCCCGAGTGCTGGGATTAAAGGCGTGCGCCACCACCGCTCAGCGGTAGAGCGCTTGCCTAGCAAGCGCAAGGCCCTGAGTTCGGTCCTCAGCTCTGGAAAAAAAAAAAAAAAAAAGATTGGATCCACGTGTGCCCTCTGACAGCTGGAATTACCATTGTTGTTGTTTTTGATGGTGCTGTGTATGTGTGTATCCTAAATATATAAATATAGCTTGCTCATTTTCTGTAATGTTACTCCTTCTATGACAGAAACAAAGTAGTAGCACTTTCAAATGTAACTTCAGAACCTACCAAAGACACATATATGGGTATTGCAAAGACATTCAAACTGATTCCTGAGAATCCCACAGACATGTTCTAAGGGTCTTTGAAATCTGTTGAATTTGGAACCCAAGGAACTTGCAGCTTCCTTAGGACCTTCAGAAGGTCCCAGAGGAACCCTTAGAGGTGACCATAAGTCTTAACACTTAGGTCTACTGGACAGAGTAGCAGAAAGGAAGCCAGTAGGCTGTAGCAAAGACAAAACTGGGAGCTGTGGCATGTAGCTAGAGTTTTCCTGCCTGGTCCACAGTCAGGACAAATCTCTCTTACCCACCAGGCCCGCAGCTGTTCAAACCTAATCAAGTAAACATACAGAAACTTATATTGTTTACAAACTGTATGGCCGTGGCAGGCTTCTTGTTATCTACTAATTCTTCTATCTTAAATTAACCCATGTCTATTAGTCTATAAGTTGCCACATGGCTCATGGCCTTCCAGTACCTTGTTTCCCTTGTCATGGCAGCGGCTGGCAGTGTCTCTCCGCCTCAGCCTTCCACTTCCCCCATTTCTCTTCTCTGCTTGTCCCGCCTATACTTCCTGCCTGGCTACTGACCAATCAGTGTTATATTTACTAACCAATCAGAGCAACACATTTGATATACAGAACATCCCACAGCAGTGGCACATGGTTTTAATCCTAATATTTGGGAGACAGAGGCAGGTGGATCTCTGTGAGTTCCAGATCAGCCTGGTCTACAGAGTGGAACCTTGATTCAAAAAAAATTAAATAGATAACACATTAATGGCAATGATGTCCTGTTGCCTATAACAGACTGATGAGTTCTTTCAGAGACTTCTACCAAATGAAGTTGGATTCTTCACTTTGCCACAGAAATGAACTTCAGGACAAGTTGGCGTGAAACAGAATTAGAGTTTATTCATAAAAGATTTTGACATTGGTTTAAGCATGGGAATTAATAGAAGGAGAGGCCCTTAGGAAGGCTAGTACACACTCAAGAGCACAGCTGTGGGATTCTCAGGAGCCAGCTTGAGTGTCTTTGTAATAGGAAGGCTAGGACATACCCAAGAACTTAGCTGTGGGAATCTCAGGAAGCAGCTTGAGTGTCTTAGCAATGACCGTGTGTGTGTGACTTCGGTGGGTTCTGAAGTTACATCGGAAAGTGTTGCTAAGGAGAGTGAATGATCTGGGGCTGGTTCCTGGTGTGCATTGGATAGGATTACAGCCACTAAGATAAACCTAGGGCGCAGGGGTTGCAAAGGAAGCTAAGATATTTTTACTATAAACAAGTCTCCTTTAGAGTCTGTTTATAGTTTGTGAGGTTCCCAGAAAATTGTAGGTTTACATCTGGGAAAGGAGTAAGACCAGGCCTAAGGCTGTAAACGAGCTCAGGTCTTCAGCACGCCCCTTGCTATTTTAGCATTCTTGTTGGAAATCTCTCTACAAAAAAGGAAGTCTCTCAAGTCGGCAATCTTTACGGCAGTTTTTGTCCACTGTGCTTGAATTCTTGACTCAGCTGATGAGAGTTAGGGAGACCCTCGGGGAAGGGGCTCCTTGCTCTGCCTTTGTCACCTCGGTTTTTCCTGTCTGGACTGCACAGGTGCCAGGAGTAGAGTGTTTAATTGTCGTCAGGTGAGAGGCTTTTCCAACAGACACTTCTGCGTCTCATCTCCTCCTAAGTTAGCTATGAGAGCCAGGAGCGCCGTGCCGGGACAGTAGAAGGTCCTCAGCATGGGAAGGGAGAGCATGCAGAAGAACTTTGTCACATGCAAGACCATCAGGAAAGGGAAGATACCTAGTAAGCACTCAGTGAACATTCTGGAAGTTGTACCCCTATGCAGCTGTTGCTTTGAACTTTTACTTTATTTGTGTGTGTGTGTGTGTGTGTGTGTGTGTGTGTGTGTGTGTGTGTGTGTAGGGGGTATATGTGTTTGAGTGAGAGCATGGTTCGTGCCATTGAGTGCATGTAGAAGTTAGAGGACAACTTTTGGCCATCTATGGCTTCCAGCAATGCATGGCAGATACTCTTACCTGCTGAGCCATCTTTCTGGTCCTGCAGTTGTTTTTGTGTGTACTTTGAAGAAGAAAAATTTAAAAATGGGGGTTAAGCTGGGCAGTGGTGGCGCACGCCTTTAATCCCAGCACTTGTGAGCCAGAGAGGCAGGCAGTTCTCTGAATTCGAGGCCAGCCTGGTCTACAGAGTAGGTTCCAGGACAACGAGGACTACAAAAAGAAGCCCTGTCTCGAAAAACCAAAAATAAATAAATAGATAAAAATTAAACATGGCGGTTAGAGAGATGACTCAGCAGTTAAGAACACAGGCTGCTCTTCCAGAAGACCTGGGTTCAATTCCCAGCATCCACATGATGGTTCACACTGTCTATAACTCCTGTCCCAGGGAATCTGATGCTTTCTTCTGGCTTCTGTGGGCACCAGGCATGCATATGGTACCCAGACATGCATCAAACAAAACACAAGCACATATAAAAATAAGTTAGATTTAAAAAAAAAAAAGACTTTGGCCAGGCGGTGGTGGTGCACGCCTTTAATCCCAGCACTTGGGTAGCAGGGCCAGGTGGATCTCTGTGAGTTCAAGGCCAGCCTGGTCTACAGAGGGAGATCCAGGACAGGCACCAAAACTACATGGAGAAATCCTGTCTCAAAAAACCAAACCAATCAACCAACCAAATAAGTAATAAAAATGACTTCATAGGGTTGGACAATGGTTCAGTCAGTGAAATGCTTGTCATATAAGCCTGAGGACCAGAGATCGGATTCCCAACCCCCAGGCAAAATGCTATGCATCTGTGTAATCCCAGCTCAGAGAGGAGGATCCTTGGGCATGGTTGACTAGCCAGTCAAATTGTCAGCTCCAAATTCAGAGAGACCTCTTGTTTAGAAAAATAAGGTTGAAGAGGCCTTAAACCAGACCAATGACTCATTGCAATGAACATTTGCAGGTAAGGCTAACTGGACAAAAGGGTGTACTGTGTGACACAGCCAGGATCCCAGGGCCACTAAGACGAATGAAGAGGTGTTGGAGAGGCGGGAAAGATGGAGGAGCAAAGAAGTTTTTTGTTTATTTGTTTGTTTGGTTTGGTTATAATTTTTTTTTAATTTTCTTTTGGGGGAAACACTTCAAGGGAGAGGGGAGGATATGGGGGGACTGGTCAGAATTGAGGTGCATGATGTGAAATTCCCAAGGAATCAGTCAATAAATTATGTTTAAAAAAGAAAAAGAAGGTTGAGGGTAATTGAGGAAGAATACTCAACATTGATGTCTGGCCTATATAAAGATGCACATACATGTGCATGTACACTTACAGACACATCACACACGCGCGCGCGCGCACACACACACACACACACACACACACACACACACACACACAGAGAGGAATCAAGTGGGCTAAATATGTAGTTCACTAGTTCACTGGAGGAGTACGTTTCTAGTCTACATGAGACTCTGGGTTCAACTGATAGCCTGGATTGGAAAAAAAAAAAGGCGTGAATGTTCATTGTTTATGAATGATATATTTGTGATTACTTTTCTTACAGGCCAGTTTTGATATTTAATGGACTACTATGAGTTTTAGAATCAATAAACATGAAAACTTCAAAAGATGAAGGAAGACAGTTTGCCATTATTTCTAGTATTCATTTGGGTTAGAAGTGTTTTGCTTTTAGTTTTTTGCTTCCTATTTGGTCATAGATGGTGAATTTCCATGAATTTAGTGACTCAGAAAAATAGGAAGTGGCAAAAGAACTTCCCTCCATCGTGGGCACATTTTTCTGGTTTCCTCATTTTTCACTCAGATTTGAGATCCTTAATCACACGTGGAAGTCCGTGTCAGTGACTCTTTCTGTTGGTTATCTAACAGTTGGGGGAGGGACACAGGAGAGACAGAGTCAGGGCGAAGGCTCAGTGGACGGCTACATGGCGGCAAGCAGCTGTTCGCCTTTCGGGTAGCAGGAGGAGCAACTTGAGCTGTTCTCATTGGGGCTGTCACCTCCTTTGTAATGTCCATAGACCCCTAAGTTACTCAGGTCTGCACAGAGCCGTTTTTGTTTGTTTGTCTCTTTAAATAACGTCTTTTAGGATGGGGAGGAAAGGTGAGCTGCAGCCTAAATGACTCACCAGAGTGAGGAGCAAGATAATGTTTATATTCTCAGGTTTGGGATGCCAGCCTGGCTTCCAGATTAGGGAAGCCCATGGCAGCTACAGAGATGGTTGGTAGCAGTTGGAAAAGGCTTTGATCTGTTCCCCATCGCCCTGGACCCTCAGACCTACATTTGCAAAGAGCCTAGGTTTGGTTTCCAGTACCCATGTTGGGCAGCTCAGAACCACCTAAAACTCAAATTCCAGATGATTTGACACCTCCTTCCAAGAACACCTACCTTCATGTGCACATACCTACACACAGACACACATGCATTCACATCGTTTTTTTAGGAAAATTATTATTATTATTATTATTATTATTATTATTATTTTGGTTTTTCAAGACAGGGTTTCTCTGTGTAGCTTTGCGCCTTTCCTGGATCTCACTCTCTAGACCAGGCCGTCCTTGAACTCACAAAGATCCGCCTGCCTCTGCCTCCCAAGTGCTGGGATTAAAGGTGTGCACCACCACCGCCCGGCCTCAAGAAATTATTTTTATTAAAATAAATCTTAAGAAAATAATCCAGCTTAACTCAATAAATAGGAAAGCTGACAAATACTGATATTAAGTTATTAAAAATCTAAGCACTAGAAGTATAGAAGATGCCAACTGTTGTTGGAGGAAAAAACTATTTTTGCTCATTTGGCTCTTTGGTCTTTTGGGGGACCCCAACACTCAGACTTCTTCCTTTCCTTCCAGATTTCTCCTTCTATTTATTCTCTCTGCCTGCCAGCCCTGCATATCCTTTCTCCTGCCTTGCTATTGGCCATTCAGTTCTTTATTAGACCATTGGGTATTTTAGTCAGGCACAGTAACACAGCTTCACAGAGTTAAACAAATGCAACATAAACAAAAGCAACACATCTTTGCATCATTAAACAAATGTTCCACAGCACAAACAAATGTAACACATCTTAAAATAATATTCTGCTACAGCCAACAGGCATTTTTGTTGTTTTGGATTGTTCGTTTGTTTGTTTTTGAGACAGGGTCTCCAGAGCCTGCTGGCCTAGAACTTCTTATCCTTCTGGCTCCACCTCCTGGGATTATAGCTGTGTATCATCACATCTGCTGGGTGTTTGTGGTAAGGAAGGACATAAGGAAGCTATCCTTCTAGCACAGAAAAGATGACTGCTAAGGAGACTCTTCCAGGGCCAAGGGGGTCAGGAGAAATTCAGCTCACAACCTACAAGCCTTCTTGGATCCACGCTGTGGGAAAGCAGGCCTGTGGGGACCTTCTCGTTCTGGGCTATCCTGATACTGAAGTCATGACCTTACAAGCTTGTGGCAATACTCTGGCACAGTGTAAATACCTTCATGGACTTTGAGACGAATTTGGGACAAAATGTGATGGTAATCAATGTAGAGGAGGGGAGCAGATTCGGAGTTTTCTTTTTAAAACTTTTTGTTTGTTTGTTTGTTTTGAGACAAAGTTTCTCTGTGTAGCTTTGGTGCCTGTCCTGGGTCTCGCTCTGTAGACCAGGCTGGCCTCGAACTCACAGAGATCCACCTGGCTCTGTCTCCCAAGTACTGGGATTAAAGGCGTGCGCCACCACCACCCATCTTAAAACTTTTTTCACGGTATCCTGCTTGTGTGTTGTTCTCCCCACTCCCGTGTGTGTGTGTGTGTGTGTGTGTGTGTGTGTGTGTACATATTTACAAGTGTGTGGTGCATGTGCACAGGTGTGTGGATGTGTGTGGGGCCCAAAGTGTTGACATCAGCATCTTTCTCAGTCAGTGTTTACTTTCTATACTGAGGTAGCATCTCTCACTGAACCCAGGATCTTGTTTTAGCTAGTCTAACTAACCAGCTTGCTTTAGGGATTCTCTGTTACTGCTCTTCGAGAGGGCTCCATGCTGCCAGGCTTTTATGTAGGTTTCAGAGATCTGAACTTTATTCCTCATGCTTGACTTGGAAACACTTTATCCAAACCTGCCATCTACCCCAGCCCAGGTATGTGTTTTTCTTGATGGTTTGTGAAGAAGTGGATATTGGAACACGGAACAATGCAGCCACTTACTGAATAAGAATGACAGTGTCAGATCCTAGTCTATGCATTATGTGTATATTGTTACATTATGTCCTTGATTCTTTGTAATAATTCAGTTATCTCTGTTCTAAAATGGAAAGATCCAAGGCATGAACGGTTTTTCCACATTTATGTAGATTATACATTTGAGAATTTGGTTTCTTGGATTTAAATGCAAGGCTCTCCCTCTTTCCATTCTCTGGCATATAACTGTGCATGTTACATTTGTAAACTGAATTTCCCCGAAACGGCCACATTGTTTTTGAGTATTCTGCATGCCAACTGATTGACTAGGACTTTGATTCTCCAGAGTTGGAAATGACCCAGAACCAAAATGATCTCAGACTGCTGCCTTTTGCCTCTTTCCTAGCCACTTATCACTAACTTCTTTATCTGCCCTAACATCCGTATCTATCAGGTAAAACTTTTGGAATGCTTTAACGTAACAGACCTAGCGTTCACCAACCCAAAAGCTAAGAATGTCTGAGAAAGCATCTGAGACCAATAGCACAGATTTTTCCACTTTGCTGTAACCCGCCACCTACCTGATATTCTCACCAGCACGTCTGCAAAGGCATTGGTTCATGACTTTTGTTCATTGACTACAAAAGCTCATCTGACCTCTTCCATAGTGAAACACGTCATTCAGGATAACCTGAATTCACCTTCCCAGGCCATGGTGTTCATATTCGGCTCATGATAAATGATACCTTCCCCACCTTTGAGCAAGATATATAGTTTGTAGCCATACACCTATGGGGGGCATAATTTGTATTTAAGTAATTGGTAAATCATAGGGTCGATATACAGACTGTTTTCTTGGATGAAGCTTGGTTAGAATTCCTGTTCTGTTCCTCTTCCGTGCTCTTAATTCTCCTCTTTGGGCATTAGCTTTGTCTTCATCAAGCCCTCCTGCTGTCACACAGGGCCACTGGCATTGATACAGGCTGAAGACAAGGCTGATTGCTATCAGCCACCTACACAAGCATTGAGTATTGATTTTTCTTTTTCTTTCTTTTCTTTTTTTTTTTTTTTTTGTCCTATCTTAATTCATGGACATCAGTATAGCTGTATCCTGGTGAGGAAGATGTTGTTCTTCTGTCTAACTTAGCTTAATCAAGATCTCTCTTGGGGACAGATATGGGGTTATCCCCACCCACACCGAATATCTGCTGTACTCTAGAGCTAGAGCATGATAGGGGGATAATCATGTCCTCCGCAAAAGATCATTTGGTTTCAATGATGACAAAGTGGATGTGCCCCTGCCCTCCTGCCCTGAGTATATAATGTGATTAAGGTAAAATTTAGGGAAAAATACCTTCTGGGGCATCTATCCAAGGAGGAAAGTAGCTGTAGAAAAGACACAGGTTGGGGGATACTGCCATGAACTTTGGAACTGTCTGCTTTTAACATCCTGCTCCCTGTACAGCCCCACAGTGACAGCCTGTCCCGAGACACCCTCACTTTCTGTCACCCCATCCCCTACCAGCCCCTGATTTGGAAAATCTGTCATTCATGTGTGCTCAGTAAGAGCAGTAAAGTAAGTCAGACGGAGTGCACACCAGTAATCCCAGTAGACCCAAAGCCGTAAAGTCAAGGCCACCCTGGGCAGCCAGGGCTACACAGCAAGACTTTCTCACTTCTCCCCCCCCACACCCCAACAGAAGGAAAGCACAGCTGTCAGCAAAGGGCAGATGCTGCCAAGGGCATTAGTTCAAGCTGCAAGGACCGATTTGTATCCCCTGAATTCTGATGTCTTTCTAAGAAATACTTCCACCTGGAAAAGGCCCCCCCGTCAAGGCTGCCGGTTCTCTTTGTATGAGCAAAGCCACTTAAGGAGGAATTAAGGCGGAGGCGGGTGGACTTTCTGGAAAAGTTGACAGTGTGCTTTTCCTTGCAGAATCCGAGGCAAGGTCCTGCGGGTCAGCCGTTTCAACTCATTTTGTC
Organism: Peromyscus californicus insignis; assembly: GCF_007827085.1. Classification (NCBI taxonomy): domain Eukaryota; kingdom Metazoa; phylum Chordata; class Mammalia; order Rodentia; family Cricetidae; genus Peromyscus; species Peromyscus californicus. The sequence continues at coordinate 21,253,499 of NW_026294503.1, forward strand.
AAGTTCTTCCTTTCCATCTCTAGAAATTAGAAATTAGAGATAACCTTGGCTAGCAAGGAGGCATTTTTTCCCCTCCCTCCGGTTAATAAGATTTAATAGGGCAGGAACTTTGCCTCAGACTTCGTACTGCATCATCGTACATGTAACTAAGAAATGAATCCAAGTAAAAGCGGTTTTATTCTCTGATAACGGGGTGTTTAACCTTTTTTTTTTTTTAAATATGAGGCACATATCTGAATTTCCCCTGCCTTTCTACTCCAGCGCTGACAACACAACTCGGATATAAGAAGCATAGATTCTCTTTTGCTATGTTTACTACCAAGAGGAAATGATGGAGAAGCATCCATGAAATCTAAGAAGCGGGGCTGGGAGCCAGCACATCTGTTGAACGTTCATCATTTGCTGACTTTGCACCCACTGTGGCGTCCAGCCAGGAAGCACATCGTCTGCTAACTGAGGACGTGGTCGCTGTAACTTATCATCGCATCTTTCCCGTGAAGACGGACCAGTTAGGGACAGGAATTCAATAGAAGCCACTATTCTAGGGCCACGGAGAAGGCTCGGGGCAGGTGAAGGCGTGCTCACTTCCCATGTCTGACAGCCAGAGTCTCCAGGAACCACGCACGACGTGGTAGAAGGGGACTCCATCAAGAGTCCGCTGATTGTCACACGTGCACCCCCCCCCCCCCCCCCAGAGAAGTTAATTAAGAAAACCAAAACCGCTGTTCTAGTACACTAGGACTTATTGAGTCACTGTTTATCCTGGAACAAAACAGTTGACTAATTTACATGCTTAATGAACCTCGAGGGACTCTCCCCAGTTGTCTTCCTGCTAGCTCCATTTGGGGTGCTTCTTTTGTTGCTAGATAACTTATTTTCCTGAAGGGGAACACAGAGGAGCGAGCGGAAGTTGGTTTGGCTCCTTATCAGCCCTTCTGAAAGAAATGTTTATCCAGGGAAGACTTGGAAATCTGTGAGGATTTGGAGATCATCTGGCTGTTTTCTCTTCTGCCATCCTGTCCTGATGCCTCTGAATCCTCAGGTTTCCTGCTTGAAGCCAGACCTCAGAAGAGTGCTTAGGAAATGGGGCGCAATCTCCTAAAGCCTCCCTCTTCCTGGAACACCTAACCCCTCACCCACTGGTGCTTCTGGAACCTTCAGCCTCTGTCAGAGGAAACATCTAATGGCCAGGATCTCCTCTTCTCTTTCTCCTCCTCCATTTTGTCTTCCTTCTCCTCTAGTTCCTCTTCCTCCTCCTTTGACAGGACCTTAGGTAGCTCAGGCTGCTGTCAAACTTGGGGTCTTCTTGCCTCAACTCCCCAAGTGCTAGGCTTACAGGTCTACACTACCATATGCAATTTCTCAGTTTTTTTTTTTTTTTTTATTCACGAGCATCTATGTATGTGGACTGTGTTGGGAGGGTTCCCATCCCTGTAATCGTCATACTTACAGAATTTGATTATCGTTTAGGCAAATATCACAATTTATCATTATTGGTAACTTAAATGAAAGGAAAGAGTACTACTGGATTTATAATAATGGCAGTTTGGCTGCTTTTGAGATGCAGTCTCACTAGGTTGCCCTGAGCGGCCTGGCGCTCACTAATTAGCAATGCTCTCTTGAACTCACTGCTGTCCTTCTGCCTCAGCCTACCTAGCCTTGCCAGAAGACTGAGAGAAGGAATTGTGTGATTGCAGGTGTGTACCGATGCTCCGGACCAGTTTGTACTTTTTGTTTGATTGTTGTTGAGACAGGGTTTCATTATATAGCCCTAGCTGGCCTGCAACTTAGTATGGAGACCAAGCCGGCTCAAACTCCTAGACATCTGCCTATCTCTGACTCTCGAGTACTGGGATTAAAGGCATGTGCCATTCATTATGCCTGGCCAGTTTCTGTTTCTTACAAATAAAAAAAACTATAGGTGCCAGACATTGAGTAAATAAATCCTACTATAGATGTCTTCTTCTTCTTTTCCTTGCCAGGAACATAGACTCAATATCTCCTGCTACAAATGCTAAACCTGTGAACAAATGCTCAATCTACTTGGTATGGGGTAGTCCCTTACATGTGTACAAGGTCAAGAGGGTGAGACTATTTTATTTTTACCCACTAGTTATATAGATGATTGCACATCATTCCGTTTTTGTAACTCTAATGACATCCTCGCTGTTCTAGGGATCCAGCAAAAATACAAATAGATGCTTGTTGGTTAATCCCTAGTGGAAAGTGAAATTGCTTTTCATTTTCAAGCAGGGAGGCCGGATCCTCGTTTCCTCCTTTCAAACTAGAGGACCACTAGGGCTTCTGGCATTGACCGTCTGAGCTTCGCAGCTCATGTTGGGAGGAGGAACTGAGTGCTTTTATTTAGCTGAGCAGCTCCCTTGTTTTCAGTCCTGTATCTATGCAAGACAAAGACACTTGGCAATTCTCTCGTGAGCCCCATAACATTTCTTTCTCTTTCTGTATCGCACGCAGTCTGTCGCCTCCGTGTGTTGCTGGAGTTGCTAAATATTTAGTACACAGACTACTCCTTCAGGGTCGCTGATGATGGGAGTGTAGTTAAGATGTTAATGTTCAGCTCTCATGGCTTCGTGCACTCACAGCAGCCATTATAATAGACAGCACGGATGCTGTCTGAGAAAACAACCGGACGTGATGCTGCTTGTTAACCATTGGTTAATAACAACGTTGTCTCTGCACCAGTTTTCCTTTCCTCCTCCCAGTCTTCTGGCAAGTGTTTGTGCTGCCTTTAAGAACATAGGCTGACATTCCAACAGCACCTTATAATTTGGAAAAGATTTTACATGCATTATTCTATGAGTCCTGTCCCTATTGATCCTTAGTCTAAGTCACTAAGAGGATTGTGAACAGTCACTCAGATTCCCCACTTATTGGTGAAATTATTAAGGCCACTCCACGTAGTTAAAAGGAAGATTTATTTAGTGGGTAACTTACAAATGAAGGGATAGGTAGGTGGTGGGTTCTGGAAAAGACACAGCGCAGTCCGGCAGTGTTCTCTGGAGAACTCCCCTTGATCTACCTCTATCGTCCAGGTCCAGGAAACAAGAGAGCATGGCGTGCGGGATCTCGGGTCTTCAGGGCCCTCCCTTGGCCCCGCCTTGTAGGCGTGATAGTTACCGAAGCCTCAATGGGGGTTGGAACTTCCAGACCAAAGCTGGAATGGCTACCCACTTTTTGTCTAAATAAGAAGGTTCTAACTTAATACAAGATTATATACAAAGGAATGATTATCAAATATTGTCCAGGAGTAATGAGGGATAATGACCTAAATAAGATGGAACTACAATCAATGCAAACAATATCAAGCAAGAAACACATAATAAAATCCAGAGAAGTCTAGAGCGTAGGTAAATGGTATGTTACAAAGATCATTCCAAAAGGTGTCCTATCCTAAAGAACCTGAATCTAATACTTAATATGTTCTATCTAAGAGATTATATATATATATATATATATATATATATATATATATATATATATATACTACATTGTAACTATAACTGCTAGTCTTCAATCCCATCAAAGACCTGAGAAGGAATATAATGGTACCTGAGAAATGGTAGATGGATGCAAGCAACTTTTGGGAATCTTGCAAGAGTAGACTGAGACAGTTGGCAGCCTGGACAGTCACCTAATGTTTCTCAGCATTGTTGGTGCATTCAAATTGGCTATAGGCCTAGAGTATCTGACAGATCATTTTCAGAAGTAGGAATTCTGAAAGACCATCTTACCCTGTCTTGGCAGAGTACAGTGGTCGCTTTCCTTGTGTCTCGCTTGTCCAGAAAGGACAGCATTGCATTCATACTGTCAGCAGTGGAGGCAAGGGCAGTTCTTTGCCCAGTAGGCCATTTTGTGCCAAGAAGACAAACTTCCAAATAGAAATGTCTTAGAAGCCCAACACTCTCTCAGGATCAAATTGGTGCTGCCAGGAGCAATTGTGCCTCACGTCAACAGAATTCTAGGTTATTTAAATGCCATATTCTCTAGGTCTATGAAGTGTTTGAAGATTACCTGTCCATCTGACCTATGTATCTGTAAATCTGGATAACCTAACTATAGAGATGACAAGCATAAGTGACTATAAATCTATAAGTCTTATCTACCGAAATAACCTAAGGACTAAGGTTTCATGTAAACAAGGTAAACAGTCTATAATCAAATGTATGGTAAAGAACGATGACTTCAAAATTGTGACAATACACAAGATATTTATAACAGAGGTAGGAATATATAGTGCAATATGCAATATGACAATAATCTTAAATATATATCAATGTACAGAATATCCTAAACAGAAGTAGAACATACATACAGTATGACAGATATAAATTTATATTTGTATCAATATACAAATATTTCAAGTAAGAGTAGAAATATATGTACATTATAACAAATATAGTTCTGTATTTGTATCAATATACAAATGATCTTAAACAGGAATATAAAAATAGTTTACATTTGTATCAACATATAAGAATCCATAACAGTGCAAATTACAGTGCAAATTATCTAAGGCTGCTATTTTACTAAATTTGTTTACTAGTATATACAATAGTCTACCATAATATCTTATACCTATCCATTCCATTCCTTTTTTTTTCCTTTTTTTATGAGAATACTGAGTCTAATATTTTTTTCACCCCCAACTCTATAACCATCATCTATAACCCTGAGAAATATGAAACCTTAGGGAGAAGGGGCATCACTTTTGGCTACCCACTACACCTACTTGTTCAGCAGTTTTTGGAGACAGTGTCTCATGTGTCACAGGCTGGCCTACCAACTCGCGATGTTGGTAAGGGTGACCTTGAACTTCTGATCCCACCGCTGCCACCTGCTGAGGCAATAGTTATCTCTACCACCACAGCCAGTTTGCCATGTGGGAGATTGATCCCAAGGCTCCATGCATGCCAGACAAATACCTTACCCCTAGAGTCACTTCCCCTTCCCAAATTCTGCAATATTTTCTTGTTCACTGTTAATGTCTCAGTGTTCAGCATTAAGACGGGTGAATGGTGAACATGAGGTACAAATGTACTAAGTGCTAAAGATGAGTATAAGAGAAAGAGAGTGGGAGGTGGAAGAGGAGGGAGGGAGGGAGGAGGGATGGAGGGATGGAGGGAAGGAGAGAGAGAGAGAGAGAGAGTGCGAGCACAAGCACCATAGTTGAGTAGCAGAGTTCCTATTTAGGATTTTGAAATTCCTTTAAAGTGCCTTTACCTGCTGAGCCATCTCTCCAGCCCTGTAGGTCACACTTTAGACCCTAAATCCTATGGCAGTGGGCGTCAGCCTCACTATAGTGCCCCCTATCTTGCTGTGTCTGGTATTGCTGGGTACCCTAAAATGCTTGGGTTGGGTTGGTTTGCAGTGTACTGAGCCTAAAGTGATGAGCTGTTTCCCAGGGTTTTGTTTTTGTTTTTGTTTTTAAGGAAGTCCTTTCTGGGTTTTCTCAGGGCTCGTTGCATGTCTTCTCCTAAGCTGTACTGTTTGTGTTAAGTGGTCAAGGCCCTCATAAAATTCTCCAGGTCTCCAGAGCCCATGCTGATACTCATCAGGGACAGTAATATTTCTATCGCTTGTTGCTTGTGCCGAGGAGCTGATGAAAGGGATACTGTGATGTGCTTGGCACAGAGAAAAGGCCACTCGAGATGGTGAATAGCCCTTGCATAAGCAAGAAGACAGAATGAGGCTATTCTTCCTCCCACTGTTGCTCTTACTGGGAGGGATAACAACATCAAAAACATATTTTTTTTTCTCTTGATCTTTGGATCTCGGGGTGGCTGATGTAGTGACAGAACTGTCCTTTTCATGTGGCAACCAACAAGACACAGGGTTAGTGACAGCTTTTCGCTGGTCAGTGGATCTGAATAAGCTGGAGAGCAGGGCGCCGGGCGAACATGTTTTCTTCTTGTAATACATAATTCTATCGCATTGCCTTATGGGTTAATTTGAGGCACAGGTTTCTCCACTAAATCTTAGGGGAACCTGGAAGTATTCTTTTTCTTATTTTACTGTAAAAATAATTTTCTGATAAATATTTTATCTTTAATCAGTGTAGTGGTTTGCATAGGTAGGCCCCCATAGACTCATGTGTTTGAATGCTTGGCCATAGGGAATAGCACTATTAGGAGGTGTGGCCTTGTTGGAGGAAGTATGTCATTATGGAGGTGGGCTTTGAGGTCTCAGATTCTCAAGCTAGGCCTAGTATGACATTCCCTTACTGTCGCCTGTGGATCATGATGTAGAACTCACAGCTCCTTCTCCAGCACCATGTCCACCTGCATGCCACCATGCTTTCCACCGTGATGATAATGGACTAAACCTCTGAAACTGTAAGCCAGCCCCAATTAAATGTTTTCCTTTGTAAGAGTTGCCATGGTCATAGTGTCTCTTCATAGCAATAAAACCCTAACTAAGACAATCAACTTATAAATACTGAGACCCTGTGATCCTGCTTTTGATCACAATGAACAAGATACTAAGATGTAAGCAATATAATGCTTATTTTTAGGGAACAACTACTCCCCCCCCCCTTGTTTGGCTGTTAAAGATGATTCGTTAAGTAGATAGAAATAACAAGAGCCCACATATTGGTGGAAGACAATTGAATAAAATATTCATTTGATAAAATGTGCAAGTTGGGGCTAGAGAGGTGGTTCCATAGTTAGGAGCACTGACTGCTCTTCCAGAAAATCCAGGTTCAATTCCCAGCACCCACATGGCAGCTCACAACCTTCTGTAACTCCAGTTCCAGGGGATCTGATATCCTTTTCTGACCTCTGCAGGTAACAGGCAAATATGTGGTACACATACATGCATGCAGGTCAAATACTCATACACAGAAAATAAAAATAAATAAATCTTAAATATAAAAAAAGCCTCTAAATGAAAAAAATGCATGCCCCCCCACACCCATCAACACCTGAGGCAGGTGGGAGATCTGGCCCTGAGGTCATGAGAGCAGAAGAGCTGTCCCTGCCTCCTGCCGCCCCCTCCAGCTGCACAGTTGGGAGAGCAGGCCCTGCACATTGCCTGGGCAATAAAACAGAGCCAGCCTCAAAGGTGTGAGTATGGGAGAGCTGTCCCCACTACCTATCTGGCATGCGGCAGTGAGACTGCTCCTTTACTGCCTGCAACAGATAAGCTAGCTGACCTTCCCCTCTACCAGCTGCAGCACTCAGGAAAACGGGCCCTGCACCTCACCTAGGCAGCACAGTAGAGCTGACCCTGTTGACAGAGCTGTCGGTGAGATAGCCCTGAGGGTGTGAGAGTGGGATAGCTGGCCACGTTCCCCTGTCTGCCATGTGGTGGGGAGGGTAAGAGAAAGATGCCCCATCATCCCCTTGACCCTGTCACCTGTGGTGGGCGAGGGAGCTGGCCCTCCCTTTTACCAGCTGCAGCACTCCGGAAAGAGGACCCTGCATCTTGCCTGGGCAGCACAGTAGAGCTGACCCTGTTGGTGGAGGGAGATGGTTGGGATCGGGAGTCATGATGTGAAAGACACAAAGAGTAAATTTAAAAAAGTTTAAAAAAAAGTGGGGGGGGGGGGTGGGAGGAGGGAGGACAGTGGAATCCGTGGCCGATATGAAAAATTAAATTAATTATAAAATAAAAATATTTTTTAAAAAAGTGAAATGTATTTGTTTTTGTTCAGTGTTCCTCACAGACTCCAAATCCTCATTGTTTTCCTCACAGTTTATGCTTTGGAGAGACTTAGTGTGGGATCAATAGAACCCTCAGGATGGAGCTAGTCACCCAAAAGACCCAGTGATTAGAGGTCTAGAGAGATGAAACTTTGACCTGTACCTGCCAACCTATGGTAAAAGTCTGTTTGAAGGGCTTAAGAAACTCTGTTTGAACTGGAGTGATGTTTACTGTGGAACTAACTACGATGCATATAACTAACTACAAGAAGCTGAGAATGACCTTGAGTTAGTGTCTTAGGATTTCTAGTGCTGTGAAGAGACACTAAGACCATGGCAACTCTTATAAAGGAAAATATTTAATTGAGGTGACAGCTTATCGTTCAGAAGTTTAGTCTATTATCATCATGGTGGGGAGCATCGTGGCATGCAGGCTACATCTTGATCGGAAGGCAATAGGAAAGTGATCTGTGACACTGTTTGGTATCCTGAGCATAGAAGACCTCAAAGCCCACCTCCGTAGTGACACTTCTTTCAACAAGGCCACTCCTACTTCAACAAGCCACACCTCCCAATAGTGCCACTCCCTATGAGCTTATGGGGGCCAATTATATTCAGACTACCACAGTTAGAAAATAAAGGCTTAATGATAATATGAAGGACATACACATATAACCTCAAGTATAATCAATGCTGTATTATCAAGACTGGATTCATTTTCTCTACAGATTTTCTTTCTCTTGTTTTTGCTCTGAGGGTCTAGAAAGGCATTCCTGCCTCATCCTCCTGAGTGATGTTATTGTAAGTGTGTATCTTTGTGTCCTGCTTCAATCTAAGACTTTTGACATTCTTTTTATAATAATGGTCGCATTTAAACCATTAAGTCACATATTCAAAAACTGCAGAACAAGTATTGATTTAAAGGTTCAGCACTTCTATGATGTAGCACTCACAAAATGATGCAATTCAGAAACAAACAGAATTTATTCTCAGATCATGATAGACACCATAAGCAGACATAAAAGAACAAATTGCAGCTGGGCGAGGTGGTACACATCCACATCTGTAATCCAGCACTTGGCGGTGGAGACAGGGAGATGAAGAACTCTAGGTCATTGTTGGATATAGGGAAAGTTTGGGCTACATGAGAACCTATCTCACTAAACCAAACCAAACCAAATCAAACCAAAAAACACAGCCCAACAAACCAACTGATTCTACATGCAATGAGATGTCGAGAACTTACACACTGATTTAAGATTAATTAGTGGGCTGAATTTGGTGTGGGTTAGAGCGTCCCCATCTGTCACAGGTAACATGAAACATCAGTAGAAAGTTCAGGAAACTAGATGTCGCAATGTTGGCAACAATTAAAATATGATGGCAGAGAAGAGGAGAAAGAGATTATTCTCATATTATGCAGAAGTTTAGAAATACTTCAACAATCAGGGGTGGGAATGTAGCTCAGTAGCATAGTGTTTGTCTACCATGCACAAGGCCCTGGGTTCAAATCCCAGCACCCCATTAAAAAGAAAGAAAGAAAAAAAAGACAGACTACAAAAATCAAGCAAGGACCGTAGAATATTGTGGTTCTGAACATGGACAGTGTTCAGTTTCACTTGCATACTAAATTATATACAGCAATGCATTATATCAGTCACATACAAACTATTGCTTTGTTGTCAAACTAAAGCAAATGCTTGTTGTTTAGCTTGCCCTTTTTTTGCTTGTTTGGGAACTGAACCCACAATCTTGCACATGCTACGCTAGTGCTCTACCACTGAGCTACATTTCCAACTCCCCTCTGTTGGCTTTACTTTGTTCAACTTTATATTTCGGTCTGAACAACTCTTATTCTGGACCAGTTCCACTTACTGGCCACAGCTCCTCCCTTAAAATAAGGAAATTGCTTTTGAGGTTAGTTCCTTGTCCCTGAATTTTGTTGCATCATCTGTGGAAAAGCTACTAGTTTCATAAATGTGGGCTGATCTGCTGGCAGTCTAAGTTTCTGGGAAGAACAAATGAGATAGTGAACTGATCAGCATCCTTCAGGGCAGCTGTACCTGTGATACCAACAAAGGATCACCAAGGAATAGACCTCCAAGGTAAAATAGGTGCCTGAGCGTGAACGAGGAATCAGGACAGCCTGCCGAGGCTCAGAACACAAGTATCATTTCTTTCTGGTGTGTAGCTTAAGGGTTTGTCATGTTGGCTTTGCATCCCAGCATCTTGCATGTAATAAAACCAATATGAAAAGATACTGGAGATGCGTGCTGCGGTGGTGGGGTGATGTTCAATTGAGAAAAGTCTCTCAAGGGCCCGTTAGCATCTTAATGATTTCCCAGAGTCCCTGTCCAGCTTGCCGCCGTTGTCTCTGCTAGCCTAATTAACAGAGTGTGACTTTTTAGATCTCGCCAAACGCCACTCCAGTCCAAATGACAGCTGTCAGGAGAATGTGGCTGAGAGCCGATGCGATTTTGCTTAGCTATCTTTAGAAGAAGATACTGTCTTCGGCTTAATGAATGCTGCTTTTGAAAAGTAGCCACAGGTGTTTGGAGTTCTGCTAGGCATTCTTGGGGCTCTAAATAGGGCTTGGTAAGTTTTCAGATTCTTTATGTAATCAACAGAAATGAGAACCTACTCGTCCACCATCACTTAGTAGGGAATTAGAGAAAATGGAGCGTGTGGAGTACTTGCAAAACAATAGAGAACTCATGAAAGACCTAACTGTACAGAAAACACACACAGAGAGACAACCATGCAGAAGCATTCTTTTTGTGTGTTTGTTTTGTTTTGTTTTGGAGACAGGGTCTTGTGTAGCCTAGATTGGCTTTGAACTCACGTGGTAGCAGGAGTTAAGCATGAACCCCTGACTTTCCTGCCTCTGCCTCCTAAGTAATGGGAACACAGGTGTGCACCACCACACCTGGCTTTAGAAATATTCTTACAAGAGCCAGTATAACCAACCCCAGGGGCACAGGCCTGAAACCCCAGCTACCTGGGAGGCTGAGGCAGGAGGATCTCAAATATGAGGCCTGTCTGGGCAATGGAATAACTTCAAAGCCAGCCTGGCCAACTTAATGAGACCCTGTCTCAAAATAAAAAGTAAACACGGGCATAGAGGTGTAGCTCAGTAATGGAGTCCTTACGTATCATGTGCCAGGCTCCATGCTCAATCTCCCACCCAGAGATAACAAAAGCATTGAATAGTGTTGCACATCTATAACCTCAGCACTTGGGAAGTGGAGGGAGGAGGATCAGGAGTTCAAGGTCTTCCTTAGCTACATAGTGGGTTTGAGGCCAGCCTGGGCTACATGAGATCCTATCTCAAATAACAAAACAACAAATACAAAGAACGATTGAGTTCCGGTAAGAAATCTTACGTTCTCAATGGCCTGTGTTCTTTGCCATTTGCAAAGTGTTAGTGACTAATTCAATCACCAGGACAAACCTTCCTCTCTATACACAGGGGTTTCTTGTGGCTCACCCAAGTTCACCCAAGTAACTCCTAGATCAGTGGTCCTTAACCTGTGGATCCAGACGACTGGAAAAACACTTATTTCCGATGGTCTTAGGAACTGAGACACTGCTCTGGAGCAAAATTACAGTTATGAAGAAGCAACGAGGGGTTGGGGATTTAGCTCAGTGGTAGAGCACAAGGCCCTGGGTTCGGTCCTCAGCTCTGAAAAAAACAAAAAACAACAACAACAACAAAAAAGAAGCAACGAAAATAACTTTATGGTTGGGAGTCACCACAGCACGAGGAACAGTGTGAAAGGGTCGCAGCATGAGGAAGATTGAGAACCACTGATCTAGATACGCTTCCACAGCTCTTCCCATCACTTCTCAATAAGTTTTGATCCTCATTATTGATTCCTTGTTGTGTGTTTGTGTTCCCATCACTGTCACTGAGACTCACATTCTCACATTTGTGGGTCCTATGCCACTCTTCCATGCCACCCTTGGAAAGTGTGTTAATATAGTTGTTTGCCTCTAAGGGTGCACACCTTGCCTAATAACCAACAGCTTTATGGCCTTCTGCCAACTTTTCTCAGTCTCCCAGTCTGACTCCCTCAATAGGCTGTTCATTGCCTGGTGGGAGGGTCTTGTCTGCCAGCCAGGATGCCCTCTGGGTATAACCCGACTGGATCTGGACAGCAGGTAGAACCCAAGGAAGGTTGCGAGCCCTGTTGCAGACATATTCTGTGAGGAAATGAGGGGCAGCATGCACTGAAGGAAGGATCACTAAGCACTCCCTCTCAGAGGGGAGCCAAGGTTTTTGTTTTTTGTCTTTTTTAATCATAGAAAAGTGGCAGCTGCAACCCTTTGAGGTGCTCTGCTGGCTCTTTCGCCTGGATGCATATACAGCCGCCAAAAGGCCAGGCCTAGAGACTCAGCCTTGGCATTCATTCTGTGCCGCGTGGTTGGTTTCTCTCCAGGTCCCAAGGAACACGGCAGCCTAGACCTTCTTACCTTTAAGCTTGCACTAAACACTGAGAAAATGTGAAAGAATGAAGTAGTGCTCTCCCCCTTACGCGCTCTTCCTTCCTTTCACTTCCCTCCCCTTCCCTTTTTTTTTCTTTTTTTTTTTGGTTTTTTCAAGGCAGGGTTTCTCTGTGTAGTTTTGCACCTTTCCTGGAACTCACTCTGTAGTCCAGGCTGGCCTCGAACTCACAGAGATCTGCCTGCCTCTGTCTCCCGAGTGCTGGGATTAAAGGCATGTGCTACCACCACCTAGCCCCTCCCCTTCCTCTTATTTCCCTTCTTCCTCTTCCTCTTCCTTTTTGTTCCTGTGTTCTTTGAGAAAGGATCTTATATATAGCCCAGGCAAACCTTCAACTTGCTTTGTAGGCTATGTTGTTGGGGCTAGCCTTGAACTAATTATTTTTTTTTATTTTTTTATTTTATATGCATTGATGTTTTGCCTTCATGTATGCCTGGGTCAGGGTGTTGGATTCTGGAGTTATGGACAGTTGTGAGCTGCCATGTGGGTGTTGGGAATTGAACCCAGGTCCTCTGGAAGAACAGTCAGTGCTATTAACCACTGAGCCATCTTCCCAGGTCCCCTTGAACTAATTCTTGATCCTCCTGCTTCTGCCTTCCAATACTGGGATCACAGGCAAGAGCCAGCATGGCTAGAGAGACCGTTGTTCACTCACAGATTTTGTAGTGAGTTGAAAAAAAAAAGGGGGGGGGGGAGTTAATGCCAAGAAGAGTAAATGCGGAGTGGTATTTGGGCAAGCACGAGCATTAGAGAAAATAGGTTCTGGAGGAGTCAGGGAAACTGATCTCATCTGGCTGGCAAGCTCCCAGGCAAGGAGGCAGAGGGAAACTTGAATGTGAATTGATGAGGATGTAGAGAGGACATACCCATCCTCCAAAGGATGGGGACAGGCAGCACATTTGCCTAAAACAGACACTAGAAAGGGGAATGATGTTGGTTAGATTCAGTTTTAACTTCGCACAGAGACATTTCCCACTGTGTGTACATCCGATACACAGAGATAACAACATTTTGTTTGAAACACCTGGTTCAGTTACAGTGACTGTCTCAGCTAGGGTTTCTATTGCTGTGAAGAGACACCATAATCGTGGCCACACTTATAGAGGAAAACATTTAGTTGGGGCTGGCTTGCAGTTCAGAGGATTAGTCCATTATCGCCATGATCATAGAAGCATGGCGGCATGCAGGCAGACATGGTTGCTGGAGAGGTAGCTGAGAGTTCTACATCTGGATCTGAAGGCAGCAGGGAGAGAGAATGACACTGGGCCTGGCTTGAGCAACTGAAACCTCAAAGCCCACCCCAGTGACACACTTCCTCCAACAAAGCCACACCCACTCCAAAAGGCCACACCTCCTAATAGTGCCATTCCCTGTGGGCCTATAGGGGTCATTTTCATTCAAACCACCACAGTGTCTATGGGAACTAGTCCACTCTGAGCATCTGTCTCTGTGCCTGGTACGAGTATCCCCTTAACCAAAATCCACTTTCACCATAGCTGCAGATGTTCCTGGAAACACTTTTAAGGGTCTATGAAATAATATTTTTAAACCCAGAGAAGCCTTCTGTGTTCTCGTGGTATAGGTGTGCAACACCCAAGCCTGTGGCACGTGGCAGCTCCAGTGTGTGTCCCACGGACTGAAAATGAATGGCTCGTGACCCCAGATGGTGTTTTACAGCATGCCTATTAGCACTTCCCTTTAAAATATGTTCATCCATGTTTGGAAGCCCAAAGGAAACATTTGCTGCTGCATGCTTCCCAGCCTTGTGGTTTGTGGTTGATCTTTTCGGTACAAAATGTGCCTCCAACAGCCTGTTCTAGTTGGATCCTGCGAGGGAAGATTTTCCCTGGAGGCTCGTCAGGGGAGTCCACGAAATCAGAGATTTGAGCGTAGAGAGATCTGTGAAAAAAATCCACTTAGCTTCCTTATTTACCAGGTCAGGAAACTTGGGTCCGGACCAGGGAAGAGGCCTCTCTCTCCACCTGGGCATCTAAACAGGAAGTGCACACTCCACAGTTAGGTGTCACAGCCCCTCCCAGAAAGGACTGTGCCTGGCTCCTGTTGTCAGCCATGCCTCCCAAGTCATTGTTTTGTCTTGTTTGTTTGTTTTGTTTTGTTTTTTTAGAACAAGTCTCATTACCTATCCCCAGTTGGCCTCAGATTTGCTTTCCTCAGCTTCCCAGGCTGGGGTTACAGGGAACCCCACTACTCACTACTGCCTGCCAATCATTAGCAAGTAGGTGGGGAGATAGATGCCTTTCAAGGAAGGCAGCATCCCTAAAACCCCAACTAAGCCAAACTCTGGATTCGAGTTCCTGTGGGAGCTTGTTGGTTTTGCAAGGTGTGTGCCTTGGACCTGGTGTTCCCAGCTTGCCTGTGGCAAGTCAAGTACCTGGGCATATGAGTGCTGGGTGGGGTGGTCGTGTTGTTCCCCACCTTGGCCAGCACAGATCTGCTTGCTCAGCTTTCCCTGTGGCCCGTGTTCCTCGTGTTCCTCGCTTCCCTATCTTCTCTCATCTGTTTGATTTTGCCCCGGGTGTTTGCAAGCTATGGCTAAATCAGCATCAGCAGCACCAGGAGGTACTTGTTAGAAATGTAAATATTGGGGCTCACCCTGCCCTATTGAATTAGAACAGTAGGCTAGAGGTTGCCTTCCCCATCTCAACAAGCCTTGTTGGCGATTCTCAGGTACACCGTCTTTGAGAATCGACTTTCTCCTCTGAGTGGCATAATCTCAGCCCTGGTTTGCAGATCACGTGGCATATTTAATGATAATAGACAATGTTTTACCTGTTTGATGGTATTTTATAATAGGTCTTTATCTTTTCTCTTGTCTAAAATCGTCACAGTGTCTGCCTTCCTGGGAAAGAGCTTCAGAACTACTAGGAAGCCTCTGGTTGGTGGTTGGATAGGTTGTGTCTTTCGCAAGGATGAGTGCAGGCTGGTGTTATCAGAAATGCCGTACAGGGCCGTCGGCAGTTCTGGGTAAAGCACTGGATTAGCAGCTGCTGTCCCTGTAGTGTTGCTGGGGAGCACATGGGACCATCCTGTTAACAGACAGGAGGTCAAGGTTTATATCTCAGCTGGGCTAACGGCAAATAACTCCGATTCACTAAGTCTCCCTTTTCCCATCTATAGAAACTGACATGCATGAAAGCTTGGACTAGATAGACTGATTTTTTTTTTTTTTTTCAGTTGAAGCAACCCATTGACTTTAGTTATATGTTTGGGTGACACCATAGAAGTGATGAGATTGGCCGGGCAGTGGTGGCGCACGCCTTTAATCCCAGCACTCGGGAGGCAGAGCCAGGCGGATCTCTGTGAGTTCGAGGCCAGCCTGGTCTCCAAAGCGAGTTCCAGGAAAGGCGCAAAGCTACACAGAGAAACCCTGTCTCGAAAAACCAAAAAAAAAAAAAAAAAAAAAAAAAAAAAAAAAAAAGAAGTGATGAGATTGGCTATAGCACACCTCATGGGAAAGCAAATCTCAGCTTGTTTCTCGGAGAGTAACCCTTATAGGTTTCTCTGGATTTAACCTGACATTCTATCATTCATTCATTCTAATCCTTTAACAAGAGAACAGCCAAGTCTCTTCAAGTTGCTAGCCCACCACAGTCATTCCTTGATTCGGGACTATGTGTACTTTAAGAAATCACAGAAATGTGTATTTATTGAGCGATTGATGGTGCTTCTGCCAAAATCTGATAATGAAGTACATTAAATCATAACTAATAAGAATCAACACTGGATACTTGGCACTTCCTATTAGAGTCTCTCACTGAATCCTTATAACAAATCTATGAGATGTGTTTTGTTAATTTTTTTTATATATATAAGATAAGAAAGTCAAGGTGCGGAGAAGAGAAATCTCATGCTTTGTCCAAACCTCCACAGTGAACAATGGATACGGCCTTGAGTGCTGGCTCTCCAGCTGCATGGCTCTGATATGATGAGTCAGTGGTGCAGAGTGAATGGGGTGAGCGGGAGGCTCATTTCTCATTGGTTGACTCAACCGAGACTCTCAGCCATACCTGGAAGCTGTACGTTTTCTTTGCTTTTCCTTATTTGTGGCCATCTGAATAGCACTATTCATGAATCCGCTGCAGGATCTTGGGACCGGAGGTAAAGGGAAGAACAACGTGTTCTGTCATTTGAGAACCACTGTTGTAAAGTATGAAACCCTGTCTGTGGAAGGAGGGGTCAGAGAACATGCACCCCATTCATTAGAAGGGTCTGGCAGGGACAGCGGACCCAGAACGGAGAGTGCGGTTCTGGCTTTTACCAAGGAAAACAAGAGGCGGTTGGCATAGCAACCAACATGGTCCTGTGAGTCATCCTGTATCTCCTGCAAGTTCCCCAAACCTCGTGGACTCATTTCTTCACCTGTAAGGCAATTAGAGGCCTCAGACTCCTGGGTGTGGTGTGCAGATAGATAATGACCTGCTTAAAAAAAAAAATTCTTGGAGCTTCTTGGAAAGGCACTTTGCAAATAGGAAGGGTGTTTTTCTGACTCATCAGAGGACTAGCTGGAGATTTGCTGTGATCTCTCTCTGGCTCTTTGTTTGTTCAGCAGACCTGTTGAGAAAAAGCTCACATGGAAGCTAAGTGGAAAACCACATGTCTAATGCCCCAAGGAAGGCTGACCTCCAGGACTTCCTGTATTCATCTTCTATTATCCCTTATCTCCAGGATGAGATGAGAGATTTCAAAGGCTTGGGGCCTTTAGGCACATGTTGAAGCTCTGGATTTATGTCCTGCATACACTGATGCTCACTCTCCAGCGTGGCAGAACCCTCTGACACATTTCCTGTCCCTAAATGTGTTATCTTAATTCAAAAGCATTGGCTCAATATGAACAGGAGAGTGGGGGTGTCTTTTGTAGCCTCTTCCATGGGTCTCTGCTATATTTATATTGGTATATATCTGTGTGACATATAAATGTTTTCATCGTCTGAGTCTATATGACCACAAAATAGGCAGAGTATTGGTGATTCAATCCTACAGCATTAGATGACAAGGAACGATCTCCACACAGAAATCAGATCTAGCTGGGTGGTGGTGGCATACATCTTTGATCCCAGCACTCAGGAGGTAGAGGCAGGTGAATATCTGAGTTTTGAGGCCAGCCTAGTCTACATAGTGAGTTCCAGAATAGCCAGGGCTACATAGAGAAACCCTGTCTAAAAAAAAAATCAGGTTCTAGATTCCTGAGTCTGTGCCTTATTAAAACGCAACTTGAGTAAGATTCTGTTTTTTCAATTCCCACTTGTGTTTGCTGTCAATACAAGACACAGCTCTTATTCCAAAGGGAAGAGACAAATTACCCTGAGTGCTCTTCCATGGCGGAGCATGTCATCTGGGACAACCTGACAACCCGTTCCTGGGCTCCACCATGGAAGAGCACTTGGGTGGAAGACAAGCACGAATGTTGGCATTTCCTGACGATGTTCATGGGATGTGAGTTGAGGGAGTTAGAACAAGGCAGGAGGCTCTCTGCTAGAGGTTTCGGGTGCTGATGATGACATTTGGAGCCTTCATGCTGGTGGTCTTCTGGCAACTTAGTTAATTAGTGCATTCCAGAGGTCTTACCTGACAGTCAAAAAGGTGTTAGATCAGGGTATAGGGGTGGGTGATACGTGGCTATTAAAGAGACTAGGACAGCCTAAGATAACTTTGCCCCTGGATCTGCAACATTCCATCATCTCTCTGCTATCAGGAGTTCTAGTCGGTCAGACCGCAGCACTTTCAGCAAGGGCACTTCAGTTCACAAGATTGAATGGGTGTGATACTGCCTTCCTGATTTACAAGGATATACATTTATTTTGTTGTCGTGTTCTGTGTTTGAGACAGGTCTCACACTGTAGCTCAGGCTGGCTTGGAACTCACTCGTGTAGCCTTGAATTTGCACCCATTCTGCCTTGGTCTCCTACAGATGTGAGCCACCATACTCATCCTGTCACCGGGACATTGCTGGGGTCATTTCTGATGGGCTCCATGCCGATGCAAGACATTCCTGTTTTTATTTATGTACGTGCTCTCTCGTCACGCAGCATGTGGTGTGCCAGGCTCTGAGTGAAGTGGCCTTCCTTTCCGCATATGTTTACAATCTTAGAGCTTTGCCGTGACATGTCGCACAGATGGCTGGACACCTGGCGCAGGCCTGTGGATGCTGTGGCAGGAGGATCAAGAGTTCAAAAACATCCTTGGCTACAGAGCAACTTGAAGGGCCAGCCTAGGCTACCTGATACATTGTCTCAAAAAAAAAAAAAAAAACCAAAACAACCCACCAAAAAAAATGAACAACAAAAACAAACAAATGAGGAGGGGAGAGAGAGAGATTGAGAGAGAGATTGATTTGCTTTGTATTGATTTGTCATGAGCTTTGGAAGGATTTTTTTTTGTTGGCGCTGAGGACCGAACCCAGGGCCTTGTACTTGCTAGGCAAGCGCTGTACCACTGAGCTAAATCCCCAACCCCAGCAAAGTTCTTTTCTTTTCTTTTCTTTTTTTTTTTTTTTTTTTGGTTTTTTGAGACAGGGTTTCTCTGTGTAGTTTTGGTGCCTGTCCTGGATCTCACTCTGTAGTCCAGGCTGGCCTCGAACTCACAGAGATCCGCCTGGCTCTGCCTCTCGAGTGCTGGGATTAAAGGCGTGTGCCACCGTCACCGGCAAATAGGTCTACTTCTTTTTTTTTTTTTTTTTAAAGATTTATTTATTTATTATGTATACAGTGTTATGCCTGCATGTATGCCTGCAGGCCAGAAGAGGGCACCAGATCTCATTACAGATGGTTGTGAGCCACCATGTGGTTGCTGGGAATTGAACTCAGGACCTCTGGAAGAGCAGCTAGTGCTTTTAACTCTGAGCCATCTCTCCAGCCCGGAAGGATTCTTTTAGAACTTTGTCTCCATATTTGTTCTTCATTCACAAAACCATTGCTTACCACCCCCTGAGAAGGATTTTTCTGGTAGAATTTTGGTAAGACTGTCTTTAAAGTGTTTGCTGAAGCTTAGAAAAGTGTGTGTAGGGAGGCTTCAGATAGTGTGTGTGTGTGTGTGTGTGTGTGTGTGTGTGTGTGTGGTCTGAGACTAGCTCCTTCTGCCTCTCCGCAGTCATGTGCTTTCTGTTTACAGATCTATACTTTTTTCTTCCTATTTTTTATGATTTATTTTCATTATTTTAAAAATTGTGGCTACATGTGTGGGGGGGGGGGAGGTGGGGGGAGGGTGTATGCTCATATGAGTGCAGATACCCCAAGAGGCCAGAAGAGGGCATCAGATCCCTTGGAGCGGGAGTTATTGGTGGTTGTAAACCACCCCCACATGGGCTCTAGGAACCAAAGTCTGATCGTCTACAAGAGCAGTATATGAGTATATGTTTTTAAATGCTGAGCCATCTCTCCAGCCCTTTTCTTCCTATTTTTATTCCTGTCTATGTGCTTTATTAATATAATCAGTCATGAAAAATTCAAACATTTTTCTTCAAGTAAAACTGTGAAATGTAAAGCTGGATGTGCTGGTAGACTTTTAAAGCCAACGCAGAGGGAGATAGATCTCTGTGAGTTCAAGGCCAGCCTGATCTACATAGCAAGTTTCAGAGCAGCCTGAGCTACATAATAGAGAGACCATGCCTTTAAAAAAAAAAAAAAAACTAATAAAAACAAAACTATGTAAAATGTGTACCATGTCCAATTTCATGTAGAAATATGCTTATCAAGCTACATGTTTGCACACATACAGCAAAAATACACAGCTGTATGTAGACATCAGGTTCTTTGAGAAAGTAGTGCTTGAGGAAAATTCCAAACGTATCAGAATAGTTTCCCAAATTCTCATTCACCGGTCTGCCAGCTTCAACAGTTCATTGATAGTTACCCATCTTTAATAATGGTCCATTCGTGCCAACCTGGAGACTTTTCATTTTCATTATATACATTTTTTTACACCTAAATTTTAATTATGAGCTGAGTGTAGTTGTATCTTCCTGTAGCCCCAACATTTGAGGGGCTAAGGGGGGAGGCACCCATTTCTGCATCACCAGGCTCATCCTGCGCCCCTCCCCCCTCCCAATTTGGCATTCTGTGTTGTTTGTGTGAACTGTTTACTTTGCCCGAGATTCACGATGCAGTTTTTAAATAGCAATGGGGAATTTCAACCCTTCCATTTGTTCTTTGGGGTTCCACAAGCTGCTGCAGCTTCATGGAGCTGTTTTTCTGAAAAAATGTTTTCAATGTTTCTTGTAAGATGGACAGTGATTTTGAAGGCATTATTAACACCCTGCCTTCAGTGATGTTTGTTCCCTGAGGACCGGGAGAGGGAACTGTCTGATGCAATTTGGGCAGCTGGTTAGCCAGACAGGAATAGAAAATTACAGAATCACCTTGAATTGAAAGCTTGTGAACCAGCTGTCTGAGATGAATGATAAAAAGGTCTTTTTTTTTTTTTCTTTAAATATCATGGCTAGTCGGATTAAACATTCAGATAAAATAGAGGTGTTTGCTCTCACCAATATATTAAAAGGGGGTTTAAATTCTGAATCCAAGGGCTGTTGTACCTGTGCATCCCACAGTGGTGAGTGCAGAGTTCACCCTGCTTGATTTCCCCATCACCAAGACTCCTTTCAATTTGCTATCACGGAATTGTAGTAGCCAGTAAGCAGAGTTCACTTTGTGTCCGCGGTTGGATCTGAGGTCATGCGGTGTGATGCATGCTTTACCAGCGGCACTAGAACCTCGTGTGAGGGAAGGAAGGAAGGAAGGCTGATCTCGGTGTGGGAACATGTTCACCAAGCAGGTGCCCTTGCAAGGCTGCCCTTGGAGACACACCGTTTTTGAGTTGTTAAAGGAGGGAAGAGAGTAACTTGCGCGTAGGGACCTCTGGTGAGCCATAGCATGGTCTGGTTTACACTCCCAGAGGCTAAAGAGTTCAGAACGTTCCCAGGACAAAGCAGGCATGCTTGTGGTTGGGAGGCGAGAGAGGAGCCCGGGTTGGGGAGAGAAGCTGGCTTAGAGTTTGGATTTCCAAGGTCTTGGAACCACAGAATCCAGGGCTCACTCAAACATCTAAGGGTACAGGTATAGGGAGTGTCTTAGGTAGTACTCCCCCACCTTCTGATTCTGTCAGCAAAGAGCTGAGCAGGGAGGCTAGGACCCTGTGATCTCCACCCCCTATCCCAGTCTTAGTTATTGAAAGGATACACATGACTTGGAAGACAAACTGGAAAACTCTGACGGACAAACCCAGTCCAGACAAACTGCCCCTTGCCAGTCGTCATGTCCAGCCTCAGGCACACTCTCTCTCTGTCTCCTGCTGATCAGCCTTCCTTTTTCTCCCAAACCTGCCAGTCCTGTTTCCTCAGCATCTTCTGGTTCTGCTAGTTGTGTTATTATTGTTAATTGTTATTATTTTTGCTTTTTGGAGACAGGATATGGCCTTAAACTCAGTAGCCGAGGCTGGCCTGGAGTGCCCAATCTTCCTTCCTCCTCCTCCCAAGTACTGCGTTACAGAAGTGCCCCACCATAGGCAGTGTGGGTCTTCTGGTCTTAAACCTTTTGTCATGACTTCTAGGAAGACCAAGGATGTAGAAAGTGTGTGTGGGAAAACCGGGAATGATTCTGCTCTTCTCAGTCCAAACGCCTTTTAACCAGAATGCCCACTAGCGCTGTTTTGAAGTGTTTCATGGCACAAAGACAATGTTTGAAAACTGCAGGTGTGGTTTTGCTTGAGTAAAGAGCCATTTGGCTAGGTTTAGTTAATTCCTGCCAGGTGGACTGGAAGAACTGAGTGTCCTTGGCTTATACCTAGGCCTGCCCAGGCAAGTAAGTGAGGGCCATCATAGGTCAGGGGCTCTTTCCGCTCAGACCCTGTTCCAGGAAGAGACACAGCGATGGGTTTTGAACCTTGCCTGGATCTGGAGAAGGTTAGGAAGGCAGTTTTAAATAGAAAGGGGCATTGGACATGGCAAGCAGGGTGACTATGGTACACAGGCTGCATGTTATATTTAGAGCTGTGGCTTTATACTGGGTGTGGTGGTGCACACCTTTGATCCTATCACTCAAGAGGCAGAAGCAGAGGCAGGCAGTTCTCTATGAGGTTGAGGCCAGCCTGGTCTACAGAGAGGATTCCAGGCCAGCCAGAGCTACAGAGTGAGACTCTCAAAAAGAAAGAAAGAATGTGAAAATACAGGCCTGGGGATAGATATAGCTCAGTTGGTAGAGTGCTCGCCTAACTTGCAAGGATGCCTGGGTTGATCCCCGGCCCTGTAGAGACAACACATGCTGGTGAATGCTTTAATCCTCAGCTGTATAGCACATTTGCGTTCAGCCTGGGATACAGGAGACCTTGTCTCAAAAAGTTTAGGAAAATATGAAAGAAAGGAGCATAGTTCAAGCCCTGTGTGTTGGTAGAGAGGGAGTCTGAGGCCAGCCTGAACTATAGACGTGACTTTGCCTCAAAGAATCAAGTGCTATTCACTCCATTAGGCCAAACTGTGTTCTTGATTGCTTAGCTTTAGGTATGGGCATCCTATGTCACATGTAAATGTTATGTCAGATACAGGGGCTGTAAAAATTCAGATCCGGATGATAATGGCTAATAATTCTGATATGATCCAGGGGTTTCTTTCTTAATGGCCTTCACTAGCTGTCCCCCTGTCCTGAAGACAGCCACCTTTCCCACTGTTCAGACTCATCTACATCAGATCCTAGGAATGAGCCTTCCTAGCTATGAGGGACTTTATAATATTTTAGTAAATAATATGTGGCTCCCAGATGCACAAATGTGATGCTTAGGCAAGAAGGGACACTGTGAACACAAACTCTTGAAAAGAAACTGTCTGCAGACTCAGGCTAATTCCCTTATCTTGGGCTACGTCTAGCACTCAGAGCAGCCATCCCTTGCCCAGCTCTGTGTTGGAGCTAGCATGTTGTGACTAATAAGTACAAAACTTTTAGAATCTACTAACTTAGCTCCTACCAACCTAAAAGTTAAGAGTGGCATCAGATAACATCTTGGGCCTGTAGAAAAGCTTCCCCCATCCTGCGGTACCTGCCTCTTTGATCTACCCAACAATGTGTCTTTGTTCTGTAAAAACTTCATGAAACTGCTTCCATATTAGAACAAGAAATTTGGGGTAACCTAAACTTGTATTCCAGAGGCCATGTTTATTCAAAATGGTGCCAGGATAGACTATCTTGCTGAGAGAGAGAGAGAGAGACAGAGAGAGAGAGAGAGAGACACAGAGAGAGAGAGAGAGACAGAGAGAGAGAGAGAGACAGAGAGAGAGACAGAGAGAGACAGAGAGAGACAGAGAGAGACAGAGAGAGAGAGAGAGAGAGAGAGAGAGAGAGAGAGAGAGACAGACAGACAGACAGACAGACAGAGAGAGAGAGAGAATGAATCATCAAGGGCTAGGCAAACTGCTTGCCTGCCCTGTGCAGGGCCCTGGGTTCAATCCTTAACACTGCAAAAAGAAAAAGAGTAAAAACAAATTGCTTTTATTTCTTAAAACACAGGAAGGAAAGCTAGTCACCATTAAAATGGAAATAGAGCCAAGCATGGCGGCAGAGGTATGTGATCCCACACTGAGCCAAGAATGGTGGCCCGGGCTTTGACGCTGAACCAACCATAGTGACATGGATTTCAATCCCCACACGGCCAAAACTGAGGCAAGACAGTCTCTGGCTCAGGGCACACCTCATCACAGTGCTCTGTCATGAGACCCACCCGAAAAAGTGGAAGCAAGTGGTCGGTTGGTTTGTTGTTTGTTTAATTAAGTCTGTCATATGTGGTGGCACATACCTATAATCCCAGGAGCCCCAAGGCTGAGTCTGGAGTATCTTAAGTTCAACACTAGCCTGGGCCACACAGTGAGACCCCATTTCAAAACAAAACCAGAAAGATTGAGATAAATTGCACATTAGTAGATGGCTGATTAAGTTATGGCTCAGGTAGCCAGCCTCTCCCTCCTCCACATCATTTTTATGTGTGCCCTTGCACATTCCATTTCTCTCTTTTTTTTAATTAAATAATTTTATTTAACTTTTATTTTATGTGCATTGGTGTGAAGGTGTCAGATCTCCTAGAACTGAAGTTACAGACAGTGGTGAGCTGCTATGTGGTTGCTGGGACTTGAACATGGTCCTCTGGAAGAGCAGCCAGTGCTCTTAACCGCTGAGCCATCTCTCCAGCCCACATTCCATTTCTCTAGCAAGTATCTCAGCATCCACTGTGCCAGGCACAATAACATGGTATATTTGCAGTGTGAAAATTTGTATCTCTTTATTGGAGTGTGTTTTTTTTTTTTTCTGGAGTATTCCATTTTTACTGCTCATTTTTAGAATTCTGTTTCTGGTTATCAAAGAAAAGAAATGGTGGCAGAGGTATTGAGAATTTGTAACCCCTGGTAACATATCTAAAAATATTGAGATTTATCTACCAAATTCCTGGGTATAATTTTCCCCTCTCTCTGCTTTCTGCCCCTTCTCTACTACCATCTGGTTCCATTTAAAAAAGTTTAGTGTTCTTATTAGTGTGCGTGCATGAGAGAGAGAACATATGTGGTGTGTGTGTGTGTGTGTGTGTGTGTGTGTGTGTGTGTGTGTGTGTGTGTTACGCATGCCACAATACATATGTAGATGACAACTTGGTGGAGTCACTTCTCTTTCCACCCTTTACCTGGTTTCCTGGGATCGAACTCGAGTTGCCAGGACCCTTTACCCCCGAGCTACCTCAGTAAGCCTCCTACTCTGTTCCCTTTGTTTTTGAGACAGTGTATTACTAGATAGTGGAGGATAGCCTTGAACTCACAGTGTAGCCCAGGTTAGCTATGAATTTGTAGCAGTCCTGATGCCAACCTCCTGCATGAGCCACCTGACCAAGGTACACGTGTGGTCTGTTGTTGTTTCTTCCTTTTTGCAATGCTGGGCATTGAACCTAGGGCCTCTAGCATGCTAGGCCTGCGCTGTACTGCTAATCAATATGCCCAGTCCAAACAGTCCCCCACCCCAACCCCCAAAGCACTGGTGAGTGAGCCCAGGGCCTCATATTTGCTTAGGTGAGCTTTTACACTCTCTACCACTGAACTCTAGCCCCAGCTGCTGCTTTCTTAAATAAGAAACAAGTCAGCCACTTAAGGGAGATAGGGCCAGAGGGGCAGGTGTGGTATGCTGCTCCCCACTCTGCAGAATGAGTCAGTGGAAATAAAGAAGTTCCAGTTAGCCCTGGGCTCAGGGGTCACAGAAGGTGAGTCAATGAAGTTCTCTTCTGTAGTATTTCAAGATAAACACCCCCTAATAATTTATTTGGAAAGTGTACAAGAGCTGAAACGCCTCCCTTGGCTCCTTACACATTCCTCCTCCGCTGAATTATGTGGCATTTTGTTCCGCATTTGAATTTCTAAATAAATTGGCCTTCCTTATTCTTGGATTCCTGACAGACAGCATGTCTAAGAATTAGTGTTTTGCATTCTGCCACTCTGAGCGTGTTCAACAAATGACTCAGTGCTATTGTCACTGAATTCATTAGCGGGACTCTTCTGAAGAGTTCGGTGTACTTGCGTGAACTAACTTTTTAAAATTAGGGCGCAGTATTCTTGAACATTGGAACTACTGCAGGGACCATCGGCAGTTTTAGGATTATTTAGGGAGTCACCCCGAGGACCAATACCCATGAAGCAGTCATCACTGTGCCTAGCACATAGGGGGACTCTCAAGCTCTAATATTTTTTTTTAAATTTTTATGCATTTTGGGGGTGGGGGCAGGGAACGTGCCACAGAGTCCAGAAGTATATGTCTTAGGGAGTCAGTTCTCTCTTTGTGCCGTGGGTTCCAGGGATTGACCCCAGGTTGAAGGGCTGCACACCAAGGGCTTTTACCCACTAATCCATCCTGCTGGCCCTTGTTTTTGTTAACAGTTCACTATATGTTAGGACAATTTTGTTTTCTGACTTGTGTTTTCTTTCAGATTGCCTTTTTCTCCCTCCCTCCCTCTCTTCCTTTTTTTCTTTTCTTAGTGTGTGTGTGTGTGTGTGTGTGTGTGTGTGTGTGTGTGTGTGTGTCTTATTGTTGTTATTATTTTGCTTTAGAATTTTCCAATATATTCACCTTTATGGGCTGGGTGGCAGTGGCGCATGCTTTTAATCCCAGCACTTGGGAGGCACAGCCAGCGGATCTCTGTGAGTTCGAGGCCAGCCTGGGCTACAGAGCGAGACCCAGGTTAGGCTCCAAAAGAAGCACAGAGAAACCCTGTCTTGAAAAACAAACAAACAAAAATACATTCACCTTTATGTTTATATATAACACGGGTGTCTCTATTTATACCTCAAGTTTATTTTTTCCTTCTATAAAGGAAACCATTTAATTGGGGGCTTACCTACAGTTTTAGAGGGCTAGTCCATGGTCATCATGACAGGAAGTAGGCAGATATGGCACTGGAGAAGTAGCTGAGAGCTTTATATCCTGTTGGCAGGCAATGGGCAGAGAGAGAGGGGGCCACATGTGGGTTTTTCACACCTCCTCAACAAGGCCATGCCTCCTAATCCTTCCTAAACTGTTCCACTCCTGGGTGACCAAGCATTCTAATATATGAGCCTATGGGGGCCGTTCTCATTCAGACCACCACAGCAAGGTGTTTCCACATGCCATTTGCTCTACTGGGCTAAACTGGATAGCTAATGATTTTCTTTACCTTCTCATAGTGCAATTGTTGGGATTCTGCCGCCACGCCAGCTGCGTGACTGCACATGCGCAGTTCAGGAGCTAAGTAAGGGAGGGGTCTTGCGTTTTACACCATCAGTGCACTGGTGATTATGTGTGCACAGGGTGGTCACACAATCAGCGCGTGTGTGGTGTAGCTCCATAAGCCCACCTGCGCATGTTCTCAGGAACCCTTAAAAAGCCGAACACAGACACACACCTATTGGTGAAATTATTAAGGCCACTCCACGTAGTTAAAGGGAGATTTATTTAATGGCATAACTTACAAATTAAGGGATAGGTAGGTCGCGGAGTCTGGGGAAGGTGTATCACAGTCCAGCGGTGTTCTCTGGAGCTCTGCTCGGTCCACCTCCACTATCCAGGGTTCCGCCACAGAGAGAGCGCCCACCGATCCAGATCTCGGGTCCCCGGCGCCTCCCTTGGCCCCGCCTTATAGGCGTGACAGTTGCCGAAGTCTCAATGGGGGTTGGAACTTCCAGATCAAAGCTGGAATGACTACCCACTACATCTCCCCCTTTTTGTCTAAATAAGAAAGTTCTAGCCTAATACAAGACTATATACAAAGGAATGGTTATCAAATATTGTCCAGGAATAATGAGGGATAATGACCTAGATAAGATGGAACTACAACCAATGCAAACAATATCAAGCAAGAAACAGATACTAAAATCCAGAGAAGTATAGAGCATAGGTAAATGGCATGTTACAAAGATCATTCCAAAAGGTGTCCTATCCTAAAGAACCTGAATCTAATACTTAATATGTTCTATCTACTAAGTTGTAACTATAACTGCTAGTCTTCAATCCCATCAAAGACCTGAGAAGGAATATAATGGTACCTGAGAAATGGTAGATGGATGCAAGCAACTTCTGGGAATCTTGCAAGAGTAGACTGAGACAGCTGGCAGCCTGGACAGTCACCTAATGTTTCTCAGCATTGTTGGTGCATTCAAATTGGCTACAGGCCTAAAGTATCTGACAGACCATTTTTAGAAGCAGGAATTCTGAAAGACCATCTTACCCTGTCTTGGCAGAGTACAGTGGTCGCTTTCCTTGTGTCCCGCTTGTCCAGAAAGGATAGCATTGCATTTGTACTGTCAGCCATCGAGGCAAGGGCAGTTCTTTACCCAGTAGGCCATTTTGTGCCAAGAAGACAAACTTCCAAATGGAAATGTCTTAGAAGCCCAACATTCTCTCGGGATCAAATTGGTGCAGCCAGGAGCAATTGTGTCTCACATCAACAGAATTCTAAGTTATTTAAATGCCATATTCTCCAGGTCTATGAAGTGTTTGAAGATTACCTGTCCATCTGACCTATGTATCTGTAAATCTGGATAGCCTAACTAACGTAACTATAGAGATGACAAGCATAGGTGACTATAAATCTATAAGTCTTATCTACCGAAATAACTTAAGGACTAAGGCTTCACGTAAACAAGGTAAACAGTCTATAAGCAAGTGTATGGTAAAGAACGATGACTTCAAAATTGTGACAATACACAAGATGTTATAACAGAGGTAGGAGTATATAGTGCGATATGCAATATGACAATAATCTTAAATATATATCAATATACTGAATATCCTAAACAGAAGTAGAACATACATAAAGTATGACAGATATAAATTCACATTTGTATCAATATACAAATATTTCAAATAAGAGTAGAAATATATGTACATTATAACAAATACAGTTCTGTATTTGTATCAATATACAAATGATCTTAAACAGGAATATAAAAATAGTTTACATTTGTATCAACATATAAGAATCCATAACAGTGCAAATTACAGTGCAAATAATCTAAGGCTGCTATTTTACTAAATTTGTTTACTAGTATACATAATAATCTACCATAATACCTTATACCTATCCATTCCATTTCTTCTTTTTATTTTTTTTTTTTTAGAATACTGAGTTTAATATTTCCTTCCACCCCCAACGCTATAACCATCATCCATAACCCTGAGAATTATGAAACCTAAGGGAGAAAGGGCGTCGTTTTCTTAGAATTGCTTCCTGCTGTTTAGGGGGTGATGTTATCTCTGTTGGGTACTGTGAGAAAGCTCAGATAGTTAAATCACAGTTAGACTACCTGTAGGTTCTGCAGCAAGTCTTAGAGTAATGGGTAAGATTGTCTGAAATTCTGGTAAGAAGTGTAGTATGATGATGATTACCATGGCATCATTCTGGATTGGGTAGAGTTGTTGTTGGGGCCCCATCTTCCTTCTGGAGACTTCTGAGATTGCTATTAGAAAAACTTATTTGTTATCAAAATGGAAGATTTGGATTTAAAGAGGACATAGCATGTAAGAAAGAATTCTGAGAAATCAAGAGTAAGCATGGGGAGAATTAGAATCTAGAAGACAATGGTCCCTTTTTATTGGTTTCCTTCTGTCCCACACCAGAGGGCTCTTCTGATATGGGACTGAAGAATCTCTCAAACTTTTCTTTTAGCAATGTGCTTGGGTTTAGAGAAGGAGTGAGCCAATTCCATCTCCAAAGCCAGCTTGGCTTATATTGAATTGGAACCACAACTTTTCTAGATTGATAGAGAGATAGATGTTAGCCAGTGAGATTTTACTGTGTGTAGATTGGTACCAATAGATTCTTTCTGCTGTAAACATCTGGATATCCAAGGCCTTATGATTTTTGGAAGATGGGTATTTCCATTATCCTGGAAAGACAAAAACAGAACCCTACCCCAACCTTGATTGTTAAATTTTTCTTACAACTTGTAGAGATGTCACATTGGAGGATGATCTTTTACTTCACCGCATGAGACTCTTAATCTCAGGGTCGTGGGTTCGGGCCCCACGTTGGGCGCCATTTGTAGCTAGACTTTTCCTGCCTGGCCCACAGTCACGATAAATCTCTCTCACCTGCCAGTCCCACAGCCACTCAGACCCGACCAAGTAAACACAGAGACTTATATTAGTTACAAACTGTATGGCCATGGCAGGCTTCTTGTTAACTGTTCTTACAGCTTAAATTTATCCATTTCCATTAATCTATACCTTGCCACATGGCTCGTGGCTTACTGGCATCTTCACATGCTGTTTGTCATCGTGGCGGCTGGCAGTGTCTCTCTCACTCAGCCTTCCACTTCCCAGCTTTATTCTCCTCCTTGTCCCGCCTATACTTCCTGCCTAGCCAATGGCCAATCAGTGTTTTATTTATTGACTAATCAGCAACACATTTGCCATACAGAACATCCCACAGCACATCCCCCCCCTTTCTCTGTTCTCTCCCCTGCCACTATCTCTTCTCTGTCTCTCTCTCTGCTATCTGCACGTGCTTCTCCCCAGGCCTGGTTCTTTTGTTGTCCCCCCGCCACACACACACCCGCCTCCTAATAAAGCTCTGATACTGGGTTTTGTCATGACTCGTGACCTTTCCACGAGGTAACCAGCACCGCTTATCATTCTTAACAGTATTGACCAAGGTAACTGGAAGGAGTCTTGCTTCTGTGCCTCTGCCCGGCTTCCCATCCTAGGTTCATTTTGCTAGGTGGAGATGGTGCCAACACAGCACCAAGGCTTCTGTGTGCTGAGAGCCTGCTTGTCATTGCCCACCTTGTCATTGTGGAACCCCTGCCTGTTTCCCTGGCTGGTACTGGCAGCAGTGGACACAGGGATCAGTGGGCACCTCCTGAGGGATTCTGGTTTCTTGTGTCCCAGATCAGAACATTGGACAGAGACCTGCAGTTGGCAGCAGCAGCAGGGATGGGTTATTATAAAAAACTATATATTTCTGACGAAGCGAGTGAATAGGGATGGGGAGAAAGTTTAGAAACTCAAAAGTGGTGGGCACAAAGAATTGGAGACTGTGTGTTCCATAGGGAGGTTTGTAGGGTCGCTGGCATAGGGCAGGCTTTCTTGTGTGTGCTCTGTTACACGTAGTTCAACATATGGCTTCGTTCCGTGGGTGTCTCATCAGCATTTTAAGTCTCCACACAGGGGTATATGTTTTAGTATTGTGAGTCATGGGTCACTTTTAGACGCTGGTGTGTCTACACCTGTACCTGCCCCAGTGTTCCCCTCCAGTTCTGGAGATCTGGGCACTAGGTTTCCATCTTTCCTCTTGGCCAACAGGTTTTTCTCAGATGCTAATTTTGAAGCTTCACTGTAGAGCCTTCTGGACCTCAGTCTCTTTCCTGTCCTCTAGCCCCACAACTTTAAAAACATTTACAGACATTAAACATGCTTGTCTGTAATTTCAACCCTCCAGGAGACTGAGGAGGACAGAGGGTCCTATGTTTGAGGCTAACCTGGGCTGTATACTGAGACCCTGTGTCAAAAAGCAACACACACACACACACACACACACACACACACACACACACACACACACACACAAACATGGAGTTAGTTTTACTTCTAGCCAAATTTGTTGTCTGTTTTACATCTGCCTCTTTTTAAAAAAAGGTTTATTATAGCCAGGCGGTGGTGGCGCACGCCTTTAATCCCAGCACTCGGGAGGCAGAGGCAGGCGGATCTCTGTGAGTTCGAGGCCAGCCTGGGCTACAGAGTGAGTTCCAGGAAAGGCGCAAAGTTACACAGAGAAACCCTGTCTCAAAAAACTTAAAAAAAAAAAAAGGTTTATTATAATTATCTCTGTGTGTGTGTGTGTCTGTCTGTCTGTCTGCATAGGCATGGTGCAAATGTGGAGGTCAGAACACCTTTGTGCAGTAAGTTCTTTCTTCCCACTGTTGCATGGTTTGAAGGACCGAACTCAGGTTTCCAGACTTGCACAGTACCTTTTCCTCCTGAGCATCCCCCCAGGCCTGTTTTCTAGTCATTTGGCTCAATAGTAAGAGCTGGGGATTTTGTACTCTGGTTTTATCGTATCAGCTTTCCAAGTTCATAATCTTTAAGGTTGTATCTCTCACCAGGTCCTCAGTACGTCAAGGCTAGGGTTTGGCTCCAAGCACATGGGCCAAAGTACTTTCTGGAAGAAGGAGATAAACACAATGAGTCAGGTATTTTCAACAAAATTATATAAGTAGTTTTTCCTAGAAGAGAAAGCAGTAAGGACTCAAATTGTCCCTTCCTATCAATGTAAATCTCTTTCTTGCCCCTATAAAATATTAATCCTAATATACTTCTGTGTTTAATAAAACATGTCCCCTATAGGACTGCCAGATTAGATGGAGAGTACTCAATAAAATTTGAATTGCAGAGCTAATGAATAATTGTTCTTTAGTATAAGTAGGTCTTACGCAGCATTTGGGCCATGCTTATAATAAAAGAAACATTTTGTTGTTTCTCTGAAGTTCAAATTTAGTTGGGTTTCCTAACTTCTCTCCTTCTCCAGTCTCTCTCCACTCCTATGTGTGTGTGTGTGTGTGTGTGTGTGTGTGTAGGTGTGTGTGTGGATGTGTGTGTGTGTGTGGATATGTGGTATGTGTATATGTGTGTGTGTGTATCTGTGTGTGGATGTATGTGTGTATCTGTGGTATGTGTGTGTGGATGTGTGTGTATCTCTGTGTGTGTGTGTGTGTGTATCTCTGTGTGTGTTGCTGCTGCTACTGCAGCAGCATCTAAAACAGGGCCCTGCCTAGCCTTCAACTTACCATTAGTTGAGGATGACCTTGATAAAAAGACCTTGGTAAACTCCTGCCTCTACCTTTCATGCCCACATTCTTGGTAAATTAAGCAATCCTGCTTTGTCACTGCCATCTTATGGGCCTTCTTTAGCCTGTTGGATGATGATGCTTAGAATTATCCCCATCCCCCCATTCCCACCCCTCCCCCACACTGGCATTTTCATGTCTTACTAGTGGAGTCATTGCTCCGTCCTTTCATTGTGAGCACTATAGCATGTTTCGACTCTTGGGTCTTAGATAATCGTAAGTGGCTGAATGTTCTCATTAAGTACCCACATGTGCTGTCAGTTATTTATTTGCACACAAAACAGTCTTTGAGTAATGAAAATAGATGTCAAAAATTCCATACCCAAACACTTAGTTTCCTTACTCATGGAGGTTCATATTCG
Organism: Peromyscus californicus insignis; assembly: GCF_007827085.1. NCBI lineage: Eukaryota > Metazoa > Chordata > Mammalia > Rodentia > Cricetidae > Peromyscus > Peromyscus californicus. The sequence goes on from NW_026294503.1 coordinate 21,286,376, forward strand.
GCTTCTGCCAAAACTTCTGAATTCATTTTTTTCAAAGATTCATTTTTTTTTTGTAATTATATGGCTATGTGGAAGGGGTGACAGTGTGCACATGGGAGTACAGATGCCTGTGGAGTCTGGAAGAGGTCATCAGATCCCCTGAAGAGGGAGTTATAGGTGGTTATGAATCACCTAACATGGGTCCTTTGCAAAAGCAGGACATACTTGTTGTAGAATATTATTTTAAGATGTGTTACATTTGTTGATGCTGTGGAATATTTGTATAATGATGCAAAGATACATTGTGTTCTTTTATGTTGCATTTGTTTAACTCTGTGAAGCTGTGTTACTTTGCCTGTCTAAAACACTTTATTGGTCTAATAAAGAGCTGAATGGCCAATAGTGAGGCAGGAGAAAGGATAGGCGGGGCTGGAAGGCAGAGAGAATAAATAGGAGGAGAAATGTGGGAGGAGAGAAGAAAGAGAAAGAGACCAAGGAGCCAGAAAAGAAGGGGCCAGCCATAAGTCAGCCACCCAGAAAGAGTGAAAGAAAGATTTACAGAAGAAAAGGAAAAAGCCCAGAGGCAAAAGGTAGATGGGATAATTTAAGGAAAACTGGCTAGCAACAAGCTAAGCTAAGGCTGGGCATTTATAAGTAATAATAAGCCTCTGTGTGTGTAATTTATTTGGGAGCTTGGTGGTGGACCCCCAAAAGAGCAAAGAATAAAGAGCAAAAACAACATTTTGGCGATCCACCGTGGGCCCATAGAAAGCTAAACAACACATACTCTTCACTGCTGAGCCGTCTTTGCAGCCCCTGAATTTTTCATTGGTGTTTTATACAAGCTAGATTAGGGGATCATGGTAGCATAGAAGAAGCAGCAGATGGAAGGGACTATTTGAGTTCAGGAACAAAGGCAATGAGTGAATGATATGTCAACAAGATAGCCAGGCTACACAGTAAGGCCCCATCTCAAAAATCCAAATGAAGGTACTAGCTAGCCATAATAACAGCAGCAACAGAGTAGAGTGGGAAGATGGAGAATGGAAAGCAAACATCTGCTCTGGGAGCTCTGGGACCACTGTGTTCAGGTTACACAGCTCTGGAGGCACAGAAGTGGCAACATTGAGTGTCATAGAGCCATTCAGTCATCCAGTGGGAGATTTAGGACCTTTTTGGTAGAATAGGCACCTAATTAACCTCATCAAAGGGTAGGCAACATGGTGGTTCATGTTACTTAAATACAAGTTCACTGGCTTTGTGGACTGTTGATTTCAGGTGCTCAGGTAGGGCTATTGGAAAGATTTCTCTTTGCTATTGTTGTTTTGTGTTTTAGTGATAAGTTCTCTCCATAACCTAGGCTGACCTCAAACTAACAATCCTCCTGCCTCCTTCCCAGAGTGTTGAAATTACAGACATATTCTGTCATGCCCGGCAGAACTTTTCTCTTGATCTGTTTGTATCTGTTATTATATTATGACTGCTTTGTTCTGTGTTGAAAGGTTTTCCTTGGGCATGCAGTCTTTATCAATGCAAGAATGGCCAGTAGCTAGTTTGTTTTGTTTGTTTGAGTTGGGATCTTGTGATGTAGCCCATGATTGCCACAGTACTCTGGTGCTGATGATTGTAGGCATCCTCATACTTATCTGAGACATATAATATAAAGTCTAGTAACTTATAGAAAAAGCTTCACAATTGCCGTGTCTAAAGTACATGCTCGTTCATGAACCAAACTTAGAGCCTGAGGAAATAAATAGCATGTTATCATTGGTAAGCCTGGGTCACATGTTGGGGCTTAGCCCAATCACATATGAACTGCTTGAATTGATATGGGAAAATGGATGGTTTTCCCAAGGGAAGTCAGTGCAGAGAAGAGGTGGATGAAGTTAGATTAAGCAGGAATTTCAACATCAACCATATAGAGATCACATGATCACTCACTTGTTTAAAACCCTTCTTTTACAAGTGAGAAAAATGAGATTCCAGATAGGTGAATGACTTTGAGAGTGGATCATTTAACACGTGTGAAAATGTTTGTTTGGTACGACGTTAGGCCTGGACTAGAAACTCACTTGAACTCATTGTCCTTTTTCTATGTAGTTCCCACCTCTGGGGACGGTCCTTACTCCCCATCTCTATGGCCTAGGCCCCTGCAGAGCCTGAGTCCTGGCATCTTTCCTTCTCAGGCCACTCCCGGGTCTTGAAGTCATCAACCTTCAGTGGCTGTGTTAGTTTGTGGACCTGTATAGCTACGTGGACGATGTGGTTGAAACTTTTATCTATCCTGGAGCCTGGAAATACAACATCAAGGTGCATTGTCCTCCTGAGGCATCCTTGATGTGCAGATGGTGACAGTCTCCCTGCATCTTCATAGGCCTATGTCCCCATTTTCAGTCATAGTGGATTAGGGGCTGCTCTCTAGACCCTTGCATGTACTAGGGAAGTGTTTTGCCTCTGACCTCCATCCCCAGTTCTTAATTCCATCTTTAGAAACCCATTCCCTAAACAGACTCACAGAATACGTGGGATTGAAAAGTCAACTGAGGGGGCAGGTGTGAATTTGAGGAGAATACAATTTGTTCTGTGGCAGTTGGATCGCAAAGAACACCTAAGCCTCGGAGATTTTGGTTGGGTATACTCCCCGCTTGGGACACCTTCTGAGATATCAAAACCCATTCAAAGTAGGCATGGTGATGCATTCTGTAATCCTAGCACTTGGAGGGTAGAGGCAGAAGGATCATGAGCTCAAGGTCATCCTTAGCTACAAAGCATGTTTTACCCCAGTGCGGTGGTATGAAAGACTCCACCCTACCTCCCCCCAGAAGACTGGGATGTGGGTCAATTGGTAGCGTACTTGCCTGGCATACAAAAAAAATTGAGCATGTAGTACATACCTGTATTCTTTTTATTAAGAAATTTTTTAGCCGGGCAGTGGTGGTGCACTCCTTTAATCCTAGCACTCGGGAGACAGAACCAGGTGGATCTCTGTGAGTTGGAGGCCAGCGTAGTCTACAGAGCAAGATCCAGGACAGGCACCAAAACTACACAGGGAAACCCTGTCTCGGAAAAAAAAATTTTTTTTAATTCATTTTACATATCAATCACAGATCCCCTTCTTCCTTCTTCCCACCCCTTCAGCCATTCCCCCCCAAACCACCTCCCATTCCCTCCTACTCTTATCACTTGGGAGGTAGAGGCAAGAGGTTCAGAAGTTCAAGGTCATCTTTAGCTACATATGGATTTTGAGAGTAGTCTGGCATACATGAGACCCCAAAACAAACAAACAAACAAACAAACAAACAAAAAAACAATACAAAACAAAACAAAAAACTAGACAAGAATAGGATCTCTCTCTCTCTCTCTCTCTCTCTCTCTCTCTCTCTCTCTCTCTCTCTCTCTCCCCACACCCGGCTTTCTCCCTCTCTCTCATCTACACACACTGGGCACATACTTTTCCACTGAGCACCACACCTCCAGCCCTTCAGTCTCCTTCATTAGAACTGTCCCTGTGAGGGATCCACTCTGCTGGGTTTCTGCTTGGCATACCCACCCCTAAATCTCAACATGGCCAGGGATAAAAGTCTATCTAAACTCTCCACTTTACTGGTGGGGGGTGGGGGAGCCCTTAAATCACTTGTCAGAATCATGCAATCCTTTATGAGGCTTTCCATTTCCCAAGACTGTTCAGCACTGTTCAGAATATGCATCATGAAACACAGAAATCAGGTAAGAGGATGGTAGAAGGCGACCTTGTGGGTCACCCATTCATTTCCTTCATTTGAGAAATAAAAAGGAAATGCAAGGATGATTTTTAAAAAAAATATTGTAAGCGGCAGAAACCTTAAAGAAAAGGCAGGTCCATAGTTCCTTTGTGAAATCATGAAAAAGGAGGGGGAACTCCCACCAAGCCCTTTCCACTAATTTACCAGCCTGGAAGTGAGTTGTATTTTCTTTGCCCAACAGCTTTAATCGATTTCTCCTTGACTTTTCATTTATCCATCTTTAGCTGGAGGCAGCCTGATGAACTCAGGGACAACGACAGGCCTCGGATCTCATTTTCGAGACTTGTTAGCCGTACAGGTTTAGACAAGTCATTTAATTGAAGGACCTCTGTACCAGGCTTTTTCTTTTAAGCCACCAACCAGCTCCCAAATCATGACACAGAGACTTATTAGTTTTGAATGCTTGGCCTACCTTAGGCACATTTCTGGCTAGTTCTTTTAACTTAATCTGTTTCTCTTTATCTACATTTTGCCTTATTACCTTTCTTAGTGTATATCTTACTTTCCCAGCTTCTCTATGTCTGCTGGCTGGCATTTGCCTGGCTTCTGCCCCCAAGCATCTCCCTCGTTCTCTCTTCCTTCTTTTCTTATTCTTCCCATTCTTTTTTTCAAGCCTAGATTTCTCCTCCTATTTATTCTCTCTCCCTGCCAGCCCCGCCTATCATTTTCTGTATCTAGCTATTGGCCATTCAGCTCTTTATTAGACCACTCAGGTGCCTTAGGCAGGCAAGGTGAAGCAAATGCAGCACGTCTTTACATAATTAACAAATGCAGCCTAAACAAAAGTAATGCACCTGTACACAGTTAAAGTAATATTCCGCAGCACAAACAAATGTAACACATCTTTGCTTAGTTAAAATACTATTCTGCAACAAATCTCAGTCTCCACTGTTGAAGAACGAGGGAAGTACTAACTGCTGGTGGATTGTTGTGAGCATTGTGTGAGCTAATCACTCACTATAAAGTGCTCAGATCAACTTGTGGAAGGCAGTAAACCTTGCACCAAGATTAGCTCCAGTAAACTAGGTGTGGTGGCACATGACTGGAGTCCGAGGTGGGGGCATGAAAATCAGGAATCCAAGGTCATCTTTGGCTGCAAATCAAGTTTGTGACCAGTCTGGGTCCCATGAGACCCTGTCTCAAAAACCAACCAACCCACAAACAAAAACATAGCTATAGTCCCTACTGGAGGAAAAAAAAAAATGCCCCCAAAGGCAAGCTTGTTTGGCTGTGTTTTCTGATGCATGCCTCTAGTGCCTAGAAGTCCCTGATGGGCATGCCTGGGTCTTTGTCATATGAATGAATGAATGAATGCACATAGGTCATATGAATGTGTGGATGCAAATACTGGAGGATTGTGAGTGACCTGTGATGAAGAGAGGGTTTTGACTAGATGGAGGTCTCCAACGTATTTGGTTACTTCCCCGTGGGATTGGTTTAGGAATTCCCCTTGCCAGCAACCTTCCTCACATTCTTGTTCATTTTTTTAGGCTGAGGCTCCATGAAGAAAAGGTTATTAAAGATAGACGACATCATCTCAAAACCTACCCAAACTGCTTTGTCGCGAAAGAACTCATTGACTGGTTGATTGAACACAAGGAGGCCTCTGACCGAGAGACGGCAATAAAACTCATGCAGAAACTAGCCGACCGGGGCATCATTCATCATGGTGAGTGAGGCGGCTCAGGCAAGGTGTCTGGAGAGGCCATGAAGACCACATCGATTGCGTAGATGTACCCATTATGAAATAAGAGGAAGGAGTGATGGCACATGCAGAGGCAGGGGGATCAGAAGTTCGAGGCCATTCTTGGCTAAATAATGTGTTTGAGGCCAGTCTGGGCTATGTGAGACCCTGTGTCCACAAAAATCAAATGTTAATTAGTAAACAAATAAACAGTTTTACTTTAAATTATCTCTTCAGTACCTCTTCCCAAGGACTCCTGCCTCCAAGAGATACTCTGTTTATTTTCATGCTTTCCTAGACAGTGTGCCATATTTGAGCCTTCAAAATGATGCATGTTTACTCTTTGCAACTTGATCAGCATGCTGTGTGTCAAATTCACCAGTGTTGACAGTCCACGTCTCTGAAATTATTGTTTTTTTAGGTTAGCAGACAAACCAAGGTTCCCATGTGGTATCTTCATAAATGTGTGTCTTTGTATTTTGTTATCTTTCGGGCCTCTCTCCACTGTTCATACCTGTCCCCACTCCACCCCCACCTGATTTTCTCTCTCTCTGAGTTATCTCTCCATCTGCCTTCTTAGCACTTGTATTGGTGATCCTCTCTGTTTTCCAACTCCCTTATGATCTCTTCCCTGATCTCAAGGTCCATATCTCTGGCTGTTCATTTTGCTGTTGTATGCATGGTATGCTATGTATACTGTTGGATGTACAGTGTGCCATGGATAGGTCATTGTAGTTTTAGCTGTTCAGTTAAGGGACATTCGGGTTGTTTATAAGTTTTGGCTGTTACTCTGTCTTAGTTACTGTTCTCTTGCTAGGAGACACCATGACCAAGGCAACTTTTTTTTTTTTTTTTTTTTTTTTTTTTTTTTTGAGGCAAGGTTTCTCTGTGTAGTTTTGGTGCCTGTCCTGGATCTCGCTCTGTAGATCAGGCTGGCCTCGAACTCACAGAGATCCACCTGGCTCTGCCTCCCAAGTGCCGGGATTAAAGGCATGTGCCACCACCCGCCTGGCTACCAAGGCAACTTTTATAAAGGAAAGAATTTAAATGGGACTTGCTTACAGTTTTAGAGGGTTTGTCTATGATTGTCATGGCTAGACAGAGCTGGTGCTGGAGTAGTAGCTAAGTACTTTATATTCTGATCAGCAGGTAGAAAGCAGAAAGAGAGACACTGGGCCTGGATTGGGCTTTTGAAACCTCAGAGGCCACCCCCAGTGGCACATCTCCTGCAAGGACCCACTTCCCAGTCTTTCCTAAATAGTTCAACAACTGGGGACTAAGCGTGCAGATATATGAGCCTATGGGGGCCATTACCATTCAAACCGTCACCCTCTCAATGGTTCAATGAACATTCATGAACATGTGCATGTCGGCTAGTTTTCTGTTGACTTGACACAAGCTAGAGTCACTTAGGGAGGGGGAACCTCAATTAAGAAACTGCTTCCATATCGCCCTGTGGGCAAGCCTGTGGTGCATTTTTTAAGTTGAAAGTTGATGGGGGGGGGGGGCCCAGCTCACTATGGGCAGTGCCACATCTGGATAGTGGTCTTGGGTGGTATCAGAAGGTAGGCTGAGCAAACCATGCAGGGACACCCAGTAAGCAGCATTCTTCAATGACTTCTGCTTCAGTTCCTGTGCAGATTTCCCTCGGTGAGGGACTGTTAGCTGGACGTGTAAGATATAATAAACCGCTTCCTCCCCAAGTTGCTTTTGGTCATGGTGTTTTATTACAGCAGTAGAAACCCTAGGACAGTATGTCCTTGAAGTCTCAGCCTGGCCTAGACACTTGCACAATGTTGTTCCTCTAAGCTAAGATAAAAATTCTCCTTATTTTTGTTTGCTCACTCTTAGGGTTCTACTTACAGATAGTTCAGGGCAGCTTGGATTTCCCAAAGCTGGGGTCTCAAGGACTCCTCCATCACATTCCCACTGCAGTTTTCCCTAACCTGTCCCTAACATCCTTTAACCTAACAAATCCCCAGCATCCTTTAGTTATATGCTGATGTTTCTCTTTGTATCACTTTTGGTATTCTGACAAAAGGGTCATCCCCTGTAGCCTCAGATGGCCTCAAACCAGTGATTCTCTGTCTCAGCCTCCTGAGTACAGGGCTTGGAGGTGTATGCCACCTCGTCTAGCTTTGATTTACTTTCTTTGAGGCTCATGTTGTTTTAGTGTTCATGCTTCTGAAGACTCTGGGATAAGTGATGAAGTGAACTTTGTGAGCCTTTCCATACATGATGATGATGATAACGGCGGTGATGCTCACAGCGCTGAGCGAGAGCACTCAGTAAATAGCACTCACTCTACCCTACAGTTGATACCTGTGTGAGCAAGAATTAAGCGGTGAGATGGATTTGAATCTTCTGTCTCTCATTTCCCCCCGTGTGTATTGTGTTTCAGTGTGTGATGAGCACAAGGAATTCAAGGATGTAAAACTCTTCTACCGCTTCAGAAAGGATGACGGTACCTTCCCGCTGGACAACGAAGTGAAGGCCTTCATGAGAGGACAGAGGCTGTATGAAAAGTAGGTCCACTGTCATCTTATCTTGACTTGGAAAAAAAGGAAGTGGGCTCTATCTTTCCGTTGCTGGCTTGTTAATTTATTTATTCATTTTGAAAAAGGATCTTACGTTGAATCCAAGCCCTCGATAGCCAAAGGATGACCTTGGATTTCTGACCCTTCTGCCTCTACCTGCTGGGATTACAACTGTGTGCCACTGTTCCTTGTTGTATATGGTGCTGAGAATAGAACACGGGGCAAGTGCTGTATCACCTGAGCTTCCACAGCAGCTCACCTGTCTGTCTTTTACCATGTCAACTCCAGTGGGGCTCTTCCATGTGGGCTGCTTACATAACTGCTCCTTTTAATAGGAGAAAACTCTGTCATATAGTTAGTTACCTTTCTCTTCGCCAGAAGTCAAAGTTGGTTTCATAAGCGTCTTAATTCTTTATCAAAATTGTATTTCTGGTACTTACGACCATTGCACAAAACTCCAGAAGTGAGAACAGAAGGGTGCTCTTTGACGTTTGCCGTCAAGTGACGCCCATCGCCTTTTCCTTATTTGATTAGGTGTGACGGTTGCTGAATCTCAGGATTCAGTCTTGTACATGCTGTGCATGGGGGAAGGCTGGGGTCATGTCAGGTGATCAGTACTGGGAGTGAGCAAGCGAGTGAGTGCTTCATGGAGCAGGATCTGCGAGGACCGTCTCTCAGCCTTCTGGAAGCTGAAACATGCCATCCATAGCACAGGAGTAGTCAGCTGACAAGTCTGGAACCTCCCAGGAGGTGTGTCTCAGCGCTAGTCTCCTTTCTCTGGCCTCTCGCTCTTCTAACCATCCTTATTTTTATCCAGGGCAACATTTTTAGAAAGGATCTCGGAGACAATGCCATTCGTTAATCCTGGCTGCCTTGCAGGGCTTTGAACATTCTGAAAACACATATTTGTCACATAAAAGACGCACAAGTGTCACCTGCTATACAGTGGGTGGCAGGGGGTGGGTGTAGGGGCTACAGTGAGGGTTTAAGAAGCTAGACAAAGGATCAAGAGGATTAAGAGCTAAGATTCAATGTTAGTCGTGAACACAGGGCTTGCACATGCTTCGTGGACTCCAGCACTGACCTCCCTGCCAGCTACATTTGCATCTCTTCCAGCCTGGCCCACCTGTGCCTAGCCAATTATATGGTGAACATTTGCTGAAAATTATAAATAGAGGCCAGGGATGTGTCTCAGATGCACACAGTTGCCTAACATGTGGAAGACCCAGGAGGAGGTAGAGAGGGACCGTGACTTTGGTCTTTTTGTTTGTTTGGTTGGTTTTGTTTTGTTTTTCTCGTGTGTGAGTTGACCAATATTCCAGGGTTCTCTGTGCCTGCCGTTTACTTTCTCGTCACTAATACTCAGTGTCTCAAGTTACAAGTGAAGTTATTTCTCCAGATTGCTTGTGAAATCAGGATGAGGACAAAGATATTTAATATGTATTTGACCCTGAGTGGCCCAGCTGCGGCCTCACAGACCTTGGCCTCGGCTTCGGGTTGCTGGATCATGTTTGGAACAAACTTTGGGACTTTTGAAATGGACTCTTCCGTTGTATGCATTCTCCTTGTTTTATAGGGGATCTTTCTATGAATTTCAGCACATTTGTTATTTTCTAAGTTTCATATACTTTTATAGCATTAAAAGTGATAGTTGGCAATCTATTCAGATACCTTATTTACATTTTTAGAACTAAAGGAATTTTTTTTTTTCCTACTGTATTTTCCATAGAACCCTTCTTTGGGGGTGTCTCTAACATTTACACATGAATGTCTTTTGAGATACGTGTTCCTTTCATTATTCTCTTTTTAAGGTAATAATAGTAGGTATTTACTGATTGCAAAATACTCATCCGAGAGCCTGAGTAGTAGAGGTTATTGAATTACTATAGCATGGCTGATTTAGATATTGTCCCTGTTTTATGGTGGGGGAAAGGGACAGGCAAGGTATGTCTCTTGTCCAAGGTTCAACTAATAAATCACAGCTGCAATTTGAATCCAGAAGCCTAACTCCTAGGAGTATTGCCACTTGGCTGACAATAAGTCCTAAATCCTTCTCATTTCCCTTTATTGAGATCACATGAGTGAATAAACATTTACTCCAGAATACAGCTTACTGTAAAATGTGGCAGAGGATTTGTAACTTGTCCAGGTAGAGAATTTTCTGTAAAATTTTATTGACAGTGTACTGGGACCCACAGACAGACATAAGCATAATAAGATCCTGCTTCAGGGCCAGTGTCCCTGACGTTCTCTAAATAAGACCCTTGATGTGGATCTGAGCTTCATGCCTCCTCCCTGAGGATTAGCTTTCCTGGTACCAGAAGGAACCGTGCAAGCTTCCAAAGGAGGGAGGTAATCAACAGTCCTACCCAATGATGACACCGATGAACCACATCTACCACCAGCATGGCACCATCACCTAAGAGTGCAGCAGTAGCCAACAGCTTTCTGATGGTACTCAATGAGAAAGGAGTCGTGCCTGGTGCTAGAAGCCTAGCTAACTACTCAGTGCTTAGTGAAGTCTTGGTGACTGGAGGAAAATCTACAACCACTGATTTATTAAGCCAGCACAATCCCTAACAACAATCTATAAACATTTGGCCTTATACCTACAGATAAGTGTTCTCCTTACTCCCCATCAAGGAAATTTCTCTTTGCAACAGACGGAGACCACTAGAAATGCAAAACCAATCAAAATGCAGAGTTGTGGAGCTCAGTCCCCCATGGGATACATCTACAAAACACTCTGCATCTAAGGCTCGGGGAACATTGCGGAAGAGGGGTTGAGAAAATTGTTAAGAGCCAGAGGATCAGGGAGCTCGGTTGCTGTGAGATGGTGTCTCCTAGGAAGGTCAGAAGCTACATCCATAAAGTCTCGCCAACGTGACAGCCCCGATGTGAACTGAACAAGGATGACCCCAGTCAGTGAACATGCCCAAGCGGGCGGGGGAAGAAAGCTCACAAGGCCTCAACCCTACACAAAGAATTATAATTAACCCAGGAAACCTAAAAGTGGGAGAAGTGGTCTTCTCCAGGGAAAAGCACACCAACTGGTTGTCCAGTTCTACATGGTCAGTCCTGAGAACATACATACAGGTCATATTATATGAACTGAGTAGGGTATATATGCGTATACATATACATATATACATGCATTAACAATTAATGAAAGAAGAGGCCATGAATTTTTTTTTTTTTTTTTTTTTTTTTTGTTTTTGTTTTTTTGTTTTTCGAGACAGGGTTTCTCTGAGTAGCTTTGCGCCTTTCCTGGAACTCACTTGGTAGCCCAGGCTGGCCTCGAACTCACAGAGATCCGCCTGCCTCTGCCTCCCGAGTGCTGGGATTAAAGGCGTGCGCCACCACTGCCCGGCTGAATTTTTTTATTCATTAAAAATTTTCATTTATTTTATATCCCGATCACAATTTCCCCTCCCTCCACTCCTCCCGTTCCCTCCCCCTTCCGTTCTGCTACCCTCCCCGCATCCACTCCTCCTCCATCTCTGTTCAGAAAGGGGCAGGCCTCCCGTGGGAGTCAACAAAACATGGCACATCAATATGAGGCAGGAACAAGCTCCTCCCCCTGCGTCAAGGCTGGGCGAGGCAATACAGCATGGGGAACAGGTTCCCAAAAGCCAGTTTAAGTGCCAGGGACAGGTCCTGATTCCACTGCTAGGAGCCCCACAAACAGACCAAGCTACACAAGAGTCACACACATACAGAGGGTCTAGGTCAGTCTCAGGTAGGCTCCTAGCTGTCGGTCTAGAGTCTGTGAGCGCCCATGATCTCAGGTCAGCTGTCTCTGTGGGTTCCCCGGTTATGACCTTGGCCATGCTTGTCTCGTACAATCCCTTCTCCCTCTCTTCAGCAAGATTCCCAAAGTTTGGGCCAGTGCTTGGCTGTGGATCTCTGCATCTGCTTTCATCAGTTACTGGATGAAGGCTCTCTGATGACAATTAGGGTAGTCATCAGTCTGATCACAGGCCAATTCAGGCACCCTCTTTACTATTGCTAGGAGTCTTAGCTGGGGGTCATCCTTATGGGTTCCTGGGAGTTTCACTGGCACCAGGTTTCTCCCTAGTCCCAAATCCCATCCCCCACCCCATCAAGACATCTCTTCCATTACTCTCCCCCTCTGTCCTGCCCCTAACCCACCCAACCCAATCCCTCATGTTCTCACCCTGCCCCACACCCCCGACTCCGTGCTCGCCCCCAGTTTACCCAGGAGATCTCTTCTATTTCCTCTTCCCAGGGAAATCCTTGCATCCCTCTTTGGGTCCTCTTTGTTACCTAGTCTCTCTGGGGCTGTGGATTGTAGGCTGGTTATCCTTTACACCTAATATCCACTTATGAGTACACACCATGTTAGTCTTTTGGGGTCTGGGTTACCTCACTGAGGATGATTTTTTTTCTCTAGTTCCATCCATTTGAGGTCATAAATTTGAAGGAAAGTGGGAAGTAGTATATGGGGAGGATTTGGGGAGAGGAAAGGAAAGGAGAAGCATTGTAATGTTGTAATCTTACCTAACGTAGTTGTTGAAGAGAACACTTTGAATTAACCTTGATCGTCTTCAAATCTAGGAGTGACTTCTCAGTTCTAGTTTCACCTGATTTAATGTAGCGTTACATTCCCCTCTATGTCTGGTGAATATCCTATTTGTCTTAGGTGGGCTCTTTCCTTGTTCTTTTATCCGAGGGACCTTGGCTTTCTCGGCAGTAAGAATTCTCTCTCCAGCCACCAGCCTCTTTATCCTGCTTAGGGCTTTGGACCTGATTGAAGAATGGTAACGGATGAGCACCCTCAGATCTGTGGCTTCCCACTGCGTGGCTCCATTTTTCTCTTCTACATGACCAAAGAGGAATCAGAGGGCAAAACCATCTCCAGTGAGCCAGGGCCCTTCTGTGCGTTTTATCTTCTCTGCCATGTGTCCCAGGATGGTTCTTTTGTTCTTTCTCAGTGCCTGGCACAGTGAATATTGTTGAATGTACAAAGAATTTTCTGAGTTGTTTCTGGGAGCCTCTGAACTCCTGGCATGAGAGAGCTGCTTAATGGCAAGCGACAATAGCCAGCCTGTTTACCTTGTCTGGCCTCTAGAGCTTACAAAGCATCTTTTTTTTTTTTTTTTTTTCTTTTTTGCTGTTTTTGTTTTTCAAGACAGGGTTTCTCTGTGCAGTCCTGGAACTCACTCTGTAGACCAGGCTGGCCTCGAACTCAGAGATCCACTTGCCTTTGCCTCTAAGTACTGGGATTAAAGGCAGGTATGAGCCACCACCACCCAGCACAAAGCATCTTATACATTGTTATGCTTGACTTCCCTTACAATTTGGAGTGATATACCCAGCAGGTATAATTAATTCCATTGTAAAACTGGGGACATAAGATCTAGAGAAATTGAAATAGTTAATAGAGACCCTCAGATAGAGAGCTAGAGATGTTTCTTAAACACTTCTGGGGCTGGAGAAATAGCTTAGCAGTTAGAAGCACTTTCTGCTCTTCCAGACGACCCACATTTGGTTCTTAGCACCTACATCTGGTGGCTCACAGCTGCCTGTAATTTCAGTCCCTGGGGACAAGATGCCATCTTTTGGTATGTGCTGGCACCCCCATGAACATGGCATGCACCACACCACACACAGACACACAAACACACACACACACACACACACACACACACACACACACACACTTGGGTGTACATGCACCCCTAAAAACAAACAAACAAACAAACAAATAAATAACTTGGCAGGGGGAATGCCTTTAAGGCTTTTGTGTGGGACTGGGAGGATGCATCTGGGTGTATGCAATTGTGTATGGAGGCCAGAAGTCAGCTTCAGGCATTTTTCTCACTGTCTGTTCTTAGGGACTGTCTCTCACTGAATCAGGAGCTCATCGATGGGCTGGACTGGCTGCCTACATGCCCCAGGGACCCTCCTGTTACCACCTTCCCAGCACTGGGGCCTTTAAGTGGGGGATCTGAACTCAGTTCCTCATGCTTTCCTGGCAAACATTTCCCTGGATGAGTCAACTAACTCCCCAGCACATCTTTACGCCCATCTTCTTCTGTTTCCAGCTTGCAAACGTTTTTTCAGACTGAGGTTGGTCGGTTGGTCAGTTGGTTGGTTACTCAGGTTGTTTGTTTGGAGATAGGTCTATGTAGGCCTAGCTGACCTCAAATTTGCTATGTAGACCAGCATGGTCTCAAACTTCTGGCCGTACTCTTGCCTCTGTCTCCCAAGTGCTGGGATTATAGGCACGAACCCAAACTGATATCTTCAGTTCTGCAACTTAATTCAAATTTTAGCTTGAAATATTTCAACTATTTGGCAAACTGTAACAAAACATTTTCCATTATGCTATGGACATCTTCAGTTTAATAGGCAGCCTGATTAGTGGTTTCACAGAATCTTTTTTTTTCCCCTTGGCTTGAGACAGGGTTTTGTTGTATAGCTCAGGTTGGCCTTAAACTCACATTCCCCCCTTCATAGGTACGCTATGGCAGTGTGTAGCGTAGAACCTTTTTTTTTTTTTCTGAGAAAGGGTCTCACTCTATAGCCATGGCTGTCCTGGAACTCAATATTTAGACTAAACTGGCTTCATATTTCAGAGATCTACCTTCTTCTGCCTCCCCAGTGCTGGTATTAAAGGTGTGCACCACCATACCCAGCTGCTACATAGAATCTTATAATAATAATAAAATATTTCTTGCCTTTGTGTATTTGAGGTGTCCAATGATTTTGATACTACTGGGTTAAAAGTTATCTTTCACCACTGTTTATGTGACCAGGGTGACTTTGATATTCAGTCACTCATGTTAAGAAACTGTTGCCGGGCGGTGGTGGCGCATTCCTTTAATCCCAGCACTCGGGAGGCAGAGCCAGGCAGATCTCTGTGAGTTCGAGGCCAACCTGGTCTACAAAGTGAGATCCAGGACAGGCACCAAAACACCACAGAGAAACCCTGCCTCTAAAAAAAAAAAGGAACTGTTCACATGGGGCTGGTGAGATGGCTCAGTGGTTAAGAGCACTGACTGCTCTTCCAGAGGTATTAAAGACTACTGGGGTCCAGCCTCTAATAGTCTTTTTCCCATGGTTCCAGAAGAGACGCTACCAGCAGCGAGAATTAATCTGAGGGAATGAATCTAAGTACATCGAGCTCTTTAGTCCATTCACTTTATTCTTCTGAGTCAAAAATCTATCTCCACCGCTTTAATTCTGTTCTCATACTTAGCTCCTTTCTTGCTGATATCTCTCTACATTTTTCTGCCATACTCTCTAAATTCTATCGTAATTCTCCCATCTAGTTCTTCCCCGTCCTCCATCTCATTCCACTAGTCCTCCCCTGAGTCTCTGAGGCTTTCAGTTATAGACCCATACAAAGCAGCAAATCTCTGGCCCAAGCAAGGTCACCAGGCTTGAATTCTTACAGGGTCATCAAGGCAGATAAGAGTTTACCTCAGGCAGTGACTGTCAGGCTTTCTTTTCCTACCCAAAAGGGGAGTGGCTAAAGGAGGTGGGGTCAACTAAGAGCTTAAACCAGTTAATATATCAGAAAAAGGGAAATTATGTGCTCAAACTATGTTCCTAGAAGTGGTTAGGTAAAATGTTAGGAGTCTATAATGTTAGAATAAATCATGAGTAAAATAAAATGGCCTATATTTCTTTAGGGCTCTATCTGCCATTTTCTGGCGGGGCCGGGGTATCTAGGCAGCTGTGGCACAGCTTGATACACCTGGTATGCAAAAAGCCCTTTGTTCTAAGTTCAGTGTCAAAAGGGAAGTCTAGAGATACCACAAGTCTGTGTAAGAAAGGAGGGTCTGAGCTTAATTTGCACAAGAAACAAAGCTGTGTACATAACTGTGTCCTGTCTCCGTATGGATATTTACCTTAATTCGGGAGACCGGCAGGTGGTCTGGAATGCTTATTCTGTCCGCTGTTTATCCTTGGATGTTTGAGAGGTATCTCAGATAAAATGCTTGTGTCTGGAGCTGGCCCTGGCCTTGGATGCTATCGAAAGGAGATATCTGATTCTAATGCTAAAAACAAAAAGAGACACAAAAAAACCTGGAAGAAGGAAGCCTTGCCTGTGTGACTGTCATCCAAATACCTTAATTGTATAGGGAAGAACTATGCCCCAAAAAACGATCAATCCACACTGTACTAGGAATGGAAAAAGCTACAATAGCACACAAAAAATTTATTGCTGGAAAACGGCTTGATATTCAAAAGCCAATCACCAAGACTCCTTGAGCCTTGGCTTTATCCTCTGGAAGACCCTTGTTTTCTTCCAAGCATTAGCTTTTGCCACAGTCAGCGGAATTTCTACTTCATACTTCTGCGGCCCACAACACAGAGGGCCTGGGTTCAATTCCCAGCACCCACGCGGTGGCTCACAACTGTCTGTAGCTCCAGTTCCAGGGGACCTGACACCCCACACAGACGTACCTGCAAGCAAAACACGAATGCCCGTAAAAACAAAAAAAGGAACTGTTAACTTCTGACTGCAGTTTTGCCATACTTCCCTGCCAGCAAGTTTACCGGTAACCATTCATGGGAACTTGTAGAAGATAAGAAACCCTAGGTGAAAGCTGGGCAGTGATGGTGCACACCTTTAATCCCAGCACTCGGGAGGCAGAGCCAGGCGGATCTCTGTGAGTTCAAGGCCAGCCTGGGCTACAGAGTGAGATCCAGGAGAGGCGCCAAAACTACACAGAGAAACCCTGTCTCAAAAACAAAAACAAAAACAAAACAAAACAAGAAACCCTAGGTCAGGACTGTTAAGATACAGTGCAGAGAGGCCTTCGCAGCTTTTGGACCAAGGCACCCCTGTAGCGAGCGAGGTACACCATGCGGGGGTGCAGTGGATGGCAGCATGGCCCGGTGGAAAATTACTCACATGGCAGATACGCATCCACATGGAAAGTTTATTATAATAGAGTGCGAATAGAGAGATGGGGCGGAGTGAGGGGAGGAGAGAAAGGAGAGCTGAGGTACGCGCTGCCACGTAGAGAGGAGAGAGGGAAAGGGAAAGAAGAAGAAGGAGAAGAAGAAGGGGGTGGGGTTTCCTCTTAAAGGGGGCTTTACGTCAGGATGCCTACCCAAGGAGCAGGCCAGAATGCCAACAAGGACATGACAGCTGCTAGTTTATGACTCTTAACAGTGACAATGGGCAAAGTCCCATCATGTGGCCGGTTTGGTTCCCGCAGACAGCACAATGGCTGGTGACCATTGCGTATGCACACAGTGGGTTGTGTACAGAAGAACCCTAAGCCTGGAGGCCTTAATGGTCTTCAGGCCACCCTGCTGTCTGTCCCAGACTGAGACACTCTGTTTGCAGACTAGCAGAAAACATATCTGCCTTTCTGTTAAGAAAAGGGACAGTGTCTTCCAGGCCCGTTTGTTCTGTGAACCCCCTTGAGAAGCCAGTCTGAACAAAAGCTGCTTCAGTTTGCAGGCCTTGAGGAAATGTGAGAGGTCTGTGGAGAGTTGTCTCCTGATGGCTACAGTGCACAAATTAATTGAATATTGTGGCTGATCATTAGGGAGCAATAATTACCTCTCAAACGTTTGTTTGTTTGTTTGGAGATTGGTTTTAGCCCAGACTGGCTTGGTACTTGCTATGTAGCCCGGCTGGTCTCAAACTCACATAGATAGATAGATAGATAGATAGATAGATAGATAGATAGATAGATAGATAGATAGAGACAGACAAATAAATAAATAAATAGATTAATAAATAAATAAAAATAGACAGGCAGATAGATAGATAGATAGATAGATAGATAGATACAGATAGATAGATAGATAGATAGATAGATAGATAGATAAATAAATAAATAAATGAGATAGGGTCTTACGTAGCCTAGGCTGTCCTGGAAGTCATTACATAACCAAGGCTGACCTGCTCCTCTCCTTTTACCAATGCTGGTAATACAGCCTTTCACCACCATTCCAACGGAAAACTTTTAAAACTTAAGTGTTTTGAAATGGCTATCCTCGCTTTTCATAGGGTACTTAAAAAACATTAGACTAAGTAGGCGGTGGTGGCACATGCCTTTTATCCCAGCACTTGGGAGGCAGAGGCAAGCGAATCTCTGAGTTTGAGGCCAGCCTGGTCTACAGAGCAAGTGCCAGGACAGCCGGAGCTACACAGAGAAACCCTGTCTCAATAAACCAACCAACCAACAAAACAAAAAAAAACAAAAAAAAAAAAAAATTGAGAACAAAAATTTAAGTGGTCTTGGGGTATGAGTCCTTTGCCATAAAGCCTGGATCTGGGTTCAACTGCCTTGCCACATTAAGAGAGCATTACAAACAAACAAACAAACAAAAAAAAAAAAGAGAGCATTATGTGTTTTAAAATAGAAAAATGAATTTAATTACTGTTTTGGCCAAAACTGAGGTGAAGTTCTCAGTCTGTTTTCATCTTGCCCTTAGCAGTGCAGAGTCAAGAGTTCGCACCTTGGCTTTTTGCTTTTAGTTTTGAGACAGGATCCGTGTAATCTAGGCTAGCTTTGAACTGTCTATGTCGTTGAGAATGACTTTTCAAGCTCTAGTTCTCCTGCCCCTACTTCCTGAATACTAGGATTACAGGTGTGCTCCACTATTCCTGGTTTCCTATGGTGCTATGCACCAAACCAAGAGCTTTGTGCATGCTAGGTAAGCTCTCTACCAATTGAGCCACATCCTTATCCTTTAGTAGACTACTCAAAAAAATGTGTGTGTGTGTGTGTTTGTGTGTGCGCATATTCATGCATGTGTGTGAGTGCACAGGTGCATATGTGCCCTGTTGCTCATGTAGAGGTAAGAGAACAGTCTCAGATGTTCGTCCTGGCTCTCCACCTTGTGTGAGGTGGAGTCCCTTGTTTGCAATTGCATACGTCATACCAGCTGATCCCTGGGCTTCCAAGGGCTCTCCTGTGTCTGCCTCCCACCTTGCCTTAGAAGCTATGGTATTACATGCGCATGCCGCTGTGTCTGTCTGGCTTTATGTGGTTCCGGGGACCCAAACTCCAAGTCCTCACACTTGCATAGCAAACACCGGACCCACTGAACCATCTCCCTGGGCCCTTTAATAGACTTTTAAATGAGCCTGGGAAAAGTGTCACTTGGTTTACGCCAAGTGGCGGTAGAAACCCCACTTCCCTCCTTTAGGAGGGATGTCACCTTCTGCCTGGTGTGTCTTCAGTGAAATTAGAGCTTTGTTAATATGCAGATCAGGAAACAACCATCTGTGCTTGTCAGGAGTCCTCAGGCCGAGGTTGTCATCCCCAGCTTTCTAGCTCTGGTTGATTGTTTAGAAGAAATGACTTCATTTAAAGGCAAACAAGTGGCCATTTGAACAGGAGACCAGGTCCAGTAAGTGGAGTCTGATAGCACTGCTAACTTCTGCTAAATGCTCCTCCATGCCCTAGAGTTACTTCTCTATGGTTACTTTCGATTTGATAGAGTGGGGGATAAATTCAGGATTTCTGAAATCAAAGGAGGGTGGGCCAGAGTTCCTTTCCTGTCACTCGCTGGCAAATCTCCTTTCTAAGTCTGTTTTTTCGTATGTTATGGGAAGAAAGTGTCTACCCTACAGCTGCATCATGAGGACCAGCCTAATGGAGTTTCATCTACAGTAGGACTTATGGATTTTAACACATAGGGTATTTTTCCATGTATATGAAATGTGACCTAGTAATTACCCAAGCTAAGATTCTTGGCCTGTGTGGAATATTTCTGTCCATCTTTCAGATCATTTCTCTCCCCATTTCCAAGGTCCCAAAGGCTGACCAGTATGAACGACCTCAACAGGCTTCGTGGGCTCCTGCCTTTTCGTCTGGCTCCATCAATGGGAGGCACTGTGATGAATTCCTCTGCTCCCAGCCCACTGTTGAATGGCCACAGTGGTGGGCAAGCAGCCCTCTCCTGACATCTGTCCTCTGGGCCCTATATAAACCCTTTCCCATAACCATCAGGGCTAGTGATATTAATGATCATGACCAACCCAATTGGCTAGACCTGAGCCTCATCACCCCTCCTAGTTCTCCTTAGCCCTCCTCTTGGCTGTAGTAGCTCCTTGATTGCACACTGCCCTTTCTGTTATATTGCTATGTTTGCCATTTATTTATTTTGAGTGAGTCATGTGGCCCTGTGTCTTAGTTAGGGTTTCTATTGCTGTGAAGAGACACCATGACCACAGCAACTCTTAATAAGGAAAACATTTCATTGGGGCTGGCTTATAGTTTCACAGGTTTAGTCCATTATCATCATGGTGGGAAATATGGTGGCCTGCAGGCAGACATGGTACTGGAGAAGTAGCTGAGAGTTCTGCATCTGGATCAGCAGGCAGCAGGAGGAGAGAACAACCCTGGGTCTGGCTTTAGCTTCTGAAACCTCAAAGCTCACCCCCCAGTGACACACTTCCTCTAGTAAGGCCAAGCCTCCAATGATAATGCCACTCCCTATGAGGCTATGGGGGCCATTTTCATTCAAACCACCACACCCTGGTAGCTCCAAACTCAGTGTGTAGTCTCCTGGAACATGGCCTGAACCCCTGACTCATCTTCCAGTTGCCACCTCCTGGATGCTAGGTTCAAGCTTATGCCACCATGCTGGGCTATCAACTGACTTTTGTTAGCGCATTTGTATGATCCTGTTACTTCCCAACTGGACCCTGATTGGTCAGTCCTTGGATCAGAATGGAGATCTTAACTGCTTCTAGTTCAGGAGGGCTGAACTGTCCATGTCCTGTAAATGGGGAAGCCACGTGTTGGTGGTCTGCTTGTCATTTCCATTGTTTGTATTTTCACTGATTGTGCATCTCATATTTTAAGATGGTTGAAACCGACACGTGGTCCACTGACTAGTTAGTTCATGGCTCCCTTCATCTCTCCTGTATCACCTTCAGTTCCGTGGTTCAGCCGGCTCTCCAAGGTAGCTGTAACGGGTCTCGGGTTTCAGTCTCTCCAGCATGACTTGATCATGGAACCTCACTATCCAATACAAATACCCTCCCCTAAATGTCTGTTGAAAAGGGAACTAGATACATGAATGTGTAGTCATTGTTATTTAGGAAAGGAAGCAACAGGCAGCTCCCTTTCTCTCTTCCCTAAGCTGTTCATAGTGTTCATATTGGAATGAAACAAGAATTTTGCTCTTCTTGGGCCATTCTGTTCATACTTATTAGTTGTAGTTTCTGCTTATGAATATTCAAAAGCTGTGACGACTAACCACAGCCAACCCCTCCCCCACAGCCTTGTTATATTCCTGGTGCAATCCTAATGATTTCTCACATGCTTCATTTGAGTCTTCTAACTTCTCTAGGAAGGAGGCATGGTCACCATCAACTCACAGGTGAGGAAAGCGAATTAGAGTTGAGCAGACTAGCCGGGCGGTGGTGGCACACACCTTTAGTCCCAGCACTTGGGAGGCAGGGGCAGGCAGATCTCTGAGTTCGAGGCCAACCTGGTCTACAGAATGAGTTCCAGGACAGCCAAGGCCACACAAAGAAACCCTGTCTCAAACAAACAAACAAAAAAAACTGGATAAATAGTAATAATAAAAAGATAGAAATGAGCAAACTAAAATACTTGAAGTCTTTCTATTGTTCAAGACTGATCTTGGGGGCCAGCTATATGACTCAGCAAGTGAAAGTACTTGCTATGCAGGCCCAAGGACCTGAGTTCAATTCCTGGAGCTCACATAAAGGTAGAAGGAGAGAACCAATTCCCCAAAGTTGTCTTTTGACTTCCACATGAATGCCTTTACATGTGTACCTCCCATACCTCTAATATTAAATAAAACTAACAACAAAAAGTTATTCTGGCCAAAAGTTGCTTATAGCATAGGTTCATTCCTTTTTCATAGTTGGAATTAGAAAAAAAAATATGTGAGCATAAAGAAACCTGTACTCACCCCTGGAGTCTGAGGAAAAGAACTGTCATGGAGCAGGAGGGGTTAGGGGCATATTGAAACGAGGCAGAAGAGGATGTTTGAGGATTGGTACCAGTGGACCACACAGCTGGATCTCTCACAGCAAACGGGGACTCTTCCATCATCAACACTTTATGTGGTACTGATTCCCTTGGCTGGTGGCTTTGTGCAAAACATCGGGATGATGGCAAGACCGTGTTGTTGCATTGTTTTTCGGGCTTTGTGTGCTAAATGAAAACATCCATGCTTAATTACAGTCCCCTCACGCGGGGCTTGGGAGCGACAATAAAGGCATTATTCTGCCAATTGGAAAAAGAAGCACATTGGCAGCACTTAGTCACTTTAGAGCACCCCCCCCCCCCCAAAAAAAAAGAAAAATTCTTTTCTACTATAAAGAAAGCAAAATCCAAGTATTATTTTAACATTTACTGAAGCTAATTTACAGCTAAACTTTGACGATGAACTGGACTGTAATATCCATAAAGTGTATATATAGTTTAGTGGGGAACGGAGCACGTGGTTACCCTGTGGAGCCACTGGTGAAACATTTTTAAAACATCTCTACAGTCCACTCTGGCTTAACATCCTAAGCAAATTAGCTTCGTCATTTTCTAGAATATGAAACTTTTTTTTAAAAAAAGTAATTTAGCCTTTAGGCCATGGCAGCCATTTTCTGGTAACTCAACCCAAATGACAAACACAAAGGGAAAGAAGTATACGGTCCTCTGGCCATATACTTGCGACTCTCTGAGAAGGGTGATGCTGTAGACCCCAAGGGAATGCACACTGCTCAAAAAAGTAATGCCCCTTAAGTGTTACTATGGCAGAACAGGGAGAGCCGGCAGCGCCGCTCAGCATGCCATGGGGATCATTGCAAACAACCAAATTAAGGCTAAGGTCCTTGCCAAGAGGAGAAATGTGCAGACTGAGCCTATTAAGCACTCAGAGTCAGCTTCCTGAGATGGGTGAAGGAAAAAAAAAAACGATCAGAACAAAGAAGGAAGGCAAAGAGAAGGGCGCATGGAGTCAACAGCCTGCTCCACCCGAGAGAAGTTCACTCTGTGAGGACTGACAGGAAGGAGCCTGGGCTGCTAGAGCCCGTTCCCTGGAAATTCATGGCTTAATGGACAAAAATGGAAGGATCTAGGCTGTATCATTTTGTTTTGTTTTTCAAGACAGGGTTTCTCTGTAGACCAGGCCGGCCTCGAACTCAAAGAGATCTGCTTACCTCTGCCTCCTGAGTGCTGGGATTAAAGGTGTGCCCGCCCCCCTCCCTCAACCTAACCCTTCTAGACTATATTCTTTCCTTAAGTAGTCTAAGTACTTTGGTTTCTCCGTCTCACCCGTCCCCTTCCTCCGGCCCCCCCACAGCAGATTCTTGACTTTTTGGTCATCCCGCACAGTTTTCACTGTTGTCCAACCTCTGCAAGTCAACTGTTGGGCGGGAGGCAGGGGTGCCGCTGTGTACCACACATTACGGTAAGTGCTTTAAACAGATGAGTTCTAATTCACAAGAACTCTGTTGAGCTGTCTTCATTACCATTGAAACTCAAAGTCAGAGGGAGTGGAGCATGCCTTTAATTTCCGCGCTGGAGAGTTGGAGGCAGGGGGATCAGGAGTTTAGGGCCATCTGGCATAGTGAGTTCCAGACTAGCCTGGACTACCCGAGACTGTCTCCAAAAGCCAAAAAAAAAGGGGGGGAAAGACTAGAGAGATGTAGCTCAGTATTCAGTAGAGAATTTGCCTCACGTGCACCAAGTCCTTGCCACACATGCATTCAGCAAAGTGTCATACACCCGCAGTTCCATCACTCAAGAGGCAGATGCAGGTGAAACAGAAGTTCAAGGCCATCCTCAAGGCCAACCTGAGCTGTATGACACACTACAAACACAGAACGGAGCTGAGATCCTAGAGCCCCGCCAGACACAGATGGCCATCAGATTTAAATCCAGGACTACTTCCTCGAGCCACTACCGCTCTAGAGTTATGTGTGCTAAGAATAGTCCAGAAAGAAAGGTAACTAACCAGATCACGTCCCCTCGGTGTGACCCCAAGGGGGTGTCACCTTTATTCATCCAATTTCCTTCCTGCACCGGGACAGATTTAACAGAAGTAACCACGAGGAGTCACATTCCGCTTTTGCAGCTCGTTCCTCGACAGTGGCCGAGTGGAGAGTTTCCACTCTCCTGGTCAGTGCATGCCCCAGCTTGCCCGTGTTCCTCCCCGCCCCCACCTCCACCCCCCTCCCATAGCAATTGGCCTTTCGGTGCAGATAACCTCTTGATGGCTTCCAGCCAGCGGACCAGCTCAGTCCTATGTGAGAGTAGGTTCTAGCTATTCAGAAACTTGCTTACTTTCCTCCCCTCAGGGGTCCCAACTAGGAACCTCCATGCTCCCAGTGAGCAGCACCTGCCAGAGTGTGGGGAAGGGCCTGTGCATTTGCTAAATGGGAGCGAGACCACTATAGTGGGAAATGACCACATGGCTGATCGCCAGTGCACAAAAGCATCTCTGTGCTGCCATCCCTTGTGACTGGGTTCAGGATTTTTCTATGACTCTCCCTCACCTCCAGATGCTTAGCCTCTCTAATTGCACATATCACCTATGCTTATATCCCGTTCTCCCACATCCAATCCCTCCCTGGCCTGCTCCATTTGTTCTTGTTCCTTGATCCTCTGGGCTGTCTCCCTAGCTCCCAGGGAAACTCATTTTGTTCTTTTTTCAAAATTTGAGACATGGTCTCATGTAGTCCTGACTGGCCTCAAATTTCTTATGCAGCCAACACTGGCTCTGAACTTACTTAGTGCTTACTTAGTGCATAGTAAGCAATCACTCTACCAACAGAATTACATCCCCAGCCTCCCGAGTGCTGGGATTTCATGCCCAACTGATGTGGGAGAAGCTTGAAGTCGTCAAACTGATCCTATAAAGGATTTACTGATAAATTTGCTGAGGAAATATTAAGTTCTATAAAGTAGAATTTAACAAAAGAGCGAGGTCTCTATTGTGACTGGAAGGTAAGAAGTATACTAACCAGATATGTTAGAAACTGGGAGAAAGAAAATTCTGCACCATAATTGGAGTTTAGGGTTGCTGAGAAAGTTTCTGCTGATATTTATTCACCAAGACTGACCTCAAGTTAGGCTTCATTCCTATAAGAAAGAAAGACAACCCTGACTTACAACTGGCCATTAGGTCCATCCCCATATCAAAGAATATGCCTCTGAGAGGCCGTGCAGCTCAGGGTTATAGCCATCAAGTCCCAGTCTTGGCATTAAGCCTCCTGTGCTCTTATTAGGAAAATCATAATTCTGCCAGGTAGGCAAGATGACCCAGTGAAAGAACTATTGGAAAACAATGCTGGTGTACTTAAAAAATAATTCTGGCAATATCTCTACTGTATGAATCTCCCGTCTGCCCAAGTGACCAGACTTGTAATCGGGTGTCTCTTTTTAAATTGTTCAAAGTGTAACCTGTGGCTGGGACCTATAAGAAATTTCAGGATGAGAGCTTATGTGGAATGCCTAAGCCTAAGGTCTAGATAAGGCGGTAAAATGTTCTATGTGAGGGGGCTGTCCCTTGGTTGTCAGCCTTACTGGGACAAGTACTATTAAAGTCTTTCCTTGGGGCTGGAGAGATAGCTCAGTGGTTAAGAGCACTGGCTGCTCTTCCAGAGAACCTAGATTCAAGTCCCAGCAACCACATGGCAGCTCACAACTATCTGTAACTCCAGTATTCAGCACCCTCACACGGTCATAGATGTAGGCAAAATACCAATGCGCTTTTGGGCACACACGTGCGCACACACACACACACACACACACACACACACACACACACACACGAGTCTTTCCTTCATTAATCTCTAAGTGTGAAGCGATTTCTCAGTGAGAAGGCATATCATTTCTATAACACAACTAATACTTCTATTGTCTGATACTTATGAAAGTATGCGCAATAAATAATAATTTTGTTTTTCTAATGAGCCAGTTATTGGGACAGTCTGCAAGGCTTGTGTTGTTTTGAGCTGAGGGCAGCCACACCTGGTCTCCATCGCTCTTGTGCGGTGTTTGGCTAGACAACCATAGTTGAATGAAGCCTTTTTAGAATGGTTGTGGTTTTAAATCCAATTTGGCTTCTTTTCCAGATGCATACAAGTTCTGAAAATGACTCTTCAGAGAACACTAAAAACCCTGGGGAATGTGAAAATTACAGCTTAGGTTTCAGAATATTAGTGTTCTGTTTGCTTCCATCTAATTCAAAATAGCAAGCAAAGAGGAAGGGCTATTATCCTTCAGAGAAGTAACATTTCATGACTGTTGCCGGTGGTATTTGCTTAGCTTTCCCTTGGTTGGGTAGGAGATATTTATTAAACATCTAACGTCTACCTCCTCTGAATTTAGTTTTCTAAGAAATAAAATCGTTTAGGATACCATAGTATTCTGTCTTTAGGAGTTTCTAGTTTCGTTGGAGGGGTACAAATCATGTATTATACCTGTCCGGGAGATGCAGGCCTTTGATTCCAGCAAGTTGAAGGCCAGCCTGACTAATGCAGTGAGACCCTGTATAAAATAAAAAGCTAAGCTAGTAGTCTAGAGAGAACTCAGTCAGTTCAACCCCCCAGAACTCCCCATGATTAAAAAACCCAGGTATGATGGCACGCTTGTAATTTCAGTGCAGGGAGGTAGAAGTAGGAGGATGTTGGCGGCTCACTGGCCAGCTAACTTAGTTTCAGATCAATGAGAGACCCTGTCTCCAAAAAAAAAAAAAAAAAAAATGTGGACAGCGACTGCCGAGAGTTTGCCTAGCATGTACAAAGCCCTAGGTTCAAATGCCAGTTCTGTAGAAATAGATGATAGATAGATAGATAGATAGATAGATAGATAGATAGATAGATAGATAGATAGATAGATGATAGATAAATTATAGATAGATGATAGATAAATTATAGATAGATAGATAGATAGATAGATAGATAGATAGATAGATAGATAGATTTATGTTAAAATATTGAACCAAGTGTGATGGCTTATGCCTATCTATAATCATAGCTGTCAAGAGGTTGGAGCAGGAGACTCACTCACTGTAAGGAGTTTGAGGCTATCCTGAGCTCAAGGCTACCCTGGGCTACTTAGCCAGACTCTGTTAAAAGCAGAGAAAGAAAGAAAGAAAAAAAAGCATATGGTATCACAGGCCTGCACTTCCTCAGCTGAGAAATGGACACAGGAGGACCAGGGGGTTGATGCTAGCTCCGCTACACTGGAGAGCTTGAGGTCAGCCTGAATTACATGAGACCCTGTCTTAAAGCAGGGGCTGGACTACATTGTCTTGAGAAGCCGCACCCATGCCTTGCATTTGTACAGTCCCTCTCATGAGCATCCTTCTATTAAATGCCATGCTTAAATGTTATAATCACCCCTCAGTGAGCCCCAACTCTGCTTCTGAAAAAAAGGGAGTGCAGTTGAGACCGTAGCTCAGAGTTGGAGCATTTGCCTAGCAAGCGTGAGATCCTAGGTTCAATACTTTTTGTTTTGTTACTGCAGAAAATAAGCAGAAAAAAAGGAATATTAAAAGTTGAGCTCAAGCTGGGTGTGGTGATGCAAGCCTTTAATTTCAGCACTTGGGGAGGCAGGGGTAGGTAGATCTCTTGGTCTGAGGACAGCCAGGACTACACAGAGAAATCCTGTCTCAAAAAATAAAAAACAAAACAAAGCAAAAGTTGAGCTCTGTGTAGTGATTGACATCTATAATCTAAGTATTTGGGCATCTAAAACAAGAGTATGGCCAAACTTCAAGCTAGCTTAGTATCTTAGTCAAGGTTTCTATTGCTATGAAGAGACACCACGACCATGCAATTTTTATAAGGGAAAACATTTAATTGGGGCTGGCTTACAGTTTTAGAGGTTTAGTTCATTTTCATCATGGCAGGAAGCATGGTGGCGTGCAGGCAGACATGGTGCTAGAGAGGTAGCTGAGAGTTCTACATCTTGATCCTCAGGCAGCAGAAGTGAAGACTCTTACTAGGCCTAGCTTGAGCATATATGACCCTCAAAGTGACACACTTCCTCCAAGAAGCGCATACCTACTCCCACAAGGCCACACTCCCTTAAATAGTGCCACTCCTTATGGGCCAAGCATTCAAACAAGTCTATGTGGGCCTTACCTACTCAAACCACCATACCCAGGATACATGTAATTCCAAGACAGCTTGGGTTACAAAGTGATAACCTGCACACTTGTGTATTTGTGTGTGTGTGTGTGTGTGTGTGTGTGTGTGTGTGTGTGTGTGTGTGTATGTGTGTGTTATGGGGTCCACGCACATACACAATAAATATAGAAGAAAAAAACCCACGACTTTAAGTTCAGTCTTTGAAAGTTTTTTATTTTTGTTGTTCTAATTTTGTTTAGGGAGAAAGAGTTAAAGGGTTATGTAGGTTGTGGCTTAGTTTAGATACTTCAGCAGAGACTTGAGGACTTCTCTGATGGTGGAAAACAAGATTGCACATTCTGTCCTTCGTGTGAGACCTCCCCCTACTCCTCTGCCCTTTCCTTCTGGCTAGAGCGGCCCTCATCTCCACGAAGCACTGGGCATGAGCCACTGGCCCTAGATCTCAGCCCTCCTTTTCCCCAAAGCCAGTCTCCTTTGTGCAGTAAACATCCCGGATCCTGGGGCCAGCCACTCTCCTGGTGTTTTGAGAGAGATTTGCACGATGTAGTCCAGGCTGCGCAAGCCGGAACTCATCAGCCGGTCTCAGACTCATGCAAGTCATTCTGCTTTAGTCTTGAATGCTGCAATTACAAATGTGAGTTGCCATGCTTGGCTTGAGCCCTACTTCTGAGGAATAGTTTAGAATCCTCCAGAAGAGGAAGGAGGGAAAAAAACTGCTAAGAACAGGAGGATTGCGGTCTCTAGGGGAGAGTGAATATACTTTGTTTCATGTCATACATGGAGGTGATGATGGGGCAGAGGACATTTATTGTCGTCGTCTTCCCCCATTCTCTCACTTTCCCCAGTATGCAGTGTTGATACTCACAAATACTAATGAATAGTCATCTGTTTACTAGTTCACTACCTAACTATGAACAATATATCCATATATATGCATACGTACTACATAAATCCATGTTATTGATAATGAGAGTGCTTAAAACTTCCAATTCTCATGTAAGCATTTATCCCTAATCAATACTACCTCACTATCAAACAAGTCTGTCAGAATTGTACATTCAAAACTGTGAAAAGCACATGTATATAATTTATGCCGAGTTTATTATAAACCAGGTTGTATATAAAATAAAATAAATGAACTATAATTTAAATAAACTAGTTTATTATACGGGATAGTAATAGAAGCATTTTTTTCAGTAGCCAAGCATCTGGTTAGCCATGAGCCTAACTATAATTTGACTTCTTGATTGATAAGACTTTCTTTGGTTAAAAGTGTAGGGCAAGTAGATTTGGGGAGGAATGTGAGTTATGGAGAACTGTGTCAGGATAAAAAGAAATCATTACTAGCCTACCCTCAGGGGTAATATTAATATCTAAGTACTTCCCCCTTTTGAGACCATGTCTTACTTTATGGACCAGGCTAGACTTGCTATGTAACCCCAGCTGGCCTCACCCATGGTCCTCCTGCCCCAGCATTGGGAGGTCATGCTCTGTATCCCAGGCTGGTCTTTTTTTTTTTTTTTTTTTTTTTTTAAGGTTTATTTATTTATTATGTATACAGTGTTCTGCCTGCATGTGTCCTTGCAGGCCAGAAGAGGGCACCAGATCTAATTGCAAGTGGTTGTGAGCCACCATGTGGTTGCTGGGAATTGAACTCAGGACCTCTGGAAGAGCAGTCAGTGCTGTTAACCACTGAGCCATCTCTCCAGCCTCCCAGGCTGGTCTTAAACTCACAAAGATCCACGTGCCTTTACCTCCCAAGTGCCAGGATTAAAGATGTGCTTTCTTTGCCATTATTATGGGCCCTATACCTGGCTTGGCATCAGACTCTTTATGTAGCAGGAAATGGGCTGGAATTCCTGATTCTCCCGCTTCTACCCTCCTGAGTGCTGGCAATATGCACCACCATGTCTTGCTTGCCCCAACTTTTGGCCCTGCACACAATTCTCATATATTCCCATGTGACACAAGGTTTGCCTGACCCTTTTGAATTTTTTTCAACATGCAAGGAGATCGGTATCAGCTCATTTCTATTCCTATTTTGGCACCGGAATGGGGTAGTTCCTTCTATTGTATGGCCTTTCCTCTGGGTTCACATGAATCTGGGAAATCTGACTCGGGTACACATCAGGAGAGGTGGAAATGAGCCCAGAAGCATGGACAGGATCTGCTGAGTGTTGGTAGTCGTCGAGGCTCAGCCATGCGTAACTGTGTCGATGGACTGTGGCTTTATGCCGTTATTATGGGCCAGCATATGAACAGCTTTACTAAAGATCAATTTGCTTCATGAAAGGGAAGAGGTTCTAGAGCAATAGCCATACTTTGGATTACTAACTAAAATGGAATTAACGTCCTTGTTAGTGGAACTATATAAAGAACCTTAATTTTGATGCAAAATGGGGTTTGAATCCACCTCCACCCCATAGTAGCCCCATAAAACTTTTAACACAGTCACCATCATCCACAGGATTAAATTTGTTTTACAGGTTTGTAGTACAGGTTTCTGATGTAGTAGGCACAGTGATATTTTTGGGGGTGGGGTGGCATCATTCTCAAAATAGGATATTATACTATAAGCCCTCACCAGCCTGAAACTTATTTGTAGCTGAAACTAGCCTCAGACTTACAGTGATCCTCCTGTCTCAGTCTCCTTTTGAATATTGAGATTACAGGCATCAGCCACTGTGTCTGACCAGGCACTGTCTGTCTGCATTATCATATTTAAACGATACAAAAGGTTCCCAATGAGGCACAATTATTATTTTTTAATTATTATATTTTATCTTTATATATTTCGATCCTTATATTTTACTGTGTGGTGTGTGCACATGTGCCATGGGGTACATGTGGAGATGAGAGGACAGTTGGTGGGAGTCAGTTTTCACTTCTGCCATGTGGGTCCCAGGAATCAAACTCAGAATATCAGACTTGCCTAGTAAGTACCCTTATTAGTGGAGCCATTTCTGTGACTCTGGACACCATTACTCTTCCCACTTTACAGGTGGAGAATTAGTCAAATCACCAAGTACTTCTCTGATCTTAGATCTCATACTTTAAAAAAGTACCGTGTAGATAAGTAAATAGAGATAATGCAAATGGCAATAGAGTACCATATAGATGGGGATAGAGATAACACAGAACTGTGATGAGCTACAGTTATTTCAAGTACCATTTGGGGACTAAAATACGCCAACTGCGATTATTCCCTGACGATCATCCCAAGCATTCCCACCATTCCGTCTCGGCAGGTTTATGGTTCTCTAAAGAGACGGCATGTATGTCACCTCCCCCTGATATTCTCTGACCTTCGAGCCCAGGCAGTAAAGCTATCATGGTTGATTGGCATTTGACAGCAAAGCCAAGATAAGCAACAGGGAGAAAATACTCCCCTGGTGCAGAGACAACTGGATAGCCACATGCAAGAATGAAATTGGCGCCTTACCTCACACCTTATGTAATTGAGTCAAACTGTGTCATTGAACTAAATATAAGAAAAGAGAACAAGAAATGGGGGAAAAAAAAAACAAACCTTTTGTGCTTGGGCAAGGCAAAGGCAAAAGCATCAAAGTAAGAGAGCTAGATGGAATTAAAAACCTGTGCTATGATCAGGGCTATAAAAGATGGGAACTGATAAATCACAATAGGAGAAAAATATTTAAACACTGTATGTCTCGCAAGACACTCACCTTCAGACCATGTAAAGAATTCATAAAACTCAATAATATAGAGTCATGGCCAGCCAGTTATAGTGGCACAGGTCTGTAACCTCAGCATTTGAGTGGTGGAGGCAGGAGGGTTAGGAGTTCAAGGTCATCCTTGGCTACAAGAGACTGTATCAATGACAAGATAGGTAGACGACCAATAAGCCATTTTTTTCCCCAAAGGAGATATGGAAAATGGACAATAGATGCCTGAAAAATGATCAAAGTCATTAGTTATCAGGGTCATACAAATCAAAACCTCAATGTGATACAACTTTACACCCATAGGATGATTATAATGAAAGGGAACAGATGATAATGATTTTCTGACTAGAATGTGGAAAATTTGGAAAGCAGTCTGGCAGTCTCTCAAAAGGCTGAACAGTTGCCATATGGCTGAGCAATTCCATTTCTGGGTATATGATGAAGAAAAAAATGAAACATACACACACAAAACCCTTGTACACTCATGCATCGCTTAATGACATGATTAGAGAAATCTGTTATTAGGTGAGTTTGTCATTGTGTGAACATTATACGGTACACTTACACAAACCTAAAGAGTATAGGCTATGCTGCATGTATGTATAGTCTATTGCTTCTCAATCTGAGATGAACAAAAGCCATTTAATATTAAAACAGACAAACAGGCATGGTGGTGCATACCTATACTTACAGCATTTGGGAGGCAGAGGCAGGGGGATGCAGAGAGCTGGGCCAGCCTGGGCTACATAGTCTGTTAATAGTTGTGGTTTTGTTTCTTTGTTTTTAAATTGGGGAATGAAAATGCTCTCACATGGATTGTGTGGATTGCTGCATAGTGAAAACCATTGAATTATACCAGCTAAGTGAGTCATCATATGATATATGAGCTACAGCAGAATAAAGCTAGAAGCAGAGCAAAGGGAGAAGGAAGAGGTGGAGTCAGCATCCAGGCAGCAGCTGCTTCCGCTTCCTGGAGGCCTGTATCTCTGTGTGTGGAGCTCAGGTTGCCTTACAGGACAGGTGTAGTGCAGGGTTGAATATCCAGCTCTGGCCACCCCTTCACACAATTATGTGAGTGGCCTCCTACCTAGAGCCACAGAGGGATTACCAAATTAAATCCCGGCCAACCCATAGAATACTTAAGAGACAGTTAAATGGTGATTGTTTCAAGCCACCAAGTTTGAGAGTAATTTTTTTCTTATTTTAAAATAATTATTATCATTTTCAATGTTTGAGTATTTTGCCTACATGTATGTCTTATGTATCACGTGAATGCCTGGTGCTTATGGAGGCCAGAAGAGGATGTCAAATCCCCTGAGACTGGTGTTATAGATGGCCATAAACCACCATGTAAGTGCTGGGACTTGAGCCTGGGTCCTCTGGAAGAGCAGCCAGTGCTCTTAACTGCAGAGCCATTTTTTTTTTTATATACCAGAACAGACCAAGTAGTAAGTCAAATTCATGCTTTAACAGGGAGACTTCATCTAAATACTAAAATCCAATCCTGAGAACGACTTTTGGTCTTAAAAAGAGGAACCAGAATGGGGACGGACATTACTGGATTGTGAGGGGAAATGAGCTGGGGACACCGGGGGTTTTTAAATGGCAAGAGATGAGCCTGCCAGCTGGCCGCTTTCCTGAAGCCTTGGCAGGAGGAGCTCACCAGCCACTTGTCCAGAGGCCACCAGCTACTTAGCAGGAGTTCTCAAGGACGGAGCAGATCGTATTTCTGGTTACAAGAAGCAGCGTGGAGTAACCCCATGCACTTGTCCTCTTGGCACCCTAAGAGGAAAGCGACCATGCAGGAAGAAGCCGAAGCGGAGCTGCAGGCTAAGAGCCTGTGCCAGAAACAGAGAGAATTTTAAAAAATCGTTCTAATTACGTTACTTATAGATTCATCTGTTTTGTGTGTGCATGTGTGCATGCCGTGGCACACATGATATTCAGAGGATAACTTTCAGCAACAGGTTCAATCCTTCCATGGGATAGAACTCAGAGCTTCGGGCTAGGAGGGGAAGCGCCTTTACCCAGCGAGTCACTTCATCAACCTGTGGAGAGGCTTTTACTTATTTATTTATTTAAAGAGAAAATTTTAAGGTAGAGTCTCACTGTGTTGCCCAGGCTGGTCACGGATGAGAGAGCCTTTCATCTTAGCCTCCTGAGTATTAGGGATAAAAGACATGTGCCACCACACCTGGCTTTGTGAGGGCGTCGTTTTAATGCTGTGTAGCAAGGAATACATAATAATGAGCTATTTTATTTATTTATTCATCAGCATTTTTTTTTTTTGGTAAACATGTTACATTAGGAAACACCTATAAACAGCTTAGATGGGGCCTGTGATCTCTAAATGTTCACTTTCAAGTAAACAGATGATTCCTGGGTGGTTCTAGAAGAAATACAGTGTCCAGACTGTATATAGACCCGAGAGTTCTCACAGGATGGGAAAACTTAGGAGACTGGTGTTTCTTCTATTTTCATTCACAATACCATGAGCATCCACAGAAGTGGAGGAATGGTGGTGGTCCTTATTGGTCCTGTGCATGCGTCCTTCTGCCGTTCCTGCTGGAGTCTCATCACCAACACTGGCTCCCAGCTCTGGCTCTGCAGGGGTTTCTCCGATGTAATTTTGTTTCTAGGTCTTGGCAATGCTATTTCGTCTTTCTCTCCGTGCTCAGAGATGTGCAGTATGTTACACATTTTTTTCATTCTCCATTTATATCAGTGTGTTTCATTGGTCAGTTATCAAAAAACTACTAGTAGTTCAAACAGCTGTGATGTCCTGTTTCTTCCAGTTCTATGGGTCACATGGGAGTCGCTCTGCTGGTTTCTCTTGGGCTCCTTCGTGTGGTTGCTGGTGGGTCAGACAGAGGGTTTCTGTTGGGCTGGCAGGTCCAAGATGGCCTCTGTCATGCTTCTGAGTGTTGGTCCTGGCTATTGCCTCGTACCCTGATTCTCCCTGGGGCCTTTCTCCTAGAAGCCTACACCTGCTTCTTCCATGGTCACTTCTGGATGGCACCCCCAGGTAAAGGCAGACATTTGTT
The DNA here is from genome assembly GCF_007827085.1 of Peromyscus californicus insignis. Lineage (NCBI taxonomy): Eukaryota > Metazoa > Chordata > Mammalia > Rodentia > Cricetidae > Peromyscus > Peromyscus californicus. Next base: position 21,321,168 of record NW_026294503.1, read on the forward strand.
CAGAAGCCTCCTGTTACAGTTCTAATGTCACTTTGCTTCATCTTGTTGTCATGAGGCCAGTCACAGGTTCCTCACTTGGGGACAGCAGAGAGGGAAGAAGCAAGAGGAAGTGTTTATCTAATTATTCTTTATCAGTAAAAACTCAGGAGTCAGATATCGGGGTAAGAACCTGAATGATCGGAGAAGCGACCAGTGACCTCCTCTCTCTCTCCTTCGTTGATCCAAAAAGGGCCAAGAATCTTTTCTAACCCCCCACTACTGGTTCCTGTGCCTCTCTATATGTCCTTGGTCCTCTGAAACCTCTATGGCTAATTTTGGTCAGCAAGTGGCTAGCTCCGCCCTCTAACCCAAGGTAAACTTTATTGGCAGTCTCGGGAGTGTCAGAGTGTGATCAAAATATCCCACAACAAGATGATCTTCTTGTGTGTCTTCTTTTCAAAAATTTTAAAAGTATTTATTTATTATTTATTTGTTGGTATGTGTGGATGGTGTGTGGATGTGAGTATGGGCCTATGGATGTCACAGCAAATATGTGTGGATGTCAGAGGGCAACCCTGTGGAGTTGGTTCTCTCTTTCCACCTTTATATGAATTCTGGGAGTCAAGGTCTTTGGGCTTACATGGTGTCTTAGTTTGGGTTTCTATTATTGTGAAGAGACACCATGACCACAGCAATTCTTATAAGGAAAACATTTAATTGGGTGCCTCGCTTACAGTTTCAGAGGTTCAGTTCATTGTCATCAGGTCGGGGAGCATGGCAGCATGCAGGCAGATGTGGTGCTGGGAGCTGAGAGTCCTACATCTTGCAGGCAACAGGAAGTCAGCTGACTGTCACACTGAAGGAAGCTTAAACAAAAGAGACCTCAAGGCCCACCCCCACAATGACACACTTCCAACAATGCCACACCTCCTAATAGTGCCACTCCTTTTGGGGGCCATTTTCTTTCAAACCACCACACATGGCCTGTGCCTTTGCTTTCTGAGCCATCTCACTGGCTCTCTGTCACGTCTCTTCTAATCAAATCATAAGAGCTTCAGTCTCAAAAGCTATTTTTGCCCAAAGTCCCCATCTCTAGGTGCCATCACTTTAGAGACACGTAAATTGGGGGTGGGGACACATGCAGTCACTCCAAAGTTATTTTAACATGGTGGTCTAGGAAGTGGAATTGGAAAGATGTTATTAGCCAAGTTAGAAAGACAGGCCGATGCATTGTAAAAGCCCTGACTAACCCACTCTGCATTCTTTCTTTATATGTGTGCTATATTTCTTTATGCTGCATTTGTTTTGTTTCGTAAAGGTGTGTTGCTTTTGTTGATGCTGCATTTGTTTGTAAAGATGTGTTATTGTTTCACCTTGCCTGCCTAAGGCATCTGATTGGTTTAATAAAAAGCTAAACGGCCAATAGCTAGGCAGTAGAGGGATAGGCGGGGCTGGTGGGTAGAGAGAATAAGTAGGAGAAGAAATCTAGGAACAGGGGAGAAGAGAGAACGAGGGAGGAAGGGAGGGAGATGTCTGGGGCTAGAAGCCAGGCAACCGCCAGGCCGCCAGCTAGACATGGAGGAAGCAGGAAAGTAGGACATACAGAATGAAAGATAGGTAAAAAGCCCCAAGGCAAAATGTAGATAAAGAGAAACAGATTAAAACAAGAGCTAAGATAAGACAAAGCATTTGCCGGGAGGTAGTGGCGCACGCCTTTAATCCCAGCACTTGGGAGGCAGAGGCAGGTGGATCTCTGTGAGTTTGAGGCCAGCCTGGTCTACAAAGCGAGCTCCAGGAAAGGTGCAAAGCTACACAGAGAAACCCTGTCTCAAAAAAAAAAAAAAAAAACAAAAACAAACAAACAAACAAAAAAAGACCGAGCATTCATAACTAATATTAAGTCTCTGTGTCATGATTTGGGAGCCCATTGGTGACCCAAAAGAAAAAGCCTGGTACACTTCCCTTCTTCCTTTCTTTCTTCCCTTAGGGGTGTGAGTGTGGCTGGGAACCAAGCCCAGGGCATAGTAAACACTATGCCGATGAGCCAGACCCCCAGCGCTGCCACTGCTTGTCAAGGTGGCTAACTGGAATGCAGCCAATGAAGAGTAGACATGCAGTTTGTGTTCCCAGTTTTTGTTTAAATACCAGGAGAAAAGGCATCTTGTTCATTTCCTGACACAGATCGTCCCTTGGAATTGACGTTCGTAGCCGCATATGACAGCTACATCTGTCTGTCTGACAGTTCTTCTGTGGTACTTCCCGGAAGCCTCCGATATGCTTCCTGGAAGCCTATGTTGTCCGATTTCAGATGAGCTATTTTCCTTCTATTTACATTGGCTTTTCTTTTCCTTGTTTTTTTTTTTTCCTCCCAGACTGATGAGTCCGGAAACCACACTCCTCCAGCCCAGGGAAGAGGAAGGGGTGAAGTATGAGAGAACCTTCATGGCTTCTGAATTCCTAGACTGGTTGGTTCAGGAAGGAGAGGCCACAACCAGGAAAGAGGGAGAGCAGCTGTGCCACCGGCTTATGGAGCATGGCATCATACAGCATGGTGAGTGTATCAGTCAGCGCTTGCTGCAGTGACAAACGATCCCATAACCTGTGATTTGTAATAACATATACTTACTTATTCTTGGGTTTGTAAGCCAGCTGTGCCTCTGGACAGTGTCACTTCCCTCTATGTTGAGAGTCAAGTTTACATCTGTTTCTTACCTTGCCCGATCACTGTGAGATCAGTTTTTTAAAGGGATATGTTATTTTGCAGATGTTTCAGCAGACACTAAAGAGGAAAGGCAAAGTCTTTTTAATTTGATGTCTGTGGGTGTTTTGCCTACACATGCATCTGCACCACATCAGTGCCTGGTGCCCACAGAGGCCAGAAGAGGGTGTCAGATCACCTGGGACTGGAGGTATAGATGGGGTTGTAATTGCCGTCTGGATGCAGATAGTTGAACCTGGGTCCTCAGGAAGAGCAGACAGTGCTCTTAATGGCGGAGCCATCTCTCCAGCCCAGGAAGGCAGATTCTTACAGAGCTTCCAAAAGCTCTGCTTAGATGTGATATCACATCACAGTTCTATATACAACTGGCCCTCACAGTCATATAGTCACCTTGAAGATTGGAAGTTCAAGGTCATTCTTGACTACCTAGCAAGTTCAAAGCCAGCTCGAGCTACCCAAAATCCTCTCTCAAAAACAAGCATGAAAATAATTCCCTAATGGAATAAATAGTTTTGTTTGTCAGATCTACTGTCCATGACCTTAAGGAAGCAGTGTTTGGGACAGGAGAATGAACTGTGATACAAGCTGCATGGTGAAGAGATAATACACAAGGGCTTTGTAAGCGTTTTCTTCCTGTGGGATAAATTTTAATGATGCAATATAACCTCTGGTGAAGAAGTTTATTATCTTTACTGCATAACAAATAACTTTAAAGTTTTAACAGATAGCATACCAAATGACAGTCTCTGTGGATCAGGAATTGGGGTGAGGCTTAGCTGGGTGGTTCTTATTGGGGGTCTCACCTGAAGCTGTGGCCACACTGTTTGGCAGGGCTCCAGGACTGGAAGATTCATTTCCACAAAGGCTCACTGTTGCTGAACTCCACCAGGTTCAGCCAATTACTTTCTCTTCTGAGGATGACCTCATTGGGCGAATGTAGGCATAAACAAGAGTAGACACAGAGCTCTCATCTAATGGTCCTGCTCTTAGTAACAGCCCACTCAGTTCATTTCCCCGCAAGGTGTGGGCTTGGGACAAGGAGAAGAAAGTCGGAAGCATGTGGTTGTTTCAGCCCAAATCCATAGAAATGGTGATAGTAGAGGCTGTGAGCTCCTTCCTTCCCCTAACCCTCCTCCCTTCCAAGCTGAGAATTTCTGTCCCAAGAGTATGAAACTTGAGAAATAATGAACAATGTTTTCCTAACTCTAGAACGCATCCCTGTCGTGGGTCATGAAATGCACGCCCACCACTACACATGTGTGGATATCAGAGGACTTGCCAGAACCTGTTCTCTCCTTCCGCCCTGGTTCCCAGGAATCACACTCGGGTCATCTGGATTGGCAACAAGCACCTTTACCCACTGAACCATCTCACTGGCCCTGTGCCATAGTTTTCGAAAGCCATTTCCAGCATTAGAAATAATTCATACGCATGTTCGTTTTTACCCCTCATTGTGCCCTCTGTGGACCTTCAGTATTACCTGGGAACATGATAGAAATGCAGAAACTTTTGCCCTGTCCACATTCTGCTGAACCTCATCTATATTTCACCAAGATCCCCATGACATTAGAATGTACCTAAGGTGCTGAGCATGACGGCATATGTCTGTAATCTCAGCACTGGGAGGTAGAGGTTGGAAGATAAGGAGTTCAAGGTCATCCTTGGCTACATATCAAGTTCAACATTAAAACATGAGAGGTACTAAGCCCAACTATAATAGAAAAGAACAGAGCACAATCATGTAGTAAACAAGCATTATTTTACAAAGCTCTTATTTATAATACAAATTATGTAAATACTGATGTTCATCTAGTATATGTACCTACGGAGAGGCATACATAGTGAGATACGGTCATGTGTTGCAACCTAAAAATGATTTGTTACCGTGTGCTGGGGTCAAGTATTTGGAAAGCCACTGATGTGGAGGTGTTGGCTCCTTTGGCTGCCAGTGTATTCCAGGGCATTCCATCATGTCCACTACTACCATGCTGAACTCACACCTAGCTGTTGAGGACCTTACATGTCCGTGGTTGGATTAGGTTCAATGAAGATGGGAGTTGCAGATAAAGCATGGTGTCAGACTGTTCCCTGGCCTTCTGCAGCTCATAGTCCTGTGACTGTAAACTATAGAGTGGAGCTAGAAGAATCCATAAACGGTAGAGGATACTTTATGTGTGTGAGTTCTTTGCCTGCATATATGTATATGCACCACATGCATGCCTGGTGCCCACAGAGGCCAGAAGAGGACATTGCATCCTCTGGAACTAGATGGTTTTGAGCCTTCGGATGGGTTCTGGGAGAGTTGAACCTAAGGCATCTCTCCAGCCCTTGATCATTGTATTCTTAGGAATTTAGTTGAACTTCTTAAATCTAATAAGGTAGATATTCTTTATATTTTTACTGCATGTGATATGCTGTCTGTCATCTTAACAAAGCTGTGAGAGTACAATGCAGTATTGGTGACTAAAAGGCAGCTTTTCTTATTATCTCCATTTTATGGTTCAAGAAATGAAGATATCAATATGTTAAACAGTTGTGTTAGAAGCCACTCAGGTAGAAGTAGTCAAGTGGGTATTACTGCTAGTTAAGTGTGAACTTGGAGTCAGTTAGAGTGGCTGCCTTTTTCCCTAGTGAGCAAAGACAGTTTTTGGTTTGAATCTACCATCATTTTGCTCCAGGGAAAAAAGCCAGATGATACCAAGTTCTATGAGAAAACCAGTTTCTTACACAGCAGTCTACTGACTCATTCTGTACAGGAGAGAAGATACCAGATGCCATGAGTTTTTTCCAAGTTATTTCCAAGGGATGAGTAATTATACCTCAATTACAGTGTGGTTTTATAATGCTGTAACCTCCATGCCATACAGGTGAGCCATCGCAGATAAAATCAAGGCATTATTAATAGAGAATCTGAGTGTGGGAGCAGGGCCTTCCAGCTGTGTAGGAGGACTACAGATTCCATATGTAGAATCTGGAAAGCAAACTCATTTCCCGACAGATTTCACTGCTACATCACTGACTCAGAAGTAGGAAAACAGTGTCCCCATAGTTACTGTCCTCAGAGACACTCTGAAATGTCTAGCCACTTTCACAGGTTAAACATTAAAGCAAGTTGCCCCTTATGCTTTGACTGAATGAAAGTGGTTCCCTAGGTTGAAACTAGTCAGTGTGAGCATCAGGCCCTCTCAGGAAGAACTTAACTTTGCCTATGAATGGTAAGCAATGCTCTTACTAAGGAAAGACTTGTTAGATGAGTAATTAGCTGGCATTCATATTTATGGACATGCCTGTGTCTGTGCAGGCATATATACATAATTACAAATGCCTATATGATGAACATATGTTCATACTTTTCTAGTTCACTTGTTTTTTTTTTTTTAAACTCAAGTCCCCACACATAGGAGATAAGTGCTCTACCACTAAGTTATAGAGACAGTCGTGTGTTGTATGTGTGTGTGTGTGTGTATGTGTATGTGTTGCGGTGTGCACCTGCAGCTTGTGCACATACCCTTTGAAGAGTCTTAATCTATTTGCCACACTGGTCCAAACTCACCTTATAGCCTAGGCTAGCCTCAAACTCACTTGTATCCTCCCACTTCAGCGTCCTGGGTGCTGGGATTGTAGGTATGCGCTACCACACCTGAGTTTTCAGCCCTACTTTGCATTTTGACACAGGGTCTTACCAGGTTACCTGGGCTGACCTTGAACTCTTAATTGTGCAGGTAGGCCTTGAATTTGCAATCCTCTTGACTCAGTCTCCCGAGTAGCTGTGATTACAGGCCTGTACCACCAGGCCCAGCTCTTTCTTACTTTCTAATGCATTTATGTTTACTATATACCTGGGCTAAATATTTCGTAATATATTAGGTAGCTTATATGTATGTATTTCACTCATATGATTGTATATATTCTGATTAAACCCATAGAGGCTTAGCACATGTCTGAAATACCAGTACTGGTGGAGGAAATGCCGAAGTAAGAAGGTTGTAGGTTGGATGACAATTAGACCTACATAGTAGGTTTCTGATTAGCTTGGCCTACAGAATGAGACTTGGTCTCAAAAATACATATGTACATACATCATAATTCTTGTAGTAGTTCTATGACATTGCTATAAGTACAGAAACTTAACAGTAAAACTTTATGAGGTTCAAAGCCTTTTAAGATATTTTGCTGGAGCTGGAGAAATGCCTCAGCAGTTAAGAGCACTGACTACTCTTCCAGAGGACCTGGGTTCAATTCACAGCACCCATATGGCAGCTAACAACTGTCTGTAATTCCAAGATCTGACACCCTCACACAAACATACAGGCAGGCAAAACACCAACGCACACAAAGATAAATAAATTATTAAAAAATATATATTTTGCCAAAGTTGCCCAAATAGGCTGTAGCAACTATAAGCACTGTGCCTAAGAAAGAAGTTCATATGAGCTATGGGTACAGCTCAGTTGGTAGAATGCTTGCCTAGTGTGACTGACACCCCAAGACTGATGGTCAACGCCACAAAAACTAGGCATGGTGGCACTTGTCTGTAATCCCAACATTTAGGAGGTAGAAGCAGGAGGGTCAAAAGTATCAAGGCCATCTTTGATTACATAGTGAGTTTGAGGCCAGCCTAAGCTAGATGAGACCTTGGTCGAAGATGAAGAAGAGGGGCTGAAGAAAGGGCCCTGTGGTTTAGAGTGCTTGTTGCTTGTGCAGAGGACCTGGGTTGGGTTCCCAGTACCCACATGGTGGTTCACAACCTGACATAACTTGAGTTCCAGAGGATTCAATGCCCTCTTCTGAAACAGAAGGAGGAGGGAACTTCTCTGGGCCCAGTATGTGGGCAGTTGGTGTGGCTCTGGCATAATAGAATGTGCCCCATTTTAGAGGACATACAGCCTGGATTTTGAGCCTAGCTCCATCTACTGAGTAACCGTATTTAACTTTCCCATCTACAGATTTATTAATGTATGAAGTTAGCTTCTAATTTTATCTTTTTGAGTTCTCCTGACCAGAGAGCTTTTGAACACTACATGGACATTGTCCACACTAGAAAGATTCATCACATAATGACTAAGATAGACAATAGTGCAAGAATACATGGCAAGATCAGCAAGAGATCATTTGATCTGGAGAAGTGGAGGCACAGGTTTCCTGTATGGTCTCAGGGCACTGGCTCCTGCCTCCAGTGCAGGGCAGTAACACATATCCAAAGTTTCTGTCCAGGGGAGCCCTACTGAGACTCGGAGCCCAAGCACTTTACTGCGGGCCATTCCTGTCTGCATACTGCCTGCTCCACCAGCCATGACTGCTAGCATTCCAGACTCCTGGAAAGAAAGCAGGTGCTCTCATAAATCACACTGCCTGTGGATATAGTGCACCTTAGTGTTGCAAGTGGGTGGAGTGGCTTTATCAGTGACTTAGGAAAGCCTTCCAAAAGCCAAGTTTCCAGGAGCTAGCCAGAGCACAGCCCCGTAAGCAGGCACTGTTATTGGGGATACTAGACTGCACTTTCCCACATCACCTGATGGTGAGAATTGAATCACAGCACTTAGGGAAAGCTCTCGGCACAATGTTCAGCTCTGATGACCTCAAAGGCCAGCTTTTGTGTGTGATCTGTTCACCTGTAAATCATAGTGACCATTTATAGAGCTCCTACTGTCTTTGAGCCGCTGTGGTAACATCTGGTCCCTTTACATTCTTATTTTGCTTACTCTAAACTGGGCATTATCTGCTGTAGTGGTTTGAATGAGAAATGTCCTCTCTAGGTCCAGTATTTGAACACCTGGTTCCCAGTTGGTGGCACTGTTTGGGCTTTAGGCAGCGCATGTAGCCTTGCTGGGAGAGCTATGTCACTAGGGGTGGAATTTAAGAGCTTAAGGCTTCACCTACTTCCAGTTTGCTCTCTCTGTTTCGGCTTGCATTTGAAGATGTGAGCCCTCAGCTCCCTGCTCCTCACTGCTGCTGTTGGTCATGACTCCATTCTGCCGTCATGGACTCTTATTCCTCTGGAGCTGTAAGCCCCGCCCCCCCGCCCCCAACCCCCCCCCCCCCCCCAACAAACAAAAACTTCTGTAAGTTCCCTTGGTCATAGGGTTTTTGCCACAGCAACAGAAAAGTAACTAATACATATACATTCTCATTTATTTATTATTGTCTGTTCGTATGATACCGTGGGAAGGGGTAGGGTGTGAGTATGCTAGTGTGTGTGTGTGTGTGTGTGTGTGTGTGTGTGTGTGTGTGTGAGAAGTCAGAGGAGTCCAGTGTTCTCCTTCCATCTTTACGTCAGTTGTGGGGATTGAACTCAGGTCATCAGGCTTGCGTGAAAGTGTCTTTATCCACTGTGCCATCTCCCTGGTCCAAGCGTCCTCATTTTCACATGGTTAAATAACCTGCTAAAGATGGGAACTAATAAGTCGTACATTCAAGGTTCAAATCAGGGCAGTTTGAGAAACTCTGTCTTACCCACTGAGGAGGACCAACTGCTTATTGTTAGCCTCACTAGGCTAAGAAAAAAAAATCGTTAGCTCATAAAATCTGAACCGTGTTGACTGTATTACAGCAGCTCACATGGCTGGCAGATGCTGCAACTTATTTAAAAAAAAAAAAAAAGAAGAAGAAGAAGCTTTTAGCCCATAAAATCTACCTTTTCTCAAACAGTAACAACCTTGGGATTTTGTTGTAACTTTTGAAGTATGGTGGGTACACTTGCCTGATACTAAATATTTCCCCAGCTGCCTTAGCTGTCAACTGGTTATCTTAGCTATAAGTGGAGAGAGATGGAAGCCAGATAATCACAAGGGTAAAGCACTCACAGCTGCAGCAGCTGACCCTGGATAATCAGGCTCCTGCTGGCCGTGTCCACACATAGCATTTCCTCCTTTTCCGCCTTGGCCAGAGCTCTTCAGCAATATCAACACTTTACAAAGCCTTCTGCCTTTTCCTTTTAAGCCCGTAATTATATTAAACCTTGCAATACACAGAAGAGCAGTTTTTACATACATTAGCTTTGCAATCCTCCCAGTTGCCCTAGGGTAGCGATGATTATACACCATCTTAGGGGAAGATGGAAGCTGGGACATTTGCTTAGTCAAGAAAGATGTTCAGATAGAGAGAGGTGGCGTCATTCCAGTATTCAAGGTCATTGATGGAGGTCAGCCTAAGGTTGCAAACAATTGGACAAAAATAAACATTAAAAATATAAAGAAGGAAGGGGGAGAGAAGGGTTAAAGAAAAATCGTTTTCTTTCTGCCCTTCTTGAGTTCTTAAAAAAAAGACTGTCTTCGGATATTGTGGGAGATCAGCTCCCACTTTTTTCCCCCCTAGGGGACTCTTGAGGACTGAGGGATAAGAGATTGAGGTAGAAATATAGAGGAGAGAGACAGATAGAAACACAGGATAGCCTCAGGAGGGCCCGGGTCAAAACTCACCGGCCCCTTCAGTCTCTTCTCAAAGGCTATTTATAGAAATGCCAAGGAGTGGAGCAAAAGACCTCCCCCAGCACAGCCAAGTGCAGACTCTTCCAAACACCTGGTGGTCAATCCATCCCCTTATACAGCCCTGCTGTGTAAAGCAAGCTCAGATCTCACTAGGAAATCTTTGTGGATCCCAACAGGATATAGCTCATTTGGTAGAGCGCTTGCCCAGTATATGTACAGCATGAAGTCACTCACCAGCAGGTAAACCAAGCACTTGGGATGGTAGGGAGGAGGGGAGCAGAAGTCCGAGGTCCTCCTTGACTGTACATAGAGTTGAGGCTAGCCTGGATGGCCTAAGGCCCCATCTCCAAAATAAAAAAAAAAAAAAGAGTCAATAGAAGTTTAATAACACATAAGCCTCTTGTATACATGGAGATAGCCCAGGGAAATAAGTAACCTTGACAACCTGGGTTTGAGTCCAGGATCCCATGGTGACACAAGAGAAATCAGATTTGCTCAAGTTGTCCTCTGACAAGTGAGTGGCAAGTGAGCACACACACACACACACACACACACACACACACACACACACACACACAAAATCTAGTGTTGTGTATGATTTTTAGTGGCTTTTGAAGTTACATTGCTTCAAGGCTTTAAGGGTTAAATAGAAATGTGCTATTCATATTTTTGTCTAAAATGTTTCTCTGTAGTAAATGAGGTTTTTCGGGTGGTTTTTGCAGTTTCTTTTATAGGTTTATATGCTGGAAAAATAAAAATATAAGTTAAAAATGGTCAAAGGAATTCTTATTATACATGGGTCATGTTGCTGGAGTTTTCTCCAGTCCTGTCACAAGAAAGTCAAGATGTGTTTTGACTGTAAACACAATCCATAACTGTGCTCATGAAATTCTCTTAATTGTCAGCCACTGTGTGTGTGTGTGTGTGTGTGTGTGTGTGTGTGTGTGTGTGTGTGTGTATCAGATAGGGAACAAAAGCTAAGGATATAGTTGTGTGTGTGTGTGTATGTGTGTGTGCAAGCACTTAAGACACACACTTCCTTTATTCTGACTCATCACTGAGCTATTCTTCCTGTTTTCTCACTAAGGTTAGGCCAAAGATTGAAAGTGTGTGTGTGTGTGTGTGTGTGTGTCTGTGTGTGTGTGTGTGTGTCTGTGTGTGTGTCTGTGTGTCTGTGTGTCTGTGTCTGTGTGTCTGTGTGTATTACATAGGGAACAAAAGCTAAGGATATAGTTCAATGAGTTCATCATGCCCTGGGTTTAATTCCCAACACAAACACACACCAATACAAAGGCTGAGGAGCTTGGTCAGATATTAAAGCTAGTCAGACATCAAGGGTAGGAGGATTCTTCTAAAATGATGTGGCAGAATTCTGTGCTATAACGAGGCTTGGCAGGACGGGAGATTGGATCATAGCAGCCTGGCCAAAGTATTGTCAAAGAGAAGCTTTTTGTGAGGTTAGGCTCTCCTTGTTTTGCCCTCTTCCCTGTCTTAGGGTTTCTGTTGATGTGATAAATGCTATCACCAAAAGCAACTTGAGGAGGAAGGGGTTTGTATACTTCCACAAGTTCATCGTGAAAGGAAGTCAGGGCAGGAACTCAAGGCAGGAACCTGGAGGCAGGAACTGATGCAGAAACCATGGAGGAGTGCTTACTGGCTTGTTTCTCATAGCTTGCTTTGCCTGCTTTCTTACAGCACCCAAGACCAGCTCAAGGGTGGCACTACTCACAGTGAGCTAGGCCCTCCCCTATCAATCACTAACTGCAAAAATGCCCTACAGGCTCGCCTACAGCCTGATCTTAACAGAAACATGTTCTCAATTGAGGCTCCCTCTAAGACGACTCTATCATGTGTCAAGTTGATGTAAAACTAGCCAGCACATTTCCTTTTCTTTAGGGCACTGCTACTTATATCCTCTAGTTTTACCTGCTGGGCTGTTCACCAAGCCCCCTTCATTTTTCTTTGTGCCTGAACAATACGCTGTTGTGTAGATACACTATATTTTCTTCATTCCTCTATAAATGCACCTACACTGATTCCATATATTAGCTACTAGGAATAGTCCATCATAACCATGGGTGTCAAAGTATCTCTTTTATATGCTGACTTCCTTTTTACCCAGGGCAGCTGAATCATGGCAGATCTGTTTTCAGGGTTTTGAGGAACGTCTGTACTGTATTCCACAGAAGCTGTACTAGTTTGCACTCCGCCAGGAGTTACGAAGGTTCCCCTTACTTCACTTCCTTGCCAGTGTTAGTTAGTTGTTTATTATTATAACTGGACTGAGTTAGTAATCTTGTAGTAGCTAATGACATGGAGTAATTTTTCGTTTGTATATGAGCTATTTTTATTTTTCTTTTATTCACAGCACTGAGGATTGAACCTTGGGTCTTGTGCATCCTAGGCAAATGCTCTATCATTGAACTACATCCCCAACCCTTCTTGCCTAGACTGGCTTTGAACTCACTGTGTAGCCTACCCAGCCTTAAACTTGCTGTAGTCCTGCCTCCGTCCTCCCAGTAGTTAGGATTCCAGGCCGGTATCACCACAGCCGGCTTTAGTTTTTCTTTTGAGCAAGTGTTTATTCAGATAATTTGTTCCTTTTAAAATTGGACTTCTCCTTAATACTCTTAATCTTCTTCTTCTTCTTCTTCTTCTTCTTCTTCTTCTTCTTCTTCTTCTTCTTCTTCTTCTTCCTCCTCCTCCTCCTCCTCCTCCTCCTCCTCCTCCTCCTCCTCCTCTTCTTCTTCTTCTTCTTTTCCTTCATCTTCCTCCTCCTCCTCCTTCTTTTTGTTTTTTTTTATAGTCCAAAATAATCTTCTCAGAAGCCATAATCTTAATATAATGTTTGTTTTCTCTATATTGAATTTCCAGGAATTTGGGCTGGGATATAGCTCAATTGGTAGAGTGTTTATCAGGCGTGTGCAAAGCCTGAGATTGATCCCCAATACCATATGAATCAGATATGGTGGTACATGTCTAATCCCAGCCTTCCAAAAGTAGAGGCAGGAGGATCAGAGGTTTAGGTCACCCTCAACTACGTATCAGTTTGAGGCCAGTCAAATATATACAATACCCTGTCTTTAAAAACAAAAACAAAAAAAAACCCAAGGTGTGTAGGGGTATAGTGTTCCTGCTGTTATATGCTATGGCTTTGTTTTCTACTTTATTATAATTGAATCCAAAAGAAGAAGAAAACTGGACATAGTCAAAAGCCCCTTGTAATGTCAAAACTAGGGGACAAAGTTTCTTGGTAATGCCATAGGCAAAGATATTGGCACACATTGTAAGTGCTGATTTTAGTTAAAGAAACACAGGCCTGTCGCTGCACCAAGCCTTAACATCTTCTAAAGCATAAAGGGAAGGCGAGATACTAATTGGACGCAGTCTTTCAAATGAGAACGTGATTGTGATTGGAAGGTTTTCTTTTGTGAAATGTATCTCTGTTTCCCCATCCTTGGCTGCAGTCTGCTGGGTGAATGTCGCTTGTTTCTGTAGGTTCAGACTATGTTTGGCTGGTAAGCGTAGGTACCTACCCACTCCTACCTCACACCCTCCCGACCGCATGTCACTCTTTAACCTCATGCTATGATCCTCAGTTTATCCACACATACCACTTTGTTCATTTTGAGACAGGACTTCGCACTGTAGCCCAGGCTAGCCAGGAACTCACTACACAACCAAGACTGGCGTTGGATTCACAACAGTCCTCCTGTGTCTGCCTTTTAAGTACTGGGATTACAGGCATGAGCCATCATGTCTGGTTTTGTATGTTTGCCCAGTGCTTTTTATTAGAGCATGAGAATGTCCTAAGATATAAGCACCCAGTCTTTGTGCATTCAATGTGTGTTGGCCCCAATATCTGCAGTTTCTGCATCTGGGGTCTTGATGAACTATAGTGGGAAAACACTTGGGAAATAAGATTGCATCTGTACCGAACCTGTACTGAATTTCTTGTCATTGTTTCCAAGACAATACAGTAGCAACTGTATCACATTTACATTGTACTCGGTGTTGTAAGCGATCTAGAGGAGAGTTGAAATTTACAGGAGACTATGTAGGGGTTATATACAAATAAGGGGCTGTTTTATATACAGACTTGAATAGCCATGGATGTTGGTATCTGGGGGTCTTGGACTCTGTTCTGTGGATACCAAGGGAGGACTGTGTGGTAGAAGTGTACAGTCTTCTGCTGGGTACCCAGCTTGATTTTTCTCAGGGAATGGAAGTACTTGGCTGGTTTCAGTGATTGTATCTAGTGGGACACACATGCTGGGTGTCAGGTTTATTAACAGAGCATACCAGATCTCACAGTGTAGTGGATATCAAAGTATGGATTATGGTATGTTCGACCCCTCTCTTCCTTCTTCAGTATTTACTTCTCATTACTGACAGGCATGAGCTTGGCTGAACTCACATTGCAGAGGGTAGTACGAGGACCGTGGGGAAACTCTCTTTCAAAGAGAGCATCAGAGCCAGGCATGTTAACAACCAAGAATAGCCATCATGGAGTCCCTCATTTTAGCTCAGTTTTCTTGGTTGATATTTCAATGTCAGTACATCTGGGCTATTCAACTTTTCTCTTCTCTTCTCCTCTCTCCTCTCTCCTCTCTCCTCCCCTCCCCTCCCCTCCCCTCCCCCCTTTCCCTCCCCTCCCCTCCCCTCCCTTCTCTTCTCTTCTCTTCTCTTCTCTTCTCTTCTCTTCTCTTCTCTTCTCTTCTCTTCTCTTCTCTTCTTTCTCTTCTCTTCTCTTCTCTTCTCTTCTCTTCTCTTCTCTTCTCTTCTCTTCTCTTCTCTCTTCTCTCCCCTTCCCTCCCCTCCACTTCCCATCCCTCTTCCCATCATCCTCCCCTTCCTTACTCTCCCATCTTTTTGCAATACTGAAGCTCAAACCTTGGACTTTGTACATGCTGCCATTTAGCTGTACTCCCAACCCCAGAACAGCACAGTAACTCTCTAGACATACTATAGAGGACTAAAGATACCATCTGGAAATATACACAAGACCTGGCAGTAAGCATCCCTCAGTCAGTGGTAGCTGATTGCCTTTGTTATCGCTATCGTCGACATCTGCATCATCTGATGCCTTTCAAGAAAGCTTCATGTTTGTTTGACCTCATCCAGTTCTGACCTTAATATCTTATGCTCCATAATCTACATAAAATCTCAACTGCTCCTCCCTCTCACTCTCTCTCCTTCTCTGAGGGTAGAACCTAGGGCCCTGTACGTGACAGACAAGCACTTTTAAATAAGTTACCCCTGAAGTATTTCAAACAGATTTGTGCCAACAGTTTCAAAAGCTCAAGAACAGAGTCTGTGGTGGTTTTGAATGGCAGTGCCCCCCATAGGCTCATATGTTTGCATGAACTGTTTGAGAATTGTTGGAGTAGGTGTAGCCTTATTGTTGGAAGTGTGTCACTTAGAAGTTTTGGAGTTTTAAAAGCCCTCATCAGGCCCAGTGTCTGTCTCCCTGACTCCTCTCTCTGCCTGCTGCCTGTGGATCAGGATGTGAAGCTCTCAGCTACTGCTCTAGCTCCATCCCTGTCTGCGTCCTGCCATGATGTTTATGGACTAACCCTCTAAATTTGTAAGTAGGCCCCCTTTTTATGAGTTGCCTTGGTCATGGTGTCTCTTCACAGCAATAGAACAATAATTAAGACAGAGTTACAAGTTTAATTTCTTGAATTATGTGTCTGATGCATTCCATTTTTCATTTTTTAAAAATGTGTTTTTGTTTTGTTTTGTTTTCTTTTTATTTATTTGTTTGTTTCGATGCTAGGGACAGAACCCAGGCTCTCATGTGTGCTCAGTAAACACCCTTCCCATTAGCTTTTTTGTTTTGTTTTGTTTTGAGAGAGGGTCTCACTAAGTTTTCCAGGATGACCTTGAGTTTATGAACTGCCAGAGGAGTTGGGATTATAGGCCTGTGCTGCTAAGCATGGATCAAGAAAATACTTTTGTCTTTAGACCCCTTTGCTCTTATAGCACATTCTGGGGCTCTGAAAAAACAAACCTCATTTCTGGGAAACCTACCCTTTGTTCTGCGAGTTATAACTAAAAAGAAAGATGGGTCATGTTTGGAATGCACATGGCTGTTATTTAGTAATGCAGAGAGAAATATGAAACACAGTTTATGATAATCAGTTGACAAGATCTAGAATTATTACCTGGGAGACAGGCCTTTGGGCATGCCTGTGGACTGTTATTTTGGGATTAATTGAGGTAGGAAGATGCACCCACTATGGATGGCACCATTGCCTGTGCTGGGATCCGGGACTGTAGAGAAAAAAGAGCTGAGTCCAGTATTTATCTCCCTCTTCTTTCAGACTGTGGATGCAATGTAGCTATCTGCTCCAAGCCCTGCTGACATGATTTCTCCATCATGATGGGCTGCTCCCTGGCACTGTGAACCAAAACAAATCTTTCTTCCAGTTGCTTTTGTCCAAGTATTTCATCACAGCAACAAACGACCACCCTACTTACTCGGTTTGTTCCCTGACATCTCCTGTAGGAGGGATTGGCGTAGCAGGAAGCTGTGCCTTCAAGTGTTAACATTTTGATTTCTCTCCTCTTATCTTGGCTCGTTACTTTGAATCCTTTTTTCTCTACTTAATCGCATCCTCTCTTCTTCGCTTCAGTCAACTAGATAATTATGTGTATCCTAACTTGGAGCCTTCAAGTGTTGTTTTGTTCTAGTAATACCAGCTAATAGGATTCTGTTTCCTAAAATCAATTTCCTGCTTTCACATCCTCTTTATAATGTCAGGGCCGAGGAAGTAATTATTTTAGCCAGTGACTCACTGTTGTTATTGCCTCTTGAAGAGCTTTGTATCCCAAGTACCTAGCACCATCCTTTTGAGGAGCAGGCACTCAAAAGCAGTTGCTTAATCTTCTTGCGTCAAGGATTTCTGCTGTTTTAGGAAACGGGGTCCTTCAAACGGCTTCCTCTTAGGATGATGTGAAGTGGGTGGTTACAGCCCGAAGCATGGCTCAGACTGTCCTATAAATAAATAGCGTTCTGAGTCAGGAGAGGTGATATACAGCTGTCATCTCAGCACTCAGGAGGTAAATGTAGGAAGATCAGGAGTTCAAGGGTTTCTTCTGCGTTGTTCTAGGCCAACCTGCCTGGACGATGTGAGACCATGTCTCAAAAACAACAACACAAACAACAACAAAACTTCCACGCCATTTGGTGTGATCCACACCTGTGTGTTATTTCAACACTGGGGAGACTGAGACAAGAAGATCACGTGAGTGAGAGTAACCCAGGCTGTAGAATGAATTCCAGGCCAGCCCTCTGAGACCTCATCAGAACAACTAGACAGTTTTCTGCCATCATCCATTATCAATTCACCTTCTCTTCCCAACACATAAATACGTATTATTGGTTGGGTTTTTTTTTTTAATCTTGACAGTTTTTTGAAAATATACAATATACGCTACACTGATCATGTGCTTGTTCGAAACAAAACAATGCAAATCCCTCCATGGATCTCGTTTGTTTTGAGGTAGACTATCACTATGTAGACAGTTTTGGCTTCAGACTCTGCCTCCTCTTCCTCAGCCTTCAAGTGCTAAGGTTACAGGTGTGGTGTATTGTCGTCTTTTCCCAATGAACATGTCAAGGATGAAAAAAAGTTACCTTCCTCCTTCCTGCTCCATAAGTGGCTCAGAATCACATATTCAGTTGAGCTTATAGAACTCAAGATGCTGTTTTTCTATTTGTTCTTAGCCTACCTGTGTGGGTGGGATGGAAGCCTGTGGTCCCTTGAGATGATCAGCTTCCTTTATTTATGTCTGCTAACATCATCTTAATAATTTCTTTTTTTATTATTATTTTTCTTTTTAGTAGATTGGTGTTTTGCTTGCATGCATGTCTGTCCGAGGGTGTCAGATCCCCTGGAACTGGAGTTACAGACAGTTGTGAGCTGCCATGTGGGTGCTGGGAATTGAACCCCAGTCCTCTGGAAGAACAGCCAACTTACTAATTTCTAAGGGGGAAAATGCAGCCTCATTATTCCCACAGAAAATACATCTGGACTGTCAGTATTATTTTGGTAGATCAGATTGCATATCTCTCATACCTTCTGAATATGTACGGTACATGGTGCATAGGAGTTTGGTCCATAACCAGTAGCTTGGTGCTTCTGCAAGCATCTTAGGCAACAAGAACCTCCATTTTCACAGGGCTTCACTTTTCTGGCCATGTCTGCTTTTCCTGTTTAATATCCCTTTTAATGCCAGAGCAAACTGGGGATGTGGCTCAGTACTTGCCTAGGGCACTGGGTTTGAGCCCAAGAACTACCAGGCAACCGCAAAAGTTTAGGTGAGTAAATACTCAAATACAAAGTAAAGCA
Source organism: Peromyscus californicus insignis (assembly GCF_007827085.1). NCBI lineage: Eukaryota > Metazoa > Chordata > Mammalia > Rodentia > Cricetidae > Peromyscus > Peromyscus californicus. The sequence continues at coordinate 21,339,650 of NW_026294503.1, forward strand.
TCCAGTGCCAAACCAAGCCATGTGTCTTGAGAATTTCTCCAAAGCGAAAAAGAAACCCTAGAAGGTCCCAGAAATTAGAAATTGGGACAGTGAACATTTATCTTTTGGGACTAGAAGGGTAGCTCAGTTGTATAGCACTTACCCACTATGCTGGAGGCCCTAGGTTCAACCCCCAGGACTTCAAAAGGGAAAGAAAAAAAAAAAAAACCATCTGTCAAATGCAACTATTGATAAGATCACAATTAGAAAATGTATATGATCATCAGAGAGGCTTCCTCCTGCAGCAGATGGGAACAAATATAGAGACCCACAGTAAGATGTTACGGGGGGGGGGGGGGGGCAGACCTGGAGCACAGAGCTCTAAACGGGACAGCTCCATCAAATCCCTCCCCTCCAAGCTCAGGGAACCCTGTGGAAGAGGAGGTGGAAAGAGAGTAAGAACCAAAGGGGCTGGAGGACCCCAGGTGAACAGGGCCCTCTAAATCAACTGAGCAAATCTCCTTTGAGCTCACACAGACCAAAGCAGCAAGCATGGGGCCTACACAGGCTACACTAGGTTCTCCACTTAGCTATTATGGCTTTCAGCTTAGTATTTGCATGGGACTCCCGAGTGTGTGAACAGGTGGGTCTCTGATTCTTGTGCCTGCTCTTGAGGCTTTTGCCACCATCCGTAAGTCGGTTTGCCTTGTCCAGTTTCGATGTGATGGTTTGTGTTGTATCGCAGTATATTTTACTCTCTTAGAAGCCTGTTCTTTTCTAATGAGAGACAGAAAGGGAGTGGATCCAGATGAGGGAGGAGGTGGGGAAGAACCGGGAGGAGTAGAGGAAGGGAAGACGAATCAGGATATAGTGTATGAGGAAAGAATCCATTTTTAATAAAAAGGGGGTGAAATACACAGACAGAAAAAGAATAAGGACCAGTCAAGGAGATGTGAAATGAAAATAATAATAATAATAATAATAATAATAATAATAATAATAATAATAATTAGCTGGCAAAAAAGTATTGCTTCCATATTAGAATGTAGCCTAGTCAGTCCTCTTGAGGGAGGGTCTGTTCCTGCTTTGCATTTTATTCTCCAGTGAAGCTCACCCACCCTTCTTGCTAACTCAACAAATATTGTTAAACTGAAAGAAAGAAAGAGATGCGTGTGCTCTTTGAACATTGTCTCTAGAGAAGACCGTCCTGCCTGATGCATGCCTGCAAGCTCAGCACTAGGTAGGTAGGTGGAGACAGGAGGATTAGGAGTTCAAAGCCAGCCTGAGCTACATGAGACCAAAAAAAGAAAAAAAAGGAGAAATGAGTAGTCCTAGGAAACAAATGTCAAACTCTGCCTGGGGACATTTGTTGACGTGAGTTTCCCATACAGCCCTGAGATCTGTGCAGTGAAGAATTAGAATGATTTTGAGATTCAGAGTCACGGTGACTCTTTCTCCTCCTCCTCGATCCTTCTTTCCTGTCTTTCCCCAGATCGTAGATTATGCTCTTCTGTGTTTAACCAACATCAAGAGAAGTTGTGCCAAGCTGTTGGCAGATACTTTCAGTCCAGCTATTCAGGAAGGTGGAGCAGAAGGATGGCATGTTTGTGAGCAGCCTAGGGAGAAGGTTTTGAAACCGTGTCCTAAAATGCAATTATAAAATGGCTGAGGATGTAGGTCAGTAATAAACCCTCGCCTTGCCTGGTGTGCCTCGGGCCCAGGGGCCGTTCCTCAGCAACACAAAAAAAACAAGACAAATAAGCAAGTACTTAGAGCAAGTGGTCTTTTTTGAGGTAGGGTCTTATATAGCTGGTCTTGGGCTCCCTAAAGGAGGGGAAATGACCTTGAACTCCAGATGTGCCCCCCAGCTTCAGCCTCCCAGTTGCTGGAATTACAGGCATGAGCTATCATGCCCAGCTCTAGCAAATGATTTTTGGATTTGATATGGGAAAATGACTTCTTAAAGTGCAAAAACAATAAGTTTTTCTTTCTTTAGAATGTAAACTTTCACATTTAGGTGTTTCTTCAGATGTTATATAATGGGTGACTGTAAAGAGAGTTTGACTTCCTTATTACAGTTATGTCTCAAAGCTTACCTCGTCTTAACCCCTTGGTTTCGTGCTTGCCTTTGACTTAAGATATGATTTAGGTGTCTTCAGTGAGGTTATCTGTAACCTCGATCTAGATATCCGGTTCAAGTTCATGTTTCTTTGTGGGTGAAAGGTAATAGTCCTGCCCAGGAGGGAAGGCCAACACGAGCCAAGGCTGGTTTCAGTCTCTGGAAGTTTAAGACCAAGAGCCACTCAAGGGCTCCAGGTCAGGTACATGCCAGATCTCTGACACGAACGGCCCATTTGTTCCTCACATGGAAACTGCACCACAAACAACCCCGATGAGGGACAGGTTTAATGAGTTGCCCAAATCACCCACTCGGCTCGTGAACCTGGTAGAACTTCAAGGCAAACTCAGATTGTCTAGCTCTGAAACCTGTGCTCTTTTTGGGACATGGAAAAAGAAAAATCATTCAAGGTCATGCTCAGCTACATAGCAAGTTCCAGGCCAGCCTGGACTACATGAGACTCTGTCTCAGCAAAAAAATAAAATAAAATACTAAAGCAGGGCTAGCAAGGTGGGCCAGGGATGTCCTTGTCCCACATGCTTGCTGTCCTGAACTCATGGAAAGGTAGAAGCAGAGAACTGACTCCATAAGGTTGTGCTGTGACCCCCACACCCCATGTCAAAAAACCACATGGCTTGCTGGCCAACCAGTCCATCTGAATCGGCAAGCTCCAGGTTCAGTGAAGAGATCTGCCTCGAGAAAGAAAAAATGTAACGTGATTAAGAAAGACACTCAAAGTTAACTTCTACACACACACAAAGTGTGCACTTGCGTCCACACATGCACATATGGAACACACACACACACACACACACACACACACACACACACGCACACACACACTCACAAACCCTCCCTAAATGGTGTGAGACCTGTGTTCCTCACTGGAGGGCGTCTCTTATTTTCTGAGAGTTACTTAAGGTCAAAGCATCTCAGTAAAGGCCCAGCTTGTTTGTTTTTATAAGCAGTGATGTCTCTTTTAGCAGACCGTGGAGCTGGCAAGCTTTCCAATGAGCAGATGGTGCCATCTGCCCATTGCAGCGCTAAGATAGATATCTGGGGCCGGCCGGGCATGCCACTTAACAGGTGCTCCATTATTCAAATAGATGCGTGTGACTGATGCCATCATGTGACCCGCTAGCTGTACTTCTTCCGTTTTCATTTTTTATTTGGTTTTCTTTTTTGGCTGCTAGAGACAAGGTCTTGCCCTGGAGCCCAGGCTGGCCCTGGGTTCAACTCATTCAGCTTTTGTTGTTGTTGTTGTTGTTGATAAATTTATGTATTTATCTTGCATCTTTTTTTTTTTTAAAGATTTAACTATTTATTATAAGCGCCAGATCTCATTACAGATGGTTGAGAGCCACCATGTGGTTGCTGGGAGTTGAACTCAGGACCTCTGGAAGAACAATCAGTGCTCTTAACCACTGAGCCATCTCTCCAGCCCCTTATTTTGCATCTTGACCGCAGTTTCTCCTCCCATCCCATCCCTTCCTCTCCTCCCCCCCCCCCCAATCTACTCCTCCTCTGTTTCTGTTCAGAAAGCAGCAGGCCTCCCATGGGTATCAGCAAAGCATGCCGTATCAAAGCTGGAGTCACAAGCATTATATCTAGAACTAGACTCCCAAAAGAAACTTAGGAAACCCAGTTAAACATTTAATGAGAAAGAAAGAAATATCTTTCAAGGCAAAATAGTGTCTTAGCAACGACACAGGTGGTAGGAAATGGACCATTTATTTAAAAGTAGGCCATCCTGTGGTGTAGCTTGGTCTCTTTGTGGGGCCTCCAGCAGTGGGACCAGGATCTGTCCCTGGTGCATGAGCTGGCTTTTTGGAACCTATTTCCTATGGTGGGATGCCTCACTCAGCCTTGATGCAGGGGGAGGAGCCTGGTCCCACCTCAACTTGATATGCCATGCTTTGTTGACTTTCATGGGAGGCCTGTCCCTTCCTGAGGAGTGGATGGGGCAGGGTAGAAAGAAGGTGGGGGAAGGGAACAGGAGGAGAGGAAGTAGAGGAAACTGGTTGGTATGTAAAATAAATTAAAAAAAAATTGATTAAAAGAAAAGGTAGGCTATCTCTATATCCCATCTCCTTCCTCCAACCCCTTCACCCCAGCTAGACTGGAACTTACTATTTAGACCAGGTTGACCTCAAACTTGCTAAAATTCTGCAACTTCTGCCTCCAAGTGTGGGGACTGCAGACATATGCCATCATATCTGGCTACAAGCTGACTTTAGGTATTTTCATTAGTTTGAAACTTTCTCAGGGCCAGGAATCGAACCAGAGCCCTACACATGCTAGGCACCTATTCTACCTCTGAACCATACTGAAAATACTTCTGATGGACTGCTCCATGACTTCCCTGGGGAGATGGAAGAGAAATGTCTGCTTGCCTCAAACAGATAGGGAGTGCAGAAACCTAAGAAAGAACTTATCAAGCCTACCTTGGAGAGATAAATGAACTTGTTGGGGTTACGGGAGTCCAAGTGACCCACAAACCACTCCACCACCAAAAGGTCCCATCCCCACTGAATGTCTACCTCCTACATTCTTTAATATTTTTAAAGTTACATCT
>NW_026294503.1:23889422-24056922 GCF_007827085.1 Peromyscus californicus insignis
AATAGAATGAACAGAGCCTAGTAAGAGAGAGCCACAGAGAATGGCCAGGTCACACAGCTGGAGTCGTAGCTGTAGCTACTGCCAGTGATAAAGCAGACAAGAACTGAAAACACATTGCCCGAGGAAGATGGGATACAGGAGGGGAATGTATCGCCTCCAAAACTAAGAATATAGAAAGAAGCAATAAAGAAATTTACCCCTTCACAAGCTAATTAGAAATATAATGTTTTAAAAAGGGTTTGAACAACCCTAAAAGTGAAGTAGCAGCACACATGCCTTGGATGTAACCAACAGCTCTCTCATTGGACTTAACACCCACTCACCAAGGGGGAAACTCTACCTGGTACTGGAAACCTAGCTAACCACTCCGCTCTAGTGAAGTCATGGCTATTGGAGAAGAATCTACAGCCACTAATTTACTAAACCAGCATCATCCCTAACAACTATTTAAACACCCGTCCTTGTACCCAAAGACAAGTGGAGTCTTCGCCCCTCATCGAGGAAACTTCTCTTTGCAAGAGATAGAGACCCCTACAGAAAGCCATGACCCATCGAAATGCAGAGTCATGGACCCCAGCCCCCATGGATACATCTAAAAAACACTCCTGCACCTAAGACTCGGGAAATATTGTGGAAGAGGGCGGTGGAAAGATTGCAAAACAAGGGGGTGGATGTGGAGGGGTGTCCCAGGAGTTTGCTGTGAGACTGTCTCTGTAATATCAGAGGCTACATCCATAAAGGCTCGCCAATATGACTGCCTAAACATGAGCTGAACAAGAATAACACCAATAAACATGCCGAAGTGGACAGAGAAAAGACCATGAGGCCTCAACCCTCAAAGAGCTACAGGGAACTGAAGAATGCTGGGACTGAAGAAGATGGTCCTCCCCAGGGAAGAGCACACCAATCAGTTGTCCAGTGCCAAATGATCAGCCCTGAAAACACACATACAAGTAACATTATATGAACTGAGAAAGTTGTGTTTAGGAATGTATATGTGTATACATTCATATACCCACACCCACCCACCCTCCACACACACATACATACATACATACATACATACATATATGCATTTGATAACAATTAGTGAGAAAAAAAAAAGACCAGGAATTTGAAGGAGAGCAGAGAGTATATGGGAGAATTTTGAAGGAAGAAAGGGAAGGCAGAAATGTTGTAATTATATTATAATTTCAAAAATAAAATAGTTTTGTTTTTATTAAATGGAGGTACCCTGTGTGAGTGGGTTTTACAATCTGGAAGGTGTGAGCTATTCGCCAAAATCTAAATGCCAAGGGTAAGATGCTTCCCTAGGAGTTGTTGGCCAGAAAGGCACCAGAGGCCTCCAAACAATGCGGGTTATTGCCATTGCTTCCACCGCCCACTAAAACTGGAAGGTGAGGATCTCATTACTGCCCACTAAAACTGGAAGGTGAGGATCTCATTACTGAAGACACCATGTACTTTGGGTACAGGACATAGAAATGGGATGGAGTTGAGCAGGGTAGCTTTTATAGGGGCAGAAGCTGCTTTGCAAACAGCTGGAGAAGAGCCATCAATAGCCTTACCAGGCTCAGTCAAGTGGTGGCGCATGCCTTTAATTCCAGCACTCTGAGGCAGAGGCAGGCGGATCTCTGTGGGTTCAAGGCCAGCCTGGTCTACAAAGTGAGTTCCAGGATATTCAGAGCTGTTACACAGAGAAAGCTTGTCTCAGGAAAAAAAAAAAAAGTCTTACCAGGCTACTACAATATTATTACTGTTCTGAGGATAACCAGCTATGTTCTGCTTGGATCTGAGGTTCAGTCCACAGGAAGTATTTCATGCCTAATACTGTGGGCCTGGGCAAAATCCACGGCTAGAAAGGTCACAAGCCCTAGGGATGAACTTACTGCGTATTTTACTATTTACTGTCAAATTCCTTTCTAAATAGAGATGTTTACATCCACTGCTGCCCTCTGACTTACTGAAGATTCTTACAGAAACAGTGGTTAGTGCAGAGACTCATGACCGGTCAAAGTCACTGTGGAGCGCTCACTCTCCAAAGGCACATGCATAACATCCCCTCTGAGGCCAGGGAATGTCACAGAAGAGGGAACGAGAGAATTTAAGTGCCAAATGGTAAGACATAAGGCCATCAGATGCTGTCTTCTGGGCATGCTATGGATGTTGCTGTCATGGACTCACAGCTTCTGTGTTTGCCCGCACAGGACCTATACAAGACTGGGACCAGTCAACGTTCAGTTGTGGATCAGGGAGAGGTTCAGTGGGCCTAGCCTCACCCCAGGAAGCTATCGACAGTTCATACGCTGTCTTCAGTGGTGTATCCAGCTGTGAGTTGCCCACACTCCGATGCACAGCTTCACACACAGGCCCATACAGGTAGCCCTGGATCATTGGTCACAAAACAAAGATATGACATTGTGGGTAAGACTTGTTGGGAGTGGGGAGAGTTGACAGGCATAGGAGGGAGATAAGGAGATGATCATAACCAGAATATACTATATAAATGTGAAATTGCCCAAAAATAAATGAAAAAAATAATATATTGCCGGGTACTTTTTCCCCCTGCCTTCCCATCTTCCATCAGTGCTTTCCATATTTGAGTCCTACCAGAGGCCAGGTGATCAGGGGTCCACTCAGACTCATGCTTCCATTTGGATTGTCACAGCATCAAGAACACTAAACACCCGCAACAGCACACACACCGCAGAAAGTGTTGGTCCAGCCAGACCACAGGGGAACAGAGTCCCCAATCCAAGAAGCAGCCACAGGAAGGCAACCGCTCACATGAACTCAAGTGGATTGCCATTGGCAGGAAACCCCGGTAAGGGCTGGTGAGATGGTTCAGTGGGTAAAGATCTAGCTCTGCATGCCTGGCGACCTGAGTTCAGTCCCGGGAACCGACATAAAAACGGACAGAACTTAACTCCATAGTTGCCCTGCGTCCTCCATACACGCACCGTGGCACATGCATGCACACATGCAATAATTATTAGTGGTTTTTAAATATGTATGCACAAACATACAATAGTAATGTTTTTGACAAGAACTCCGATGAAGCAGCTATCAATCAGCAGCACCCCAATGCAAAGGGTTGAGATTCCTCTAACCCAGCTCCCGCCCTTCTCTGAGGCATGAGAAAAGGGCCACCCAACATGGCAATTAACTTTAAGGCTCATTTTACTAATTTGGGACCAGAGCAAATTCTTTTTCTTCAGAACTAGATTTTTATTTTTAACTGTTGTGACTTTTTCTTTAAAATACAAAATAAAATGTGTGTGTGTGTGTGCGCGCTGTGGTATGTAGTGTGCACGTGTGTGTGCATTTAAATGTGCAGCTTCTCGTGCCTGTGAGCGCTTGAGGAGGTCAGAAGAGGACACTGGGTGTCCTGCTCTGTCACTCCCTGCCCTTTTCCCTTGAGACAGGGTCGTTCACTGAACAGGAAGCTCGCTGGTTTAGCTAGGCTGGCTGGCCAGGGAGCTCCCAGGATCTGCCTGTTTCTACCCCTCAATGCTGGAGTTGCACACATACATGACCTAGCCCAGTTTTTACATGGAGTCTGGAGGTTCGAACTCAGATCCTCATGTTTACATAGCACGTGCTCTTCCCCACTGAGCTCTCTCCCTGTTCTAGTTTGCGCCCTGCTGCCGGGATAAAACACTGACCAAAAACAATCTGGGGGAGGAAAGGGTTTATTTGGCACACGAGTCCCCATCACGGTCCAGCCTTGAGGGGCGGCAGGACAAGAACTCAAGCGGGAGCAGAGACAGGAACCATGGAGGAAAACTGTGGTGGTATTTTGTTTGTGCTCTAACAGATGAAGCTTGCCTGGAGATCAGAGTGCGGAGCTAGCCACTAGTTAACCATAGAGGCCAGGCAGTGGTGGCACCCACCTTTGATCCCAGCACTAGGGAGGTGGAGACAGGAACATAAGATGGGAGGAGACAGGATCTCACCCCATTTCAGTCTGAGGATTCAGTAGGGGTAAGAAGTCTCTCTAGAGGTTGACTCCTTTACTTTTCTGATCTTTAAGCATTTACCTCAATATCTGACTCTGGGTTTTATTATTAAGACCAATTAGAATTCGCACTACAGAAAACTGCTTACTGGTTTGTTCCCCATGGCTTGCTTAGCTGCTTTTCTTATACAGCTCAGGCTCAGCTCTCTAGGGATGGGACCACCCACAGTAGACTAGGCCCTCCTGTTATTGATTAGCAGTCAAGAAAATGTCCCACAGACACACCCACATGCCAGTTTGATGAAGGTAATTCTTCAACTGAGAGTCCCTCTTGACAGTTACATATAGGTTTATGTCAAGTTGACAAAAACCAACCAGCACACTCCTCTAGGCTCAAGATCTTTAAAAAAAAAATTATATTTATTTTGTGTATGTGAGTGTTGGCCTACATGTATGTATGTGCACTATGTGCATGCTTAGAAACCTAGAGAAAGTCAAAAGGTGTCAGATCCCAGGAAGTGGAGTTGTAGACTACCATGTGGGTGCTGAGAACTGAACCCGGGTCCTCCGCATGCACAATAAGTTCCATCACTCCAGTCCACTCACCCACCCCCACACAAGATAGTTTTCAACAAATATTTCTTGCAACTATTCATCCAAGTTGTCTTTGGTAGATACAAAGACCCTTGAAGTTGCTAAGCCACAAAACACTGATTGCCCAACCTCAGCTCTGAGAAACTGGGATCATCACTTCTATGAGTTCAAGCAAGAAGAGAGGACAAACAGTCTTCAGAACTCCAAGAATAATGAAAGGCTGGGGTGTAACTCAGTGGTAGAACTTAGACTAGGCACTGGATGACAATAATGAGAAACAGCCCTTCCTCCACATTCAAATCACAAGCCAAGGGACGGGGCACTTGTTGATGTCATTACTGATCTACTCGTTTGATTTTTGTCTTGCTGAAGACGGTAGTCATGTTTCTTAACATTTATTCAGCACTGCTTTATACGCTGTGAATGCCAAATAAGACAATACAAAATTGTCTTTGAGCCTTTATCTCGCTATTCTTTAACCTCCCCCCACCCCAAGACATCTCCCGTTCACCTCAACAAACACATACATCTTGCAACTGATGACAAAAATCACCCTTTCGTCCCAGAATGGGATCACTGGCATGAGTTCACATCACACTCAGCTACTTTTATAGTTTTCATCTGTAGAGTCAAATGTGTGTCCCTACCTTGGCCGTGGAAGGGAGGTTTCCTATGGTCCTTTATACAGATTACTGTTATTGCATTCATGCCCTGGCTATACCAGATAGAGTTCCTCAAGGGAAAAAGACAGCCCAATCTCCTTTGTAGCCCCTGTTCCTCATGCACTGTGTGGCATGTAATAGATATTCAATATATGTTAATAAACTATGTGAAGGATGGATGGATGGATGGATGGATGGGTGGATGGATGAATGAATGGTGGGTGGGTGTATGGATGGATGGATGGACTGAATGAATAAATTGTGAAGATATGAGTGGATTAGTGAATAGATAGACAAGTAGGTTATTGGGATTATATCTCCAGCAATCCACGGAGTCTATTTAATGAGCAAAGGAATTTATTTGGAGGTTAACTCACAAGACAGAATAAAGGAATTTGTTGCAGGATCTCGAAAGGGTGAAGCACAGTCCAATGCTGTTCTCTGGCTAGCTCTGCCCTGGTCTGTTCCAGCCAAGAGAGAGTGCTTGCGTGAATCCCAGGTCTTAAGGGTCCCCCAGAGGCCACGCCCCAGGGGCATGTACCTCAAGGTCGTATGCAGGTGTAACAGCTACCTGCTACCTCACTAGGAGCAGTGCTTTACAGCATGGCTCAAACAGCCACCCACTACAGTAGGTAAATGAGAAGATGCATCGATACTTGTGTGGAGCAATAGATAGTGATATTTGAGTGAGTGTTTAGGTGAATGTTGAGTAGATGGATAAATAGACAGTTGAATGTTCTGATGGACAAGTAGGCAATGAGTCGTCAAAAAAAAATGAAGGTATGGTGTTGTGGTTTTAACGTGAAATTTCCTCCTTGGGCTTCTGTGTTTGAAAACCTGGTCCCCAGCTAGTGGTGCTATTTTGAAAGGCTGTGGAATGTTTAGGAGCTAGAGCCTTGCTGGAAGAGGTGAGTCATTGAGGGCAGGACTTCCGGTCTATTCTCTGCTTCCTGACTACGTATGCAGATTGACTTGCCAGGCCATCCTTGCTGTGATGGGTGGATGGTAACCCCTCGAACTGTAAGCCAACAAGAAAAGTAACTAGTACAGAGGACTAAATGATTAAAAAGATATCTGCCTTTCCTGTAGATTCAAGGTATCCTATCTACCCTTTATGATAATAACACACTAAGTAAGAGGCTACAATTCTAACTACATAGTGTGTTGGGCGTGGGGGTAGCCAATATAGAATCCAAGGCCACAGTTCTATGTCCATTTTTACCTAGTAGTTGGGTGTGGCTTAAACAAATTCCTAGACTCTCTGGGTCATGGTCTCTGTACATTTTTTTTAATTACATTTATTTTACATACCGACCAGTTTCCCTCCCTCCTCTCCTCCCATGCCCTCCCCTCCACCTCCCTTCTACCCCACCCCCAGCCCCCTGCCCATGCTCTCTGTATTTTAAGAGACAATAAAGCAGCAGCCAGTGCTCTGCAAACTGGCAGCCATTGGGATAAGGCGCCATGTACACAACTGTGCTTTGTCACAACTGATGAAGGATAGGGAGAGTACTTGTCATCTGGTCAGTGTCCACAAGGTGGGAACATCATGTCTTCCATGCTAAGCTTTGCTATTCCAAACGGCATCCCTGCTCCCTAGACTAGAGGAAGCCTCCTATCCCACACTTTCCCTTTCCCACTGTTCAATTCCCTGTCCTATTCTGCAGTGCCTGCGCCTGTGGGGAATGGGAGATTCCCAGGAGGGGCACACACAAGTGCAGCTGGCAGAGCCTCACTGCTGAGTCACTTTCTGAGCGCTCTTGCGTTTCTTTTTTTTGAAGCTTGAGAAATACATCCACAGTGCAAAACTATTTGGTCAACATTTACTTACTGAGGGACTTCCTTTGTGACAAGCACTATAATTTCCGGGCAAACTAAACTGAACCAGTGCCGGCCGGCCCCTTTCTCCCACCAGCTGGGAGGGAGACCTCTGTCAGTCTGTGCCTCAGTAAATTGTAGGCCACCCCAGGACTTTGTCCAGTCCCTCCCCGCCCATTCAGAACCTGGCACGGGACCAGCACATTGGTTCCATTCACTGCCGTTGAACTTCGACTTGATGTGATGGGGGGAGGCAGACACGCCAATCAACAACCGCAGCTGGACACAAGACAGAACTGAAAAGACGTGAAACTGGTGGTCACAGGTATGTCCCCAGAGAAGGGGATGCCTGCCAGAAGTCAGAGACAGAAACAAGGAAGGAGAAAAGGTGGAAGGGCACAGGGTCTGACACGAGTGAGCTGATCGGAGCCTAGCATTTTCTCTTCTGCCTTTCTCTGCTAATTGACGTCAACCCGCCCCTCCCTGAGCAGTAGAAGGGGTTTCACTCTCTCCTGGGTAAACAGCTTTCCTGAGAATCCCATAGATTGTCTTTCCGCCTCCTCAAAAGAGCACCTATCTAAAGGCAGGTGGGGAATTACAGCAGGCACCTGCTAGCCTGACAAACCCAGAAGAGAAAGGACATCGGATTGTGACAGGTGCCAGGACCCGAAGGCAAGAAGAGGGTGGATAGGTGCTGGCAAGAACAGCTTCCATGCCTGCAACGTCTCTGGGTGTGCCGTGGCGCGCAGGGCTGGGGCAGAGAGCACTCATCCCAGGGGAGGCTTCTCTTCCTGGCTCCTGTTAACATTGGACAAAGGCACAGAGCCTTACGTGCCTTGGATTTAATAGCAGGTGGCATGGCCACTCTTGGCACTAGATGCCTGTAAATCAGCCTGGAGCTGGGCTCCAGGCCAGCCACCTCTCTCCTGGGGCAGAGAATGTGTCCTCCACCCTGATAGGGACAAATCTCTCCCCGGCAGCCCAGCCCAGTCTCTTTCTCTCTCTCTCTCTCTCTCTCTCTCTCTCTCTCTCTCTCTCTCTCTCTCTCTCTCTCTCCCTCCCTCCCTCCCTCCCTCCCTCCCTCCCTCCCTCCCTCCCTCCCTTTCCTGTTTTGTGCTCCCCTATAGCTCCCTCAAATCCCCCATGGTTCTCATTTCCTGACCTTTACACACACCGTCTTAGGTAGTCTTCCATCCCTGCTCTTTTATCTACCTAACTCTTGCTCCTCTCTCAAACCTCAGCCTAGAAATCCTGCTTCTAGAAATTTCCAGTGTTCCACCTCCAGGTCTGGAGAAGCTCTCTTCTTCAAGGAGCCATTGATTGCTGCCTCGACATCTCCATAAATGCCTCTGTCATAAAGGATCATAATAACCTCAGCACATCCCCCAGCTCCTACTAAATCACGTCTTTTATCCATATGCCCAGCACCTAACACAATCCCAGGCCTAAAAGAGTATGCCCAGTCAAATGAAAAAGTGTCCTCCCTCATGTGAGCCACTGATATGGTTTCAGAGCTTTTCTCTAGGGGGTCTGAAAATGCCTTCTGCGTGGAAAACCAAAGGGTGTTCACAAACACCTGCCTTCTTAACTTACGTCCTCATGGCTCTCCCAGTGTTAACCTATTAACTATGAAGCTGTGAGGAAACTGAGGCCAGAGACATGTGAGTGCCTAGACTGTACCTTGGAGCATGGCAAAGGATGGGAGCCCAGGGCTACCTTCTCTAAATTGGCCGTTCTGATAGCTCTTTTGTTCTGCCACTACATGCTCCAGGCCTCTAGGGTTGCTAGCCTGCAATCCTCCAGTGACAGATGAGTCATTCTACCGATGATCCTAGGAACGACTTGATCCTCCCTTCTGTATGGAGTGGAAAGCTCAATTCTCCTAGCCTTTACAAATATGTAAAACCTCCACCCTACAGTTCTGAGATGCCTGTGTGTTCAGACCTATCCATCAGCAAAATTAAGTGGGTAACTACGGAGCATTCATATTGGGAAAGCTAGAGATGTGCATGGAAATATGAGCGAGAGTCCATGCACCTAAGCCCCAGTGACACTATTGCCGGGGGAACGTGACTTCTACTTTTTTCTGCCTTTTGATCTTATATCACATTGGTGCCCTTTACAAAAAGAAAGAAAAGCCTATAGGAATCCGGCTGACAGGAGAATCAGAAAGAAATATAGTTTCTCAGTCTTTGTGGTAGAGGAAAATATATCAAAGAGTAGGTATGGAGCTAGATGCCAACAGACATCTATTACACCATTAGAGCCATGAAAGAATAAAGTGGTCACTCCCCAAGGGTCCTTTTTGGAATAAATACAGTAGTGTGGCCCTCTACCATGTTTTATGGCTCTGTTGTACCTGTTTACAGCCCTCTTACATTTGAAGAATTCCTGCCTTCTATATCCAAATAGAAGATGGTCTTACTTTGCCTGCCTCTCTTGCAGCTAAGAATGAACACTGACTCCACAACATAGGAACTATTGGAATAGAGGCACCAGTCAATGTCCATGTTTTGAGAAGGTGGCAAAATTCGCTGAGCTCTTGTTGAAGAAGGAAGCCTTGATGCTGGGGTGGTGTGATAGCTAATCTTGGCTGTCATCTTGACACACCTAAGAAAGAGGAACCTCAGCCTAAGAATTGCCTTTATCAGATTGGCCTGTGAGCATGTCTATGGAACATTTCTTGATCATTCATTGACGTAGGAGGGCCCATCCCATTGTGTAGGTGCCATCCCTAGGCAGGTAGGGCTGGGCAGCATAAAGCTTATACACTTGGAGTGATGGCAGTTCCCTCATTCAATCAGTTCTGTAGCAGAGTTGATATTAGCCTCCAGCCTGATTCCCCAGCTTTCCCAATGACTCTCTTAGCTACCCAACAATCTTTTCAACAAGCAAAACCAAAGGATAGCCTCACAGAAAAGTATACTAATTATGAATATACAGCTCAATAAAGTGTCGTAAACTGAATCACCACCCATACCAATAAGTAGGTCAGTAGCCCTATATGGGTCCCCATTGGCCTTTCCAGCAACTATTCCCTCACTAAGTATAGTCACTAGGGTAACTCCTAACATCGTAACCTGGAACTTCACAGCAATGGGCCCACGCAACATATACTGGTTTGTGTACCGCTTCTTTCACTTCGTTTGTCTCAGATCTGTCAGTGTTGCTTCCCAAGGCAGCACACTGATCCGACTCCTCCAAGTACGGGCTTTCACTGTACGGTAAACAAGAACTCAGCCACTCCGGTATTGCTAGACATTGGGTTGTTTCTGTCTGGCTTTATTACAGGAATGCTGCTGTTGGCATTCTTACACGTGTCCTTTTTGACTACCGGAGTGTGAGTTAGTCATATGAGGAGAAGCAGATTTGAGGCTTCTCAGATTTTTACAGCGACAGCGAGGTGATTTTTTTTTTAACTTATGTTTTGTTTCATTTTGTTTTTGTTGTTGTTCTTTGTTTTTTTGTTTTTTTTTAACTTATGTTCCCCAAGCTGACATCAATGTGAGTCTGGAGCTAAGTGAGGCCACTGCTATTTCCCTGCAGCAGATCATGGCAGGATGAGCAGGCTCCCTGATTCTCTGACCCTATGTTTCCCTACTTGTAACAACACCATCCTGATAGGCTCTTCTGAGGATCGAACTGATGTCAGGCCTGAAGAGCATAGGAAGGCGGCAGGGGCAGATGCTTGCTGTGGACAGCGCGTTCCTTCCCAACATTAGCTCGATGAGTTCTTGCAATCAGCTGAGGCACTGGGGCTCGACCTTTCTCTTTATAAAGCTGAGAAGCTCAGACTCAGGTTTACCAACAGGCTCAAAGTCATCAAGCTGACCAAGGGCAGCATCAGCTCTAAGGAAGCCTGCCAGGCACCCCAAGCCATGCTGATGATGACAGAAGGCAAGGACTTGGGCTCCGCAACTGACTAGTTAATGTGGTTAATGGGTGGGTGGGGTGGGAGGGTTGGCCTGGCTGCCCAGGCCAAGGTGTCCCACAGGTGACGGAAACTGCCAGGCAGATGAGGCCGGCATGTGGACAGTCACTCACACCCCACCCCAGGCACTGTATCCACGTGGAAATGAGTTTATTTGATAGAAAGAAATGGGGGGGGGAGGAGAGTAGGAGAGGGTGAACACCTCGTGAGGATGGGGGAGGGGAGAGTTTTCTTTTTTAAAAGGGATTTTAGGTCAGACCGCTGGGCAGGTCTCCAAGGGGCGGGTCAGAAAATACTTACAGAGTGGTCACTGGCTGCCTCTGAGTCTGGTATCCCCAACAACTCAGGGCCACAGACTCTTCCAGGGTGACCAGCAAGGACTGTGGACAGACACATGGTGAAGAGCGGGGAGTGAAGTTTCTCAGGCTAGTCGAAGGGTGTATTCACAAAATCTGATCTAATCTCACACTGGCCTTCTCATTTTGAAGTAAGGCTGGATTGTAGCCTAATTCTGGCACCCTGGGGTTGGAGAATGTATAACTAAGAAAGAAGAAAGGGCCCGCCTCAGCTGCCCTCGCTCCCTGCAGGCTGCAGCTCCTGCTCGGAGAAAGGCGCCCAGTGGGAATCCAGCCTGCACACTAGAGAGAAGAGCATGGCCTGCTGCCTAAGCACACTCCCACAATCCTCCTTCTGCCTTTGTTTCTCAGGTGAGTGTATTCACACACACACACACACACACACACACAGAGAGCACACCCTGGATAAGAGCTCCTCCCACCCCCCCCATCAAGAAAGCCATTGTCAAATGCACATGCTCAAAATATCAAAATGCTAAAAAGATTGCCTTTTTTTTTTCAAGAGCCCCCTCCTAATCACAAGAGGCCACTTAGTCTGAGTGGGACCCAGTAATGTTGATTAATGATTATGTATTTCTCGTGAGAGATGGGAACGCTCAAGCCTCCGCACCTCCCTAGGTGCACATTAATCAAGGCCAGGCAGGCTCCGGTGAAGTTAGGACCTTGGCCATTAACCCACCCACAGGAACCTCCGGGGCCCCGCCCAGGGGTCATGCTAGGTTCCCTGCCGGGGTGTCTAACAACCCCTGCAGCAGGCTCCTCCCCCAATGCCCTCTCTGCCTCTCTGGTGGGCCCTCTGCCTCCTCATGTCAGCCCTGCTCCCTCTGATCACAGCCCTGGGGGGTTGAATATTAATAAGAATCTACTCTCCTCAGGTATTTCATCTTAATGGTCTTTAAGGGCTTTTCTGTAACTCCCCTTCTCTGTGTGGCAGATACAAAAATCATTAATGCACGACTGATCTCAGCTTCCCTCCTCACCATGATCCCTAAAGGGAATTTATCTTTGCCTTTTTGGGCCTTCATGGCCTCCGTGTTCTTCCTTGCACGAGGCCTGTTCTTCGACACGGAGGAGGCTGCGTACAGGGAAGAAATGATGGAAAAGACAACAGACTGGAAGACAGGAAGAGTGACAAAAAGGGAGGGGGTTGGGGTTCCAGAGCTTAGGCTGTAGGTGCTTCTTAGATGGAAGCAGTCAAGGCTTCTAGCAGGGTCTCAGGAGGCAAGGTGAGAAAGCAGGCTAGAGAGATGGCCTTAGGGAGCCGCAGAGGGCGGACAACACATGGCACTCTCACCACACCACTAGAATCAGCCTATTCAGTTAGAAACCTGTTAAGCTGCTTATTTTACTTTTAGATTGATTTATTGTATGTGATGAATGTTTCACCAGCATGAATATATGTGTACCACATACATGCCTGGTGCCTGCAGATGTCAGAAGAGGGTGTTGGATCTGCTGGAACTAAATTTACAGATGGTTGTGAGCCACCATGTGGGTGCTGGAACTTGAACCCAGGTCCTCTGAAAGAGCAACAAGTGCTCTAAACTGCTGAGCTGCTGTGAATGTGTTGCTCTGGTTGATAAATAAAACACTGATTGGCCAGTAGCCAGGGAGGAAGTATAGTATAGGCGGGATAAGGAGGAGAATTCTGGGAAGTGGAAGGCTGAGTCAGGAGATGCTGCCAGCCGCCACAGCCATAAGAAGCAAGATGTAAAGTACCAGTAAGCCACAAGCCACGTGGCAACTTATAGATTAATAGAAATGGGTTAATTTAAGACATAAGAACTAGATAGCAAGAAGCCTGCCACAGCCATACAGTTTATAAGTAAATAAGTCTCTGTGTGTTTAATTGGGTCTTAGCAGCTGCGGGCCTGAGCAGGACTGGAAAAAACTTCAGCTACACTGAGCCATCTCTCCATACTCAAGTTTCTCTTTTCAAACAATTTTATTTATGCCGTGTGTGTGTTCATGAGCACACATGCACATGCAGACACATGCCATGGTACATATGTGGAAGTCAGAGACAACTTGCCTGAGTTGGTTTTCTCTTGCACCCTGCACAAGTACTTCTACCCTCTGAGCTATCTCACCAGTCTGAGGAACCTGTTAGCTTCCGATAGTTGCTCCTATGGCTGAACATGCTCATACCTTGAACTCTGCAATCCCACTCCTAGGAACTAAATATAGTGTAGACCAATGAGACATGCATCCACATGTTCACCAAGATATGTGAAAGACTGCTCATGCAGGCACTATGCACTATCATAAGTCTATCCAGACGCGACCCACAATGGAATGGACAAAGCATGCTTTATTCATGCCATGGATTATCACATAGTAACAAAAATGAAAGCACCAGAAATATGGAACTCCCACCAACACACTGTTAAATCAATAAAGTTACATACAAAAGAACACATGGCATGATCCCATTTACACAGTACTCAAAACTGGACCAACACCAGTCTATGAGGTTACAAGCCAGGACAATAGCTCCCTTGGGCGTTGTTGGAGAAAGAAGGTTCAAGGGGACTTCCTGGAGGACTAGTGATGTCTGCCTACTCCAATGGGGTTACTACTTACTCAGGCATGACCAATGCAATGGCTAAGGTTGAGTGTCAGATTGACAACATGTAGAATCAACAGAGGCAAGGCCTTGTTCGTGTCTATGAGGAGTTTCTAGACTACAATGGGGTGGAAAGATTCACCTGAAATATGAATGGCACCATTCCATGGCCTTAGGCCCTGGATGCACAGAAAGGAGAAAGTCAGCTGAGTGCCAGCTGTCACCTCTGGGGATTCCTGACTGTGGACACAATGTGACCTGCTGCTTCATACTCCTGCATCATGCCTTCCCCGCCATGATGGACTTCCTCTCCACCCGTGAGCCCAAGTGAACCTGTACTCCCCTAAGCTGTTTCTGTCAGGTATTCGGCTACAGCATAGAGAAGTAGCAAAGACTTTCAGCCTATAAAAATCCATCAAGCTATACATACTATTTTCTGAATATGCAGTATATAAACTTCCTAAAACCCAGACAGCACCTGCTTTGTTTAAAAAGTCACTCTGTAGCAGGTTCAAGTACGGTGTCTGTCTCATTGTTCTACTAGCTGGGTCACGGTTACTGGAATGTGACACTGTATCAAGGCAGACAGTGCTTGGTTTTTGTCTCCAGCCTTCAGTTGATTTCCCTCTGTGCGCCACGGATTACATTTCTGAGTTTTCTTGTGGTTGGCTGGGACCCTGTGAGGTGCTCTGGCCAACAGATGATGTGTGGGTGTGTGGGCAGAGCGATATGTGCTGCTTTCAGCCTGGCCATTATGAAAGATATCCTTGCGCATTTCTCTGCTCAGGTTCTCTTCCTTGGCCTGGACCCTTACCTGCAAAGAATGCAATGGTGGACTCAGGTCTTGGAAGATGGAGTGGCTAAGAGTTCTTAGCATGGCACAAAACAGTATCTAAAATCCCTGCAGCAGAGGAAGGGACCACAGGTTTCCAAACACCTGCAGTGAGCTGAGCCCCATACTCCCGTCCTGCCTCTTCACCCCCACTGTCCTGCTTGCTTACCCACACTGGACTGTAATTTGAATAGGAATTAAATCTCTAGTGTGATAAGAAATGGAAATTTAGGGGCTGTCACAGCTATCAACGCACATAAACATTACCTAAGCCCTGAGTCCCCCAAGAGGCACTTTCTGTCATATGAAAGGGAATCGAAAGGAATCCTCTTAGGATGTATTTAGTATTCTTCCTCTGGATTTCCAGGGAAGAGAAAGTAATTTCCCAAAATGAAAAAGTAAATAAGAAACCTCTAATTTTTCTTCCCTGAAAGATTCAGTAATTGGTAAGAAACTGAGTGTAGCTCTGAGACACAGCTGGACCCCCAGGAACTGCCCTCTGTTTTCCCCCCATGTAAGCAGGCGGCGACCAACTGTCCTTACCCAGCTATGCCAGTGGCCAGTGGAGCCTTTCAAAGTTTGAGGTTCAGTTTTAGGACCTCCACACAGTCACACCCTTAGGCAACAGCTTCTCTACAATGATACTAATATTTGCTGTAGATTGAAGAGCAGTGCTTATTCTTGCTACCAAACTAAGGAGGGAAGGGTGAGCTATTTATTAGCTCCCTGAGAAATCTGAGGCTAAGAAGATATCCTCTACAACAATGGCCCAGAAATGAAGCCAGATTAGAATATGTATGTGTATGCATGCATTCACACACATGTACACATGTATTCCTCAGCAAGTGCTAACCTGTGTGTACACATGTGGAGGATAAAAATTGTCTCTACCAGTCTCTACTGTATTTGAGCAGGATTTCTCACTGAACTTGGTGCTTCACCAATTGGCTAGGCAGCCTAGCCAGGTAGCCTCCAGGGATTCATCTGTGTCTCCCCCTCAGGAGTTGGGGTTATGGGCATGTACTGCCAACACCTGGCTTTTAACATGAATGCTGGGATCTGAACACAGATCCTCATGCATACACAGTAAGCATTTTCCTTACTGAGCCATCTCCCTCACCCAGGAAAGCATAGTGGCACATACCTGCAAGTCCAGTTGATGACCATCTCGAACAGTTTAGATCGGCTCCACTTGCCTTTCACACAGTAAGAACTGAGGTTTCATTAGAGCAGAGTCTA
The DNA here is from genome assembly GCF_007827085.1 of Peromyscus californicus insignis. Taxonomy (NCBI): domain Eukaryota; kingdom Metazoa; phylum Chordata; class Mammalia; order Rodentia; family Cricetidae; genus Peromyscus; species Peromyscus californicus. Next base: position 23,905,379 of record NW_026294503.1, read on the forward strand.
TGTATAAAAAGTCTGAGAACCTGATGGAGGTACCCTCTGCCCAGAACAGTGCTCTGTAACACAGAAGGCCGACACTAGGATCCAGACACATGCAGACAAACTTTGGCAATGCTGACCAACCACTGGTGTGTTGGGTGGACCTGGAATGTGACTCAGTTGAAGAAAAAAAATCAGATGACCAATGTTCCTGAGAGTCCAGAGACAGAAAGTTCCAGAGATGAAAGGAAGAGGGCTCCTTGTATCGAAGGAGCTGAGAAGACAGCACTCAAGCTTTTTAGAATTGCTGTGACAAATAATCACAGACTTTATGATATAAATAAGACAATAATTCTCTCAGTTCTGGAGGCCAGAAATCTAAGAGCAAGGTGTTGGCAGGACCAACTTTCCTTCCAAAGTCCTAAAAATATGGTCTGTTGCCTTTCAGCTTCTAAAAGGCATCCCTTGGTTTGTGGCCTGATCACTCCAATCTCTACCTCCATTTTTATATATATCACCTTTTCCCATGTGTCTCCTAAGACACTTGCCACTGGATTCAGAATCACCCAGATAATATAAGATGACCTCATCTCAACAGCATTTAATTACAATTGCAAAGACCTACTTTTCCAAATGAGGTCACACTCCTTTTTTTGGAAACCAGGATGTGTACATATAACTCTGGCACCCCTGTTCAACCCACTACGCAGGGTATAGTAAAATCTTGCAGAATAGTCCATAGGGAATAACCTTCATTTCTTTAACAGAATTCATCTGCTTCCCTCACCTACCTTTGTACCTGGTGAATAGCTTTGTTATACGGTTCTGAGATAGATGGGTCTACAAAACTTTTGTTTTGTTGGGTAGAGGCTTGAAGCAAGAGCTGGATTAACCAGGACTTTGGAAGGGCCTAGACATGAAGCAAGGATAGAGAGAAAAGGAGAGCCAGTCCCAACAAAGAATTTAGGTTATGAAATCTATTTATTCTTTCAGTAACTGTACTGGGTGGTTTTATGTGTCAACTTGACACAAGCTTAGAGTCATCAGAGGAAGGAGCCTCAGCTGAGGAAATACCTCCTCAAGACCCAGCTGTAAGGCATTTTCTTATTGAGTGATCAATGGAGGAGGGCCCAGCCCATGGTGGGTGGTACCATCCCTGGGCTGTCTGTTAGTCCTGGGTTCTGTAAGAAAACAAGCTGAGCAAGCCATGAGAAGCAAGCTAGTAAGCAGCTCCCCTCCACGGCCTCTGCATCAGCTCCTGCCTCCTGGATCCTGCCCTGTTTGTCTTCCTGTCCTGACTTCCTTCAGTGATGAACAGCAATGCTGAAGTGTAAGCCAAATAAACCCTTTCCTCCTCAACTTGCCTTTTGGTCATGGTGTTTTGTCTCAGCAACAGAAACCCTAACTAAGACGATAACTCTCCCAAAAAGCCTACCCAGGGAAAGCTCTGTTGGAGATGTGATAGAGAGCCAGAGACACAGTACCTACCCTCAAGTGCAGCAGCCACTCAGCCCCTGATGTTAATGTCAACTCCACCATTTCTGTCCGTCCCCCAAATAATCAGCAAACTGTACACTCCCTGCTCAATTCTTGGTAGCAAAGCTCAAGGGCAGAGATACTGTCTCATTTCCAGGCTAGAATGAAACACAGCCTTCTCCCAGGAGGCCAGATGTGTGGCATCCATACCCAGTCAGGGTGTGCTGCCTACCCAGCACCCACTTCTTCCTCCTTCCGGCAAGAGTACTCTGATGTGCTTTCAGACAATGACCTCTCCTCCTACTGTGGATAGTTGTAATGGAACTGACAGTCAAATGTTTTCCCCTGAATTGAAAGCTAGGAGCAAAATATCTCATCTGGGCCAACAAGACTCGGGAGTCGAATCCTAAAAGGAACACAAGAATAGAATCAATGGTGAAATGAATGAGCCCAGTGGTTGCCTCCTGGATCCCGGGTGTCCTGCCAATGTAAGAGTTCTCAGCAGGTCTTCCGGTCACGAGTTCTTCCATATCCCTCCAAGACTCTCTTCGAGCTTACCTTAGCTAAGGTTCTTCTTAAACAGAGAGCCTATATGACCACAAAGTCTCAATCTCCTCTCCAGGAATGGGTCCAGGCACCTCCAGGAGAGAACCAGGCCCTGGCTCGGATGCATTACATCCTCAGAGCTGGGTTACTACTTCTTTATCAAGACAAGTACAGCCCAAAGCCACAGGCTCCCTTATGCCAATAGTGATTGTCCTTAATTAACAAGGACCCACTGTGTCCATGCCAGCCCTTGGGGAAAGGCCAGCACACCGAGGAGAAATCAGATTCATCTGGGTCAGGTGAAGGCTTCCAAGGAGCCCTACTATTCTGCCAAAGCGATCCTCATGTCCTGTACCTAAATTCAATTCTGTACTCCATGAGGTCTGTGTGGTCCCATGACATAGCAAGGCTTTCTTCTCCCTAGTACGCTGACATCTGCACTGACCCCAGGGGAATTTCTCAGAGAGCAACTAAATTGACACCTTCAATTAACTCCCAGAGGCTCTTGCTTGTCTTCAGTCTGTACCAGCCTTTACTCAAACCACCCCAAGTATGAGGCTCATTAATCTGTAACCACACACTGTAGACAGGGGGCTGTTCTGTTGTTTTGAAAAGATACATTCTGAGTGCATTCCTCCCATTATTCCAATCTCTTTTACCTTGTATCAGAGGACTATGACTTTTTACATGAACAACAAAATCTTTTAATGCTCTTGGGAGACCAGGTCCTTAGCTCTCTCCTAAAGCAGGCCAAAATCTCTACTCAATTCAAAAGACAAATGACAAGGCTGGAGATCCAGGTCAGTGGATAGAGTGCTTTCCTGGCTTGCGCAAAACCCTGCGTTTGGTCCCTAGTATTGCACAAACCAGGCCGGGTTGGTACATGCCTATAATCCAAGCATTTAGGAGACAGAAAAGAAGGATCAGAAGTTCAAGGCCATCCTCAGCTACCCAGTGGGACCAATATGAGTCTACAGGAGATCTTGTCTCAGAAACCAACCAACTAAAACACAAAACAAACAAAAATCCCACAAACTACCTCCATTTTATTTGGTGTGCCTTTACTGTTCCTGAACAGTCTTGAATGTGGAATGACAATTCCCGACCATGGAAAAAAAAGCACGTGACAAAATGTTGGTCACAAAGCACAGACCAGGGTTCCAATGGAACACATGGGATGGCATTAAATTTTCCTGTAGGTCTCAGTCTCTCCTTGATGACATACTGCTTAAGCTGGGCCCTGAAGGATGGACGACACAGAATCAGAACTGCTTCTCCCTCACCTGGACCTACAGAGCTGTCCCCTTGCCAGCAAGAGATTATGTTGTAAAAATGCTCGTTTTTAAATTTTGATGGGTTTGGAGTTCATGATGCCTTTTTCCACAGAAAAAGATGTGTGCAAATGATAACTGAGTATGGGTGCCAGTCATCCAGCACCTAGTTATTGACAATGTACAGCACCAACACTGCCTGTAAATACAGTCTACCGGGCCTCTTCCTACCTGTAAAGTACCCTGAGCCCAAGTGCCAGTAGAAACCATTTAGCATAGCAATCCTCTTCCTCGTTAAGTCCTAGCAGTTCTGTAGTTTCTCTCAACCCAGTCATTGTGGTCCCCTGCCCCCGCCCCCACCTCCATCCCAGTACCTTGGGTCAGAGCAAGCCTTATCATAAACTGCACCATAGCCACCAACACAAAACTCTGGCTAGTTTGTCTTTTGCTTCTTGCCCTGTCCTTCTCTCCTAACTCCCTCCACTGAATTTGGTCCCCATCTCCCTTCTCAGCCTTTCCCCAGCCGCACTGTACCTGTTTTCTGCAGGTCCAGCCATAAAAAAGCCCTCTCAGCTCCAAGATTGCTCTTGTGTGAGTTGTACTATACTTGTTAGTATATGTGCACTTGTGCACACAGCTGTGCACATGTGTGTGGAGGCCAGAGGTGGACATCAGGTGTCTTTCCTCGATCACACTCCACCTTCGTCTTTTGAGAAAGGGTTTCTCATGGAACCTGGAGCACAATTCAGGTCCATGAGCTTCAAGGATGCACTTACTCCATATCCCCATGCGGAGACGGGATTACAGGCACAAGCTGCTACACCTAGCTGTCAGATTTCTGAATTATCTTACCTTTGTTGCTACTCTGGCTAGTCCTCTCCCCAGAACAAACGGCTTCTCTCTAGCTTAGCCTACAACTGCCTACCAATTCCTCAGGTCCTCAACACCAGACTCCTCTTGCCTACCATTTCCATTCTGGAGGCTTGCTGAACTGTAACTGTGTTTGCTTCCATAACAAATATGAGATCACCTACAGCGGGCCAAGTACAGTGCCTCAGTAGAAAGCACAGGTACTGAAGGCAGACAGTGTTCTGCAAGCATCCGCTTTGGTCTCAATAAAAAACAGCATGAAGTTAGGGTCTTGTCTTTGGCACTTAGCTGCATAACTTACTTTGAGTCTTTCCTTATCTGGAAAAAAAAAACAAAAAACTTCAAAATTTGGTTTACAAAATGATGAGTGCAGGAAAAAGCCAAATGGAAACCTACTACTTTGTTAGTTGAGTAAAAAAATCTGCGAGATGCCAGGCAGTGGTGGCGCACGCCTTTAACCCCAGCACTCAGGGGGGCAGAGCCAAGTGGATCTGGTGTGAGTTCAAGGCCAGCCTGGTCTACAGGGTGAGCTCCAGGATAGGCACCAAAACTACATAAAGAAACCCTGTCTTGAAAAAAAAAAAATCTGAGAGTTATGAGGGTGATAAGCCTGTGAGGCTGAATAATGCTGAAACTAACAAGCCAGGCGTTATTAAACTCAAACCCTAGTGCCCAGTATGGGATACCTCCTTATGAGCTATTGATCAGAGGCTCCAGAAGTTTTCAGAACAATATAAGTCCTTGAAATTCCCCTTGGCTGCCCTCCAGAACTAGTTGTTAAGACTTTATGGCTGAAGACACCATATACATTGGGTATAAGAGACAGAGAAATCAAACTGGATTTGAGCTGGATGTTTCCTCCTGGACAGCTAGCTTTCATAGGACCTAAAGATGCAATGTAATGTGATGAGAGAGTGGCCTTACCCAGCTAAAAACCCTACAAACTACAATACCAACATGCAAAGCAAGATATTCCCACTAGTGCGATTATGGTACAACTGTTATGGGGGCAACCAAGCACTCTGATTGGTTTTGAGGTCCATTCCACAAAAAGAAACCCATGCCTGGCACTATAAACAGTTAAAAACTCATGGCTGAAGCCTTAGGTCCTAGTGGAAACTTACTATTATTGTTTAGCTAAACTGACACAGTATCAAGCTGCCCTCTAAGAAAGGTAGCAGATGAAGAAAGAATTGTTCAAGATACTAAGTTACAGTTGATGGCTTAGCTCTCAACAGGTCATCTCTACTACTCCCTCTAAAGTTGCAGGAACAATGCAGAAGGAACAGGAAGAATGTAAGAGCTGGAAGAAAGGGAGAGCTATGAAACTGTGTAGGTATGGCACAGCCATTTCAATCATGATCTCACAACAGCAGTGGCTGCCAGCAATGGGCCTGCACTAGACTGGGCTTGTCAACAGTCAATCATAGATCACAAAGGGGCCCATGAGACTCTACTTTCCCTGCTGAACTATGAGCTACTGATGCATTCTGGGGGCGAGTAGACATTGTCTTCAATTGTGTAACTACTGATGAGTTCACCATGCTCCAGTGAATAGTAGCAAACCTATAAACACACAAACAGTCCTGGTTACACTCTGTGTCACGAAACCCAACTCTATAAATGTGAGGAAGAGTCTTGTAGAGAGCTGGTAATAGATGTGAGAGGGATAAGAGAGGATGAGTGTGACAGTAATTAAAATGTACTATATAGACACATGTATGAAATTATCAAAAGAACACATTTAATGAAAGAAAAACGTTGGTTTAAACATTGGTTCCCAAAGCCAACTGAGTATCAGAATCACCAGGAACTTTAAAAATATGTAGGAAGAGAATGACACAAGATAATTACTCCCTACCCCCAATCCCAAATGAGTTTCATGTCAGAAAAAAAAGCCATGGAGTCCTAAAATATTCATAATGGATACACCTGAATGCAGACATTAGCATGTCAGGACAGATGGGAGAGAACAGAACCATGTGGAAGAAGGAAAACACCTGGGCAAGAGCCCTGGGCTTAAACCACACACCCAAGGAACCACAGGACACAGCATCACCCAATCCCAACCCAGAGTCACTCAGGAAAGCAAACAAATCAACTGCCAACAATCACGCTTGCCCAGGCCAGGCTTCCAAGATACTGCCAGTGAGAAGTCCAGAAGGATGTGTGCCTTTTCCCACGGGTTAGCAAGTTTCATTATCCAGTATTGCCACCACTGCAAATGTACAATGGCAAGGACCTCACACCACGGCAAGGAAGATGCCGGCAACTGCAACATCGCCTGCCATTGGTCCATTCCAAAGGGGGCTCAGAACATCGCGAGACTGGCAACGTCCTGTTGTTACAAATCAACAGGACCGTTCTTCTTCTTGCTCCATATCTGTCTATTGCGAGAAAGGAGGTGCATGGCTCGGCTTCTTCATGTTGCTATCTTGGAATAAATGCACTGCAAGGCCAGGAAGCCATACTCAAACTGTTCACCTTTAAGATAAAAAAACAAGCATGTGTGTTCTAGTCTGGGGCTCTTCCATAAGGAAGGTTTATATAATTCCAGAACTACAACACTCACGTCCATGGGTGAAAGCCTCAAACTTGAAGCACCCTGCTTCATTAAACAAAAACCCAAGCTAGAGGTGGTGGTATATGCCTAATCCCAGAACTTGGGAGGCTGAGGCAGGAGTATTCCAAGTTTAGACAGACAGACTGGGCTACATACCAAGACCCAATCAATACATACATAACACACACACACACACACACACAAATCACTCTCACATACATTCACTTTTTCTCACAAATTCACACATACCCTTTCTTACACATTCACACATACTCATACTCTCACACATATATACACACTTGCACACACATACACACTTTCTCTCATATACACACTCACACTCTCACTTTCTCTCTCTCATACACATACACACACACACACACACACACACACACACACACAAAGGAAAACTCAGCACTAATTCTTCCAGGAGTTCCAACATTCTCTAATATATGAACAACCATATACAAAAAGGCTTGCTGTGTCCTGCTAATCAAAAACTACTGGAGATCACAGAAAACTGATCCAGTGAAGACAATAACATAAGTTACATTGTATAACACAGCACAGCAGAGGTATGGAAACTTAACATAGACAGCCTTCAAGTTGCACATTTTAATTTACAATATTTACCAGTAAAAAGGATTAGTTACAAAAAGGAAAGCTGTCTGTACAAAATAAGGTTTTTTCACATTCATAAAGAGAACCCACTGTGATGTCTTACCTTGTGAAGTCAAAACTGAAACAGCTTGCTTTGGTAAAACTATCCCGGAAGGACTGGTAATCCAGGCAAGATAATAAAATTATCAGCTTCCTAACCATGTTCAAGAGAAACAATTTAGTGAACATTGCGCCTTGAACAGAAGTTCTACATACTTGCAGACCCTTAGAAAAAGCGCTCTCAGGAACCAGCCTGGTGGGAGAGTATAGAGTCTCTTGCTCTCTCCCTGGCAGAGTTCTTTTCGCGTTCGAGCCTCCACCTTGCCCAGGGAGCGCATGTGCAATGCCATAGGAAGAGTGGCCTCTGGAATTTTACAAAAACACCTTTTATCACAGCCTCAGGTCAGCAGGAGAACCAGAGTTTAGGGTCAGCCTCTCTCCACCCAATAGTTTATCATATACATTAAATATGGAGAGGTACACAAACTTTCAGACTCCCACTTCCTAATACAACACACATCACAGTTGAGCAGAGAAAGACAAGTCATACTGTTAGGGCACATTTCCTGAAAGGAACCAAAGTACTGGAAACCTGTGACAACATTCAAAGTACAGCGGCCACACCACACTGCTCCCAGCAGTCTGGTTTCAGAATCAAAACATAAAGTAACTATATAAAGCACTGTAGCCTTCAGAAAACTTTATTTAGTGATGAGCCGAGCTCGGCTGGCAAAAGCCCACCTATAAAAAGGGAGTAGGTCTGATTCACAAAGTGTATACATGCATGACCCAAGATAATAAAGATGAATAATTCTAAAGCTATTGGAACCTCTAATTATGTGTGCCTTACTCAGGTCTGCTTCTGTTAGCCTTAAAGACTGACTGACACACATCCAAAGAGCTGTACTTCCCTCACCAGGAACCAAAACACTTGACCAAAAAGTTAAGGGACAGAAAACAATGAAAGAAAAATTTAAAGAGTCTGAAGCTCTCTCCTCCACTGACTCAATCAACGCCCACCCACAATGAGGAGGAAACGGAATCGGTGCCCCGAAGTTTGCCTCCAGGACATGTCTGGCCAGTGTGATCTGGAAGCTCCTAACACAACACAGCACAGCACAACTGCTCAGGGTACACAAAGCTAGTACACCCCATGAAGAAACACAGACAGCATGTTTAAACCCATTCTCTATGTTAGAAGCACTCCACTATGGTTTTGATCACTTGGCTTAGGGAGAGAAAAGTGCCTAGCAACAACTCCTAAACGTCACCACTCCCAGTCTGGGCCCTCACTGACTCAGTGGTGCTTCTGTATATAAATAACTGAGGCGGCGGCGGCGGCGGCGGTGGCAGCGGCGGCCAGTGGCTGCACTGCTGTCAGGCTGCTCCAGTCCCCACAGCTGAGAAAGCCCTTCAGCCGCTGCTCCACTCTTCTCCCTACTGTCACAGTCCTGCCAGTAACAGCCGAGAACGAGGTGGCAACAAGCTCTCTGTGACCAAGCTTTGGCAAAAGTCAATAAATCAGAGTTTGTCAAAGGCAAAACCATTTTGTGGACAACTCTAGCTGCAACTCTGGGGACATGTGTGTGAGAAAGAGGAAGGGATCCTTTCACAGGGCTTGGCTAACCAACCCCACTTGCCCAGCCCATTATTCAGATGGAAAGGGAGGAAGAAGACACCAGAAAAGGAGTTGGTTTTGAAATCTGCACAGCTGATATTTGTTCTTCAGAGCAGTAAGGACTTGAATGAACATCATGAAACTTGAAGAACACTTGTATTTTCCTTCAGGATTTAAAAATGTCGTCTTGTACGGAAAGACTACATTCAGCGTGGGTCAGGTCCAAGAACGGCAGCAAGAACTTGGCCATTAAGCGTGCCCAGCACTGGGAGGAAACTGTCATCTGCTTAGCATGGCTGGTGAGTAGGCCAGGGCTGCTCCTCACTGGTCTCCAAGTCGGAAGCCCTGGCCCCAGTTGTGTCTCCCGCCTCCGCCATTCTGGTCAGCAGCTCGCCTCATGCTGGCTGGGGGCACACCAAAGCCTGACACCCCTCCTCTCCTGCTGGGTAGCCAGCGGTACCTGGAGTAGAGAGAAGGAAAAAGACAGACAGAACAGAGTCACTTGTGCACCATCTCCGGCCACTTGGACCATCTCCCTCCCGGGTGTTCCAAAACATCTGTCACATGATGACAGAGGCCAGGGGTACTGTCTTACTTAGCTTTCCTTTTTAGCACCCAGTGCAATGCCCTGACCACAGATGGCAATTGCTTTTCACGTTTCTTAACTTCATCAAGCTTTCAGTTAAATTCACGCTCTCCAGATTTTTTTCACCGATTATAAAAGTAATTCATGCAGAGCAATATGGAAACAAAAAGATTACACACACAAGCCCAAAAGGCAGAAGAACCACCGATGGCTTCTTGGTGTGTAAGCATATGGGTCAGACTGGATCAAAGAATTCAAAATGAACTCACGTCACTTTCAGAGGACAAACCCACAGGCAGCATGTGTGGGCCCTGCACAGCATCTCCAAAGCTCTGGAGATGTCTGAGCCATGATGCTTTCTGTCTTAAAGCTGTGGTTTTATTTCTAGTTTACCCCTCATCTGTACATCAACTGTACCCTTCCCATCTCAGATAGTGCCAACGCCAAGGCCCCAAAAGGTCACATGATCTCTCACCTTACAAATTAATAAACCAGACATCACAGGACAGCTAACAAAACTTCAACCTATGTCTCTGTTCTCAGTAATATTTTCCAGCATTTTTCTTCATTGTCTGCGTTATTAGTAAATTGACAATGTGTTTGGACCTCTTTGAGTTATTGGGTTCTAAAGCTTAAACTGTTGCTGGAAGGCAGGAAGTATAAACTGATACCCTGGTTTTAAACCCTCTGCACCCAGAGTAAGTCATGACAAGTGACTATTCACATCAACACCCAACTTCATCAAGCTTACTTACACCTTACAGGAAAGCAGCTTACTGTTCAAAGAGTTCCTGTGTTATGTCATATTTAGAAATTCACTGGACTGTCACAATAACCCTGTAAGGATATTAAACACATACACACACACACTTCCTTCCTTCCTTCCTTCCTTCCTTCCTTCCTTCCTCCCTCCCTCCCTCCCTCCCTCCCCCCCCCTCCCTTCTTTTCCTTTTTGGCTGTTCTGGGGGGTTGAATCTAAAACCTCAGGAGTGCTAGGCAAGCTCTCTACAACTGTGCTATGTTCATGGCCTCTTTTGTAAAATTTTGTTTGTTTGTTTGTTTGTAACAAGGTCTACTAAGTTGCCCAGGCTAGCCTTGAACTCCAGAACCTCTGGTCTCATCCTCTCAAGTATCTGAGATTACAGGCATGTGCCAGAGTTCCCAGCTATAAAATTTATTAAATCAAGAAAAAGGAGGCAAAAACTGAGTGAGGTTCTTCAGGAATAATAGTATTGAAACTCAGATCCCCTGACTCTAAGCTAATATCTATATATACGCCTTCATATGCACTGAAGCTTTTTGCTACAACAGTGAGTACTACTGTTGAAACATTCTTAATACCTTCACACTCCTTCCCAAAAAAAGAGAATGACCTCTTTTAAACAGAAAATTAACTGTTGGAAGAAATCTGTATAGAAGAAAAGATATAGCTGTTTTTTTTAAATGGAGTACAGAATATGGATTATCTTAGAATTCTATAAGTCAGTTCCTCTCTCTTAAACACACAGACACGGTTACACACGCCTATAATCCCAGCACTTGGGAGGCTGAGGCAGGATGACAAATCTCCAGCTATCAAGAAGTCCATAGCAAAACTCTGTCTTTAAAAAACTAATAAATAAAAGAAAATACAGTTTTATCATTAAATTGAAGTGTCATTTCCAGGTGCCAAATTGTCAACATCTATGACATCCTGCACACTATTCCTCTGAAGTCCACACTAGACCAGCCCTTGAGAAAGGCAGTAGGCTGTCTCACTCCACTGTGTACTCAAGACAATACCGAAGCCGGCTCCACTGCTTAAGCTGAGAGTGAAATTAAACGCCAGTAATTAGAATAAAAAGACACCCAATTATACATAATCAACAAAAATTTATGGTAATTCCAAAGCAGTTACTGCTTTTGCAAGGAGCTACATTTTGCCATCTGATCTTTATGCAAAATTGAACAGAAGGGCATCCACCAACAGAGAAAGCTCAAGCGGAAGGCAGGCTCCAGTGTGCTGCCTGCCGACTTTGCTGTTAGGATTTTCTACACTTTGTCCACTACTCAAAACTCTCAGCCGGGCGGTGGTGGCGCTAGCCGGGCGGTGGTGGCGCACGCCTTTAATCCCAGCACTCGGGAGGCAGAGCCAGGCGGATCTCTGTGAGTTCGAGGCCAGCCTGGACTACCAAGTGAGTTCCAGGAAAGGCGCAAAGCTACACAGAGAAACCCTGTCTCGAAAAACCAAAAAAAAAAAAAAAAAAAAAAAAAAACTCTCTATAAGCTGTTCAGTCAGAAAGCAGCCACTGAAGGTAAAGTCATGCTGGTGACTCCCAGAGCACAGCCTGTTTAAGCTATGCATCTGCCAAACCTCCTTGATAACCCAGCTCAGAGATCCAAACCTGGCCCTGCTGTGGCCTTCGGAGATTAGAAACAGATTGGTCATTTGTTTTCTCAGCCTGAAGGCAACCCAAAGGCAACGAGAGAAACAAATGTCTTCTTATTCTCTTTTAAAAACAAACAAGCCACTGAATTTTTCTGACTATTACAGTCTGCAATCAAATGTCTTCCACAAACATACCCTAACCTGCACAGAGCTGGTGGTGAAGACCACTCAGGTGTTACTGCCCCTCACCTACCACTTGGAAAAAAGACAGGCCGGGCGGTGGTGGCGCACGCCTTTAATCCCAGCACTCGGGAGGCAGAGCCAGGCGGATCTCTGTGAGTTCGAGGCCAGCCTGGTCTCCAAAGCGAGTTCCAGGAAAGGCGCAAAGCTACACAGAGAAACCCTGTCTCGAAAAACCAAAAAAAAAAAAAAAGAAAACCAAGGAAAAAAGACAGAACTGCATACATAAAAATAATGTCTTGATTCAATGGGGTTCAATTTTTTAACTCTTAAATGCCAGTAATTATTTCCTATCCCTGCACAAAATTAGGTGTCAGGCAGGCTGTGACACTCAGATGGTGATTAACTGGTCCCTCTTTAACAGCCTTCTGCTTCACTGACAGAACGGTCATGCTACTTACACACTGTTTGAGCATCTCATCCCAGCCACCATTCCTCGACATTAGGTACATGGCTTTAGTTAACTCAGACTCCAGCACTATGCCATTAATCCACAACCCACCACTTTGCCTTCAACAATGAGCCTTGCTTTATCCAGTCCTGTGAGACAGGGGCAGCCTCTCAACTCAGACTTAAGAAGCAAAGGTTGGAGGTTTTAATAAGTAACTTGACCAGTATCAAAGTAGTACACAAAGGGAATGGCATCGAACCCACAAAAGCTATTGTCCTTGGCCTCTTCTTAATTAATTCTAAAAGAAGAAAACAACAAAGCACATAGTTCCGAGGAGTTGGAACTGCTACACAAATCTGAAGTCCCTCTCTCATTTTAACTCTAAACAATCTACAAGATTTCTAGTCTATAATATTTTATAGATAAAAGTTTAAACCAGGCAGGGTGGTGGCACACCTGTAGTTCCAGCCCTTGGGAGACTGAGGCAGAGGGTGGAGTGTTTGAGGCTAGTCTGAACTATACAGCAGGAACCCTATCCCTAAAACAAAAATAAAAACAAATAAAAACACATTTTAGAAAACTGCAAATAATGGGCTAACTTACTCAACCATCATCATGGGTAAAACTGATGTTCCAAGAGAAATTGTGGTGTCATCCTTTATGATGCCTGCCTCTCAGCCTACTGTGTGGCACTCTACAGTACAATCAAGGACCTCAGCCTGCTCAGCACAGCTGATCTCTCTTTGCAATGGTTTAATCTAGTCAGTGATCCTTAACTAGAAGCTGTCATGAAAAAGACAGGGATGTGGCAGCAATCCCTGGTGTCCTGACCGTGGCCACAGTAAGAACTTTATTGGCTCACATTTCTTCTCCCTTAGGAAGGAAAGTAAGGTATCTCCTCACAAAACTCCAATCAGGATACTTAAAACCACAGAACAGCACAACATTCAATAAGAGGAGAAAAAACTTACAAAAACTGAGGCGTAGACAGAAAATTCCTTCCTCCCAAGTCCATTGGGTATCTGAACATCAGGAAGAAATAAAGATGTCCAACAAGGTTTCCAATGAGCTCATTGATCACCCTGCAAAGAGAGTCAAGTCAGTGCAAAGACATCCAGGCAAGACAGTGAGCTGCACCAAGTTGTAACTAAGAGCATGGGAAAGAGAGCCAGCCTTCACTGTACTCCATGAGAGTCCCTGGGAGTCAGTGACAGCTCCACAATGGGCCCTTTTACAGTGTGAGTGACAAATGTATTCTGAGGGAGAGGGAAATCAGGCCCGAAGAACTAATGAGGCCCACAGCTCTTCAAGACCAACAGCACCTCTGAAATCGCCTCCAAGCCCCCAGCCCATCCTCAAAATATTAACTTGTTCGAGCCTATTTCAGGAGCTGGGGAAGGCGCAAAGCCAGTTAGTTTCTGAATTCCTGAACCACACAATGTTTGTAAAAACAGACTGCCAAGAGAAGAGCCTGGGAAAAGAGAAAGATGGACAACAAATGACTGCCCTGGTTTCTGGAGCCGTGATTCACGTTTCTCTTGCATTCCTGACAGTAAGATGAGACACAGAGAGCACCCAGGACAGTTGAGCTTTGCCCTGCATCCTAAACTAAGACTGACATCTCCAGGTTTCCCAGGACTCAGTCACCTCACGATCCACTGCTGCTATCACACGCCACTGTTCATCTTTACCCACAATGAGATCTTGCCTGAGCAAACCTGTAACTTCTCCACTCTGCCCTTGTGGGTTGGGGAGGGGAGAGGGGATTTAGCAGTCTTGAAATGTGCTATGATCTACATAGTCCTTTCTAGTCCATTCACTTCTCTCTGTAAATACACAGGAGGAGTAGTTACATTCACAGAGGGCAAATACATCAGCTATATGAAGGATTAGCACTTTAAAAATCTACTATCTTTTGAAAATATTTGGTAATGTAAGAAATGGGAGCTCTTAAAATATCTCTAGCCTGTGTTTTGTTTTTAAGAAGAACATTTTCATTCTTTTTTCTTTTGTTTTTTTTCAAGACAGGTATTTTTCTCTCTGTACCTCTGGCTTCCTGGAAATCACTATGTGGACAAGGCTGGCCTTGAACTCAGAGAGCCTGCCTCTGCCTCCCAAGTATTGGCATTAAAGGCATGCACCACCACACCAGGCAGAAGAAACTTTAAAACTTATTTGTAATTGTATGTGCATGCCTATGTATGTGTGCACATGGATATAAGTCCCCAAGCAGGCCAGAAATATCAGACACCCATGGAGCTAACGTTACAGGCAGTTGTGTGCTGCCTGACAAGGGTGCTGGGAACCAAACTTGGGTCCTCTGCAAGAGCAGTCAGTACCTGCTCTTGACCACTGTGCTGTCCCTCCGGCCCAGGACAGTGAGTGCCATACAGACGGCCTCTCTGTGAACTTGGACTAGAACTATGAAAGGTTTTCCTACCTCTCAGTGCTAACTCCAGCAAGAGAGTAGAAATGTGACCCTGCCTGGCCAAAGTTCTATGCCATCAAACTGTGCACAAAACTACTTATCTGAGACTCTCCATTTCTATGGCAGTACGCCATTTTCAAGGCATTATGGAAGTGCCTTAAAAATACACAACAGAGTAATCTTATGGATAGGTTCCTAAGAGGAATCATGGCAAATTAGTTCTGTTATTTGCTCAGTATGAATATGAATACAGAAAGGCAGATGTATTAAAAAAAATATGTCTAGAAACACAATGTATCTAGTGACAAGCTAACAAAATGATAGCTATCCAATGTCAAAGGAGCTTAAAGTCCTGCTGTGCAACCAATTATAACCAAATATCTTTCAAAGGTTCTAACATAATCAACATTGAGATTCTTTAAAGTCTTTAAAAAACTAGGAAAGGAAGATAAAAATGAATTAAGTTTCCCAAGGATTGGTTTCCAGTTAAATAAATCTAAGAATACTTACGAGCCTCCAATGATATAGTTGAATCCAAGGATAACCCAAGGTAAGTAACAGGCCTAGGAAAGAGGACATGGATGTGAACAGCCATGTCTGAGGACACCATGGCACTATGGGAACTAAAAATGGGGAATAAAATACTAACTAGGGCTTTAAAGAAATCACTAGGTCACTACAAAATTTCTCAAATCTAACACCATCCCTATCATACTTACATCTTCCTATCTAAAACTATACTTATCTGTATACTTGTAACTGCATGGAAGGAGTCCTTTCAAATACAGTATATACCCTGCTGAGTTAATATTAACAAAGAAATAAATAAGTGTCTACGGATGACACAGTAAAACCACCCCAAATTCTAAGACTCCAACCAGCAAATGGTCACAAATAATTAACTTGAATTTTTATCTAACATTGTGTGTGGATGTCTTGAACTAACACTCTCCTAACAAGGCTTTAGCTTTCCAGATCTAACATTTGAGCCCTTGGGCAAACTTAAGACCTCATTCCAAAGGCTTAGTGAACTTCAAGGGAACTTCACAAACTAGTAAAAAGAAGGTTATACATAAATGGCTGTAAGGCTAACTGAGGTAAGTACAACAAAATCTCACAGACCAGACAAGTCTAACTCTAGGTAGGAGACAAGGATGTTCAGTTCTGTAATGAGTAGGACATTACAGACAGAGAACAGTAAGCTCGGGTAGCATTTGAGGGTGAGATTCTAGGTAAAGTATTTAGAACCTAAAAGAGAGTGTGCAGAAGGACAAAAAGATTAGAAATAGCAGGATTCCTTATGTTGTCTCTCTTGCAATTTCTCTTGGGTTCTCTCTCTCTATCTCTCTGACTAACACACACACACACACACACACACACACACACACACACACACACACACACACACACACACACAAGGTCACTGAAGGACATATCCTGAGGAGCCTCAAGGTCAGAGGGATTGGAAGCAGTATCAGCAAGGGATGCTGGGATGGCTAGAACAGGACTGAGGAGGGGGAGGAAGGTACCAGCCTATGCTATACTACTCTGCAGTGACCCCTTCTGGAAGTGTCAGATAGGTACACATTACAGCTTAGGGGGGATTACTACAAAGATAAAAATTAAGTTTTTGCTCCACCTAGGTAAAGTACCTTAAATCGTGTTCCAAACCAAAATGATACAATCAGGTCTCTGTTCAGCTGGGCCCAGACATAAAGTACTGACATGATCAGAGGAATCATCAGCAACTACAAAAAAAGTCAACATATGAACCTCTGCTCCAGGAGCACGCAACAAGGATTTAATATGAACTGTCTACATCACCTACTCTCCAAAAATCTGCAAATGAAACTAATGATTAGAATTATGAACTAATTGCATCATTTATCATACAATGAGTTCTATAAAAATCTATAATCAATATAATTATGTTTTTACATGAAGTCAGAAACATCAGTTCAAGCTGTTATTTGAAAATAAAGTTTTTCCTTAACCATATAATATTTTCAAGGAGTGCATAACCTCACACATGCCCAGAACATACTGAGTGCTCAAGCATTAGCCAGAAATAACCAGAAAAGTCAATGATTTATTTATTTATATAATGCCTACAAGAGCCTCAAAGGTTTAGCTAAGAGTATATTCAAAATAATAGCAGTTATCATTTTATATGTTCAATGTAATCTTAACTTCCAAAACATACAGAAGGGCAAATAGTTGAAAGACTTACCTGCATATCCATTGCTAAACCAGTAATCTTGGTTTGTAAAGTTAAAGATCATATGCAGAAAGTATTCAATAGATATCAAGGTTGATCTGATTATTTCCCTCCAGTAGAATTTCATTACACTGTTCCAAAGAAGAACATTTGTCTATCAATCAGATTACTTAAGATGAGGGAACACACAAAAGTTGTGGTAACTCTGCATAAATGTCCCATTAGCCTGTACACCCAGCAGAGCAGGAGACACAGAAATGAACAACCTCGGCACAACTTGGCCACCTGATATCTTCTTCTGGTGCCCTGCTACCGTTTTAGCATCTCTCCTTCAAGTACAGGATGGAGATGAGATGGCTGTGCATTTGAAACAAAGGATGATCCTGCTCACACACAGGGACTTACAGCATGAATAAGTCCATAACCTTTTTCCCCCTTGTATTCTCTTAAGGAGGGGGTGTATCCCATGCCCTATATTTTTCTGGCTCTTGGCCAACTATAAATGGCAGTCAGGTCCAACCGTTTGCTATCGACTGTGCCTCATAGAAAGATGGACTATGCCCACAATAGGGACCTTATGGAGGGACTAGATTATTATTTAGGACTCAAAAGATGGACAGCAATGAAGTCAGAAAATAAAGCTGGTTATAAATTAATTTTCTGGTAAGCACCACAGATTTCAAAAGCTGTCTGCAGCATGGACTGTACTTCAGCAACAAACTGTCATTCCAGAGAACACAGAGAACCAGGCTCAAGGAGACAGCAATAAAATTCAATTGAATAAGGAAAAATCCCAGAGGCAAGACTAAGAGGAGGCATCCCCAAAACCTACAATTTAACCTAGCTTTAAAAAAGAATCTGTTATTTTTCATTAACTACAGTTTTTTAAACTATATAAAAACTGATTTAAATATTTTTATCAAGTTATATTTCCCAAAACCTTAAAAGAGGGGGCGGAGGAGCTCATTTCTGGCCTAAAATAGCACTGAAGGATACCACGATGCAAATCCAGTTAAAGAGAAGCATGAATAAATAGTCTGCTGGCCTCCCATCAAAAGCTCCTAGAAACAAACACAAGGCAAACATCAGAGTTCAGAACTGTGGGAGAAAGTAGCATCTACGGAGAAAAATACTTTGAAAAATTATACTGAAAACATTTAAAAATCACTTCTTTAAAAAGTGAATTTTTTTCTGAAGTCTATACCATGGCAATAAAATTGAACCACAGGCACCTGACTACCGTCAATTTATGCTCTACTGACTGACTTCCAGAAAGCTACACACTCTGGCTGCCATGGGCTAAAACAGACCCAAGGGGGACAGTCAATTCCAGAAATACAAAGCTTCATCTCAGACACCAGTGAGGCCCTTTCACTTTCCTATGACCTGCTGGCTTTTCCTTCACAGTCCTAACATATCTGATGGGCACACTTTTGAGACTTGGTTAATTCCTGTCTCTCACTTACAGATGAAAGCTTGTCAGAAGCCTCGTCCATTCTGGCTACCACCGTTGTCCCTGCAGCGTGACTGTTAGAAGCCCATTATTATGACAGGGACATCAGCTGCTGCTGTTGTCACTATCAATACTAGACGGATGGACTACCACTTGTCCAGTCCTGAGCTGACGTTCTGAGTGGATTCGGCCTCTACTACAGGCCCTTACATTCTGCAACAAGGGAAAACAATGTGAAGAGGACTGGGCAAAGGAATGGCCAGACCTCTCCACATGTGATTTTCTCCATAAGGTGTCTGTGAGGTGCAAGGGACAGGTCTATGAGCCCTCACTTAAAAGGGAGAAAATCAAGTCACACGACCAAAGTCGAGGGAAGGGCTAGCGTTTTGTCATTCCATCACTGCTAAGAGTGCTTCATTCCAAGGGAGGAAAAGAAAAACAGTCCAGTGCTATAGTCTAGGGACAATTCCTAACGCCTTAGTCAGGCCATTTTAAGAGCAGCAGAGGGAAGATGGAAAAATGATTAGAAAGTCACTCTAGCTCACAAGCTATCTTCCCCCTCCACACTCCACTATGATTACAAGACACTTGTAGTCAATTCTTCAAACCCCTGAACAAGTATCAGAAAGACAGCAGGACGGATCTGAAGGAGAAAGAAAACAGAATGGCAGGTTTTGTAGTGTGCACCTATAATCCCAGTATTCAGGAAGCTGAGGACTGCAGGGCCCAAAGCCAGTCTGGGCCAGCCTGGGCCAGCCTGGGCTATATATAGAAAGGCCCTGTTCTCAAGACAAAAGATGGAAAAGGAGGGAAGGGTAAGGAGGAGGGGCCAGTTCACTCCCTCGAAGGCACGCTTCAACCACGGCGTTGAGGGTGCTTATGCGCTCAAGGCTCACTGTAATGAAGTACAGCTGAGATTCCAACAAGACTTCTGAATGTGAAGAAGAGCCATGCTTTGCTGGTGTGGTTCTGGCTCTGTGACTTCTAAGGATTCTTTAGATCAAGTACTTAAGATACTGTGATCACATAAACTGTAGTGCTGTATTGTTTGGTGTACAATTTAAGACAATTAATTGGTCTTAAATTGTAGTCTTTCAGTGCAAATCAAAAACCTCTTAAGCCAACACTGCTTCATTCTTTTTTGTTCTTTTGTTTTGCTTTTGTTTTTTGTTTTTTGTTTTTTCGAGACAGCGTTTCTCTGTGTAGCTTTGCGCCTTTCCTGGAACTCACTTGGTAGCCCAGGCTGGCCTCGAACTCACAGAGATCCGCCTGCCTCTGCCTCCCGAGTGCTGGGATTAAAGGCGTGCACCACCAACACCCGGCTGCTTTTGTTTTTTAAGACACGGTTTCTCTGTGTAACAGCCCTGGCTGTCCTAGAACCAGGCTATACTTGAACTCACAGAGATTCACTTGCCTCTGCCTCCTGAGTGCTAAGTGCTGGGATTAAAGGCATCTGCCACCACCCCGCCTGGCTAAGGTATTTTGTTTCTGGGTTGTTTTTTTTTTTTTTTTTTGGGGGGGGGGGCTTTTATTTATTTCTTTCCTTTGTTCATTTTTAACCCTTTGTAAGCATGTGATTCAGCAGTTTTTAGTGTATTTGTAACCATCCCAGTAGTTTAATTTCACAGTGTTTCATTACCAACCCTTTAGTGGACCCAAAGCAGTTGCTCTCCACTCCTAAGCCCCCATCCCCACACCCCAGCTTCTGGCTGTCACTCATCTACTTTGTGTGTGGACTTGCCTGTGTAGGCCATTTGTTAGGTCAGACTGTAACTGACTTCCTTCACTCGGTGTCAGCATCGTCAGTACTCGTGTTGTGTGTGTGTTGGTGTGACTCTCTGTTGACTGTCATCCGCCAACCACAGTTCTCTCCTAGCGTGTCTTGTTTTGTCTGTGTCGGTGCCCTTCCCTCAGTTATGTGAAGCAGAACGTCACGTGTGATCCCATTTCATTTGTCAGTAAACCTCTGATGTCAAGCCTTAAGGACTCACTTTGATAATAGAAGCTAGATCTGAACTGCGATGGTTATGTGACCACCTTCTGCTCTTGTTTCCTTAGGATCTTACATCCATTTACCCGCTTTATTAACCTGGTCAGGTAACGCAAACTGGTCTCTAATATTTTGTCTATGAGTACCTGGTAAGAGAAACCTGTGAGTTATTAGACTACTGGTTGCTTTTGTTTGCTTTTATTCTTAGAAGTGGCTTCCCTTTCTTTCGAGTCAGAGCATTTTTGAAATGCTCAAGCTGAGAGTCATTTTTGAAACAGTTTCTTTGAGATGAAAAGTTGCTCTCTGTATCTATAGGTTCTGTGTCCTGAGTCAACTGCCTGAAAAATTGAAAATGAGTCTACTGAATTGTACAGCTTTCTTCTCATTATTTCCCAAACAACATATTGTAGCAGCTATTTCATACAATTTACACTGTAAAAGGGACCATAAGTAATCTGATCTACTTTACAGTGTATGTCAGTGTGTAGTTTCTATGCAAATACTATCATTGTATCCAAGGATTGTGAACATTGGTAGGTTTTAGCATGCAAGGAAGCTCTTGGCTCCCAGCTTCCTCACTTGAGTGTCAAGTGCACAAGTCAGTTAGTATGTAGTAGAATTGTACGGCCATTATCATAATCAGTCTATACCATTTCTTTGCCCTGAGTATACCTGTTACTGTTGCCCATTTCCCTTCCATACAAGCCATAGGAAACTAGCAGTTTCCTTTCTGGCTCTTTAGATTTGCCTGTACTAGTGTTTCTTGTAGTGATTGTGATGGGATCATATCATGTATGGTCTTTCGTGACTGTTTTCTTCTACTCAGTGTCATATTTTGAAGGTTCTTCTGAATAGCATGTAGTTATAGTTTATTCCTCATTACTGTCAATTATATAGATAATGTTGCATTCTGTTCATCCAGTAAATTGATGGGCACTTGACTTCAGTTCCTTCTGTGGCCTCTATGACTAATGCTGCTGTGAACATTACTGTGGACAGGAATCTTTGATAATGTCCTATTTAACTCTCTGTTTTGTAGACGGGAAAACAGTTGTCCTGAGCAGTGATCCTATATCCCAAAAGTCACAGCTATTTGAGATAACACAGCTGCACTCCACACAGCTTTAAGTTAATAGACTACTTGCATATTTTCCTGCCTGGCTAAATTGTTAAGAATGAACCAGGCAGTGGTGGCACATGCCTTAATCCCAGCACTTGGGAGGCAGAGGCAGGCAGATGTATCTCTGAATTTGAGGCCAACCTGGTCTACAGAGCTAGTTCCAGGACAGCCACGGCTGTTACACAGTGAAACCTTGTCTCAAAAAACCAATGTGGCCGGGCGGTGGTGGTGCACACCTTTAATCCCAGCACTCGGGAGGCAGAGGCAGGTGGATCTCTGTGAATTCAAGGCCAGCCTGGGCTACCAAGTGAGTTCCAGGAAAGGTGCAAAGCTACACAGAGAAAGCCTGTCTCGAAAAACCAAAAAAAAAAAAAGAAAACCAAAAAAAAAACCAATGTGATGTGCGATGAATTCTTCTCAATAAGAAGATAAAGGTTCACTGAACTTTTTCTCTAATTTTGTATATGTTTGAATTTTTTCCATAATAAAAGCTTCACTTACTTGTCATCGATCCTCCACACTTGACCTTAAATTTATGATACTGGTATTTAAAATAAGAGCTGCTCCAACACCTTCATCACCCTCAGGTGAATCACAAGAGTGTGCTAAGCTAGCCGTACTCCTACAAGAACTGAACAAGGGGGAGTGAAAACCATAGGTTCGGGGGGACAGGAGGAGAGCCCTGGTATGGGGGTGAGGCCTGGCACACTGTGTGTGTGTGTGTACGTGTGTGTGTGTGTGTGTGTGGGGCGTGCAGATACATCAGTATACATGTAAGTAGAGGTCAGAGGATAACTTGCTGGGAGTCAGTTCTATCCTTCTACTGTGTGGCCTTCAGGGAATCAAACTCAGGCCGTCAGCCTTGGTGGCGAGCAGCTTTACCAGGCAAGCTACCTTACTGACCTCAGTCTTCTGTTTTTCTGCAAAGAAAGTCCGGGACTCCACCCTATGCTGTGTATTAAAACCGTGACTTCTTTTTAAAAGCCAGCAATGTCACCTTAAGGAAAAGTTGTATTTCACAGCACATGTCCATCCCACTCTGCCCTGCAGCTGTTAAGACCGCCATAATTTCCAAGTCTTGGGGAGATTCAAGGATGCTTCAGAAACCTGACCTAAGTAAGAGCCAGTGGTTTTATAAAATCTCCGAAGTCAGCCAACCTTTGCAAATCGTTTATACTCAACAAAAGTACATTTGTATTTTGAAAGAGTATCAATTCAGCTTCTTTGTATAAGCAACTCAAAACAGCATATAAAATATTGTAGGAAATATATAATTCAACAAGACACTTTTAAAACATTGTATTGTTTCTCGTTATATCATACAAGAAGTTATATTTGAAAAACTACCAGAGTACCAAATACTGACTACATGAAGTGTATGTGTAGTATATGCATGTGTGTACATGCAGGTACTCATGGTGCATGTGTGAAGGTCAAAGGTCAATAGTATCTTCTCTACTGTTCACCACCTTATTTTTTAAGCAAGGCACTGAAACTGGACTTAACAACTGACTCCACTAGGTGGCCAGAGAGCCCCCAGGATGCTTGGGTCTTAGTCTCCTCGCACTGAACTGCAGGTGCAGAGCCACACCCAGCTTATTTCCATAGCTCAAAGGAGCTGAAATCAAATCCTCAGTCTTGCACTTTACTCGCACCGAGCCGTCCTCTCCAACCCCTAGTTGGGTGCTTTAACCACTGAGAACGAGACTAGGCTCTGACCTGTTTGAAGTAGGCCTTTCACCCTAAGTCTAAGAGATGCTTACACTCTAGCCCAGCTTTACTCTAGCAGGACAATGCCTGGAATAAGTTTGAGAACTGTGGGAGCCCATTTTCAGGTTCCTTGTGGCTTTACCCAGCAGGTCCGCATAGAGGATGATTAGGACCACGGGCCTGAGTGCAGGTGTCTGGGATGGTCTGCACTTGGGTGTGCTGGGGGAGGAGGTCTTTTGCTCCACCCCTTGGCGTCTCTATAAAAACCCTGGGGCAGAGACAGTCAGGGCCGGTGGAATAGGTTCCAGGCTCTCTCAAAGTTATCCTGTATTTTCTGTTTATCTCCATAATCTAAATCCTTCTATCTAATATTTCCTGCTGCTCTCACTCAAGAAAATTCTGAAGAACTGTGGAGCTGGTGGGTAAACACCCTGCAGAGAACACAGCCCAGGCTTTCAGATGAGGAAGATATGTGAAGTTCTCATCTGCTGTTATTCCCTTCTATAACACTGCTACTTTACAACTCACTCTGCGACTAAAAACTCAGCCAGGCCGGGGGTGGTAGAGCACACCTTTAATCCCAGGACTCAAGAGGCAGAGCAGGTAGATCTCTGAGTTGGAGGCCATCTGGATCTAGCCAGGGATAAATAGTAAGACCCCATCTCCAAAGGGGGAAAAACAAAACAAAACACAAAATGCAGCCTAAGTGCCTAATACAGTCCTGACCAAGTGTGCACGTAAGAACCCATCATTATCCATTCCTTTATATAATGCTAATGACCCTCAAATGCAAGTAAACGTAGAATGAAACAATACTTCAAACAGTAATGGATAACTTACCTGCTTCAAGCCGTGTAGAATACTGATATAAGAAATATAAATTGACCAAATAAAGAAATCCAGTTCCTGGACCCACGGGGAAATAAAAGGTGGCAGTGAATGGCCTCCATATCTGAACAGATCGAAACAAACAGCTGTCAGTTTCTCTGAGCTAGAGTGAACATTTTTTTCCTTTTAACAAAACAAAATCTAACTATCTTTCAATGAGAGCTAAAGTGACATCATCAATACAATTTGTGAAAACAGAGCTCCCGCCAGCTTATATAACATCAATTCACAGATCAATGAAATAAAAGGACATCAAAAATGATCAATACACATTTTTAAACAAGTTAACAAAATCAAAACTATGTAAATGTATGGCTAGTCTTGCCTGAGATCAGGCTTACAGATAATCCTAAGGTAAAAGTATCACACTCAAATGCTAGAGGTTAGCAGGCCAATGTGCTAAATAGGCAATATAGACACACACGCGCGCACGCGCACACACACGCGAATCAACATGAAGGGGGAAGTCCTGATTTCAATCTCCAAATGTTATTTCCAGCAACAACTGACCGGTTTCCTTTTGGGGGCAATACTGTGAACTGAACCCAAGGCCTCATACATGATGGGTTAAGTGCTCTATCACTGAGATACATCTCAGCCCTCTTTTCACATTTTATTTTGAGAGAGGGACTCACTACATTGCCTAGGCTGGCTCTGACTATAGCAGATAGTTCTTCAACTTTCAATCCTCCTGCCTCTGCATCAAGAGTTGCCTGCACCACAAGGCCCAGCTTCTGTTTTTGATTTGTTGAGAAAGGGTGTCTCTGTGTAGCCCTGGCTCTCCTGGAACTCATAATGTAGACTAGGCTAACCTTAAACTCAGAGATCTGCCTGGCTCTGCTTCTCAAGTGCTGGGATCAAAGGCATGTGCCACCATACCTGGCCTTTGCTTTGCTTTTGAAACAGGGTCACAAAGCCCAGGCTATGCTGGAACACTCAATCTGCCTGTCTCAGCCTCCTGAGTGCTAAGATTCTAAGAGCACACTACCATGCACAGCCTATTTCCTTCTATGTTCTATCAGATTCTTCTTTCTTCACCATACTTTAAATTGCAGTTTTATATCTTCATTCCCTTGACAAAATATTTCTGTTGGCTTCACAGTCTTTCTTTATGTGGATATCCAAACTTCGTTTAAACTGTTATGATGCCATGATGAATATTTTTATATATCCTCTACAAACACACACACACACATACATACACACACACACACACACACACACACACACACACACACACACTCTTACAGAGAGAGAGTAAATGCCTGTGAATCAATCTGTTAGATCAACAGACATATGCACTTATTTTGGTAGATATTGCCAAATGTCTACAGAAATGTTTAATTAATTTATACCTCCTTCTAAAATGTAGATGAGTGCCATCTTTCTACACTTATTCACACAGAGAGTATTTTACAATCACAAACCTGAAAACTAATTTTTATTTGCTTTGAGAAAGCTGAGCATCTTTCTTTCTTTCTTTCTTTTTTTTTTCCAAGACTGGGTTTCTCTAAGTAACCGCCCTAGCTGTCCTGAAACTCACTCTGTAAACCAGGGTAACTTTGAACTCTCAGAGATCCGCCTGCCTCTGCCTCAGCTGAGCATCTTTCTATATTTTCTAACTCTATTTTCTTCCTATCTTTTCTATATTTTCAAAACATCCACTTCCCCGATAGACTGGCATTTCTTTATGTATTATGGAAGTGTCTTGTTACAGTCACTTCTCTTCTGTCAGTAGACTCATGCTGTTATGGTACTTGGCTATAGTTTACACAGCAGGATCTATCCTTGTCTTTAAATACCCTGACTTCTATAGGACTGTTGTTGTGAGATCAACATAAAAGTTTAATACACAGGCAAGTGCACCCATCACTACCATGCTTACAAATTTTTTCTAAGATTTTTTTCTAAGGATAGAAACATGTTCAATTTTAGTGCAACACCTTCACAGTTCATATAGAATGAGGAAAAGACACAACTTACTTTTCTAGATGGTCATTTAGCTTTCTGGTCTCCATTAAAGCAACTGTACTTTCTCCAATTGTACGAAAGGCTAATTCATTTTAAGGCCTACTTTTAGATTAGCTCATTTAGAATGCGTGCCTATGCTAAGTTATTTTAATTTCTGATTTAATAATCTATTTTTCATATCTAAGGAAATAGAACCTCCTTCCCCCTTTTCTTTCACAAATTCTTTTCTTGGCTAGGCTCACTACTATTCTAAAGTCAGGCAGACTCAACATCTTTTTGTTTGTTTTTTTGAGACAGGGTTTCTCTGTGTAATTTTGGTGCCTGTCCTGGATCTCGCTCTGTAGCCCAGGCTGGCCTCGAACTCACAGAGATCCGCCTGGCTCTGCCTCCCGAGTGCTGGGATTAAAGACGTGTGCTACCACCACTGGCCCAACATCTTTTTTATCAATGTGACACTGACATAGGCTTGCCTAACTTCTACAGTTTTCTCCAGAACTTTCTCTTTTTCCTTTCATAATCAACCATTAAAGCAGGTAGCATTTGAAAATTGAACCTCTTGGCCCTCCCAAGCACACAAGCCTATACACAAATCAAATTGTATATCTTCTTTCACTTTACCATTCACTGGCTCACTTCTCCAAAACATTACTAAACAACAACAATAATGAAGTGATGGCCTCCTAGACTTTGGTAAACAGCATAACGCTGACCTTTGGCTTACAAGCTATGTGTCTGAAGGCACACTATCATGTGCCAAGCACAAAAAGCATGACTGGATCAATCATGGGAAGACAGTCAAAATGAGCAAGAGCTGGCACGAGGAAGGGAGAATACACTCTTGGCACAAAGCCCCCAAGAACTGCAATCACACAATAAATAGAAGAGAGTTGCTGACGAGCCAGGGCTGCTAGAATGGAAGGTAAGAGTCAGAGACCTGCAAGACAGAGCTGCCAAGTCCATTCTCCATGGACAGAAATGCAACCCCCAGAGCTTAACGCTCTGTATGGAGTCAATGTGACCTCCCAAGAACCCGTACTAAAGCAGTGAGGCAACCAGTTCAATCATCTCCATTCACAGCTTGACAACAGAAACAGCACTGTCTCATAAAAATGGCACTGCAGAAGACATGGGAGGCCCTGAACACAAGCTGCTGTAAAGTTAGCATTTCTCAGCCTCAATTTCCAAGTATAAGGGGAGAATCATATACAGCCTCCAATTGCTTAATGACTTTTTGGTTACTGTGTTTTGTTAGGGAGTCCTGGAAGTGGAACCCAGGACCTGAATATGCTGGGCAAATGCTTTATCAACTAAGCTGTATACATCCTCAGACCTTGATTAGTAGCTTTTTTAAAAATTAATGAATTAGTACGCTACTTGGTATATTTACATGAAATGACTCAAAAGGTGAGTTTTATAGATGAGGAAACAGCGTGATAAAAAGTTACATAATAACTAATAACTAGTAGAGATAGAATTCTGTCCTAGCATGACTAGAATTTGTAAGACTAACCCCTCATCTTTACAATGCCTCTCAGAAGAGACATCAGTATTACAAATACAATTAATAAACATTTCCACTACTGCTATCCTTGTATGACCCAGAAAGAAACTAAGAGTAAACCTGTCCACGCCTCCCCCCCCCCCCCCCCCCCCCCCGCCAGCCCTGCCTTCAAAAAGTCCTGCAATACAGGGCAGAAGCAAGTGCCTAAGCCTTGGAGTCTTGTATGGCTAGACTTTGGAGCTGGCTTTCGTTGTTTACCTAGTGACATTTGTCCTGGAACACCTGCCCTCATCCTTTATCTCACAGGGCTGGAAAGGTTAGAATCAAGAAAGTAGATTGAAAATGTGCTGTTTAAAAAAAAAAAAGTAAAGAATATATGGAGGTGTGCTACTATTACAACCTTTCAAAAAACACCCACTGACCTGGTTTTTAAAAATTCACATTTCACCTACTGCCATATTCCTTTAAATTACTCAACGCCTGCTCTTAGAACAGAAACCTTGGGTTTTTTCCCTGACTACATTTTCTCTAACGCTGATGACACAACACTATTTTTAGCCACTGTGTGCACCTGTTCTTTAGAAATCAGTGTCTGTCAAAATACCTCACTTCTCTTCCCTGTTCATTAAGCTTACCCTTGAGTTATTCTTGCTTTCATTCATCTACGAGACTTATTATTTTTGTATTACTTTAAAATTATAATTTGAAATCACTAAGCACTGGGTCTTTTCAGAAGGCTACAGTGTTTACTTCTGCAATCCCAACAGCCCCTTCTCTCCTCTATCTGACATGTAAACAGGATAAGGAAACAGGCTTTACTTGCAGGCCACGAGTAGACGGGTACATTCTCAACTCTGGAAGGCCAAGGGAGCAGCCAGGCACAGCGCAGGAACCAAGACTGGCAGACAGAGCTGGGCGTCTCACTCCCACTGGGAGGACTTGGTGGAGGGAACTGTGCACCACCAGCATCCCAAGGCCAGACCCTTAACATACAGAGGGTTTTCTTGGCCCTGCTGGGGATGAGGTTCTTTGGGGGGAAGGTTGTGCTTTCTTTTTTTTTTTTTTTTTTTTTTTTTGAGACAGGGTCTTGCTATGTAATCCTGACTGGCCCTGGTACTCAACCTACCAGGTGTTCAAATTACAGTCTGTGTCACCATGCCCAGCTACAAATGTGTGTGTGTGTGTGTGTGTGTGTGTGTGTGTGTGTGTGTGTGTGTGTGTGTGTTCTTCAAGAGAAAAGCTAGGCCCTAACTAGAACTTAGGTAATCTGAGGAACCAGAGCTCCTCACAGAAGGATGACGTTAGCCTACACGTTCACTGCCTTATAAACCCTTCAAAAAGACCTGTTATTCTTTAGTTACTCTTCCAACAGTGTCCATCATTTAACTAAAACTTCTCAAATAACTTGCTAATGAGATAATTGCAAATGCCATCCAGAATCAAAGCGGAATAGTAAAGTGAAAATAAGATTTGTCTGAAACAAAAGGGTTATTTTGAAGTTAAGAATGTCAACATTGGGGGGGGGGGGCAGGGAAAGGGGATGAGGGCATGAGCTCAGTACCTAGAAGGCATGTAAAAAGCCAGGCACAGTGGTAAATACCTGTCAGTCCAGTGCTGGGAGGATGGAAACCAGCCTAGCCTAATCAGTGAGCCCAGGTCCCAGTGAAAAAGCTGGTCTCAAAAAACAAGGCTTACAGCTCCCGAGGAATGACACCCAAGGTTCTCTGGCCTTCAAGAACTTGTATACTTGAGCATGCACATGTGCACGCACACACTCGCGCACACACGAACGCACACGCGCACGCACACGCACACACATGGGTCTCCAAGCAAGATGATCATATATGTGTGTGCTGAATGATGGTGTTAGCCCTCTTGCTGCTGCTACATGTCAGCTTACAGTCCAAGTTTACTCTCCTCCCAGCTGTATATAAAGCATACTCTTAAATACACTTAAATCAACCTGAAGTCACTGGGTTAAATGCGACAAGATAAGCAGAAGCTGGGAAATGGAAGCACCTGTCTGCAGCACAGATGTGGCTGGTGCCACTTCTGACTCTGGGAAACAAGTTAGAGAAGCTGAGCGCTCACGTCTTCCCACTTTAAGTTAGGGGCCTTTTGTTGTTGTTTACTAGTTCTTTCTATTTTTTTCTAAGATAGACTATCCTTGAAGCTATTGTATAGGCAAGGATGATTGTGAATTTGGATCCTCCTGCCTCCACCCTGGAGTGCTGGGATTACATTACATGTCACCATGCCTATGTGGTGTTTATGTGGTATCAGGGATCAAACCCAAGGCTTTGGGAATTCTAGGCAGGCACCACACCAACTGAGCCACATCCCTAGCCCCCAGTGACCTTCTTTATTTTTGCCGTTGTTTATTTTTCACTTTATTGGAATAGGGTCTCACTCTCTAGCAAAGCGAGCCTGAAACCTGCTGTACAGCCCAGCCTGGCCTCTGCTTCCCCAGTGGGGTTTATACTTCTGATTTAAATTAATATTAAAGTCTCTTATTACTACTAATAAATAAAAATAGTAAACTATTTCAATAGTTTACTTATTAAGACTATTTGTTGGTTATTATACAAACAATATTTTGTGTGCTATACTTGAGAGGTATGAAACAACTAATATAGTTCCCTTGATTTGAAGGCACTTTTGTTTGTGTTTCTGAAATTAGGACTTATCTTATAATTAATATATTCATTTACTGTAATTTCTACATTAAAAACCAGCATTAAACTGAAGAGCCCTGTAGTCAATAGTCCTGTAACTGGTGAGTTTGCACGTCATTATAATATTTCTGCTTTTCAGTAAGGATAGTGGAGGTCCAGACAGATAAATAACTTGGTTCATGGCACACAACCTGTAAGAGTCTGAGTTGTAAGTAGTTGAGTTGATGTCAAAACCCAACTACTTGAAAGCCTGCAATCTTCCTATCCTAAATGACTCAAGTACACGACACCTTATGGCCTTCTAGGGAAAAAGGAAAAATCATTTTCTATAATTAATTTGGAAGAAATCACTTTTCAAAATGTTCTGCTAAACACTTGGGAGTGAGGGGCTAGCAAGGAATTTAAGACAACTTAGACCACTCTTAACTAGCTGAGACAGAAGCCAGCTGTAGGTGTTCATAAACGAGCCAGCACTATCTCAAGACAGTGTGGAAGCTGAGATAACATACATATAGAAAAGCACAATACTGATCAAAGGGAATGATGCTATTTTGTTTTTAAAAAATGAAACTTGCCGGGGCGGTGGTGGTACACGCCTTTAATCCCAGCACTCGGGAGGCAGAGCCAGGCGGATCTCTGTGAGTTCGAGGCCCAGCTTGGACTACCAAGTGAGTTCCAGGAAAGGCGCAAAGCTACACAGAGAAACCCTGTCTCGAAAAAAAAAAAAAAAAAAAAATGAAATTTAATGCAGGCTCCACAGGGGCATATAATTTCAGCAAATACTAAGGCATCAGGAAACAGACACCTCTCTTGTAATCAGGGGCAAATATGAAGACACTCCATCACTGGGAAGTACCTGATAGGGAGAAACTATGGACAGCCAAGTAGTGAGTCTTAGCACACTTGCTGTGTTCTGTTATCCAAACTAGAGAAACAGCACTTTAAAGTTTCTAGTTTTAAAGCATCCCATCACACAAAAGTGATCTACAAAGGAGGAGGAATATATCTTTAGTTACTTCAAATTGTGAATGTACAATTCTAAATCAATTATCCCACAATTTCTCTGAGCTGACACAGATGGAGTGCCTAAGGAGAGGCGGCTCCTGCAGAAACTGTGAGAGCACACCTTCTGTGCTTTTCCATCTTTCTGCATGGTTTCTACTAGGTTTGCCACAAATCTGCATCCGAGGGGGCTGAGGCATCCATACTTGAGGTGTGACACAAATGATGTCTCTAGTCAGTTCCCTGCTTTTAATATTGCTGTATCTGTAGCTTATTAGAAAGGCTTTTGATGTTGATTATTCTACCAATCTGGCTACAAGTGAGCAAGATTTCACAAGACGGCTCAAAGAGTCTGTTTCAAACGCGTTCTCATAAAATGATTTACAGCCAACACTCCTCATGCACACACATTACCCAACATGCCACAAGGTACAAGGTGCACAACAGCACTCTGCCAAAACATAATTATCAAAGCAAGTAATTGAAAACAGTATGCAATTCAGGCTGTGCTCTAGAACCATGTTCTTACAACCAACTGCTGCAGGTTGTCTCTACTAGGATGCCTGAAAAGCACCTCAAGATTTAACAACCACAATCTACACCTCAAACCATACGGCAAGCCCCTCTAAACATTCCCACTTTCATAAAGGCCTCTGTCAGTCACTCCTGCAAAACAATGCTATCCTTGAGTCCACTTTCCTTTATCAGCTCACCTTCTGAGTCCATTTAGTGACAATCCTGTCCACACTAACTGCCAAACCTATCACAGCCACCTCGATCCAAACCATCATCTTTCTGGCCTCCTAATTTCTCTCTCTCTGATTCCAGTACCCAGCACTTCCCAACAAACCAACTCCACTCCTCAGAGTAGGCAGTCATCTTTCAGTGTCTGGTTCAAATCCTCCCAGGTGTCACTGGTGCTCTCAAAGAAAAGTTCAAAGGTAGAGAGCATTTGCCAAGCATGTGCAATGCCCTAGGGCCCTAGGTTGGATCGATCCTTAGCAGCGCAAAAAATTCAAATTTCAGCCTCTTACCATGAACTACAAGGCCCTCTATGATCCAGCCCTAATCTACCTTCCCCGCTTTGCTCTCCAGTGTGCACCCCTGGTTAACTCCCTGTCTTCATCTACCAGGCTTCACAACTTCAGTTGGCTCTTTCTATTCCCAGTTTTTGCCCCATCTTCCAAGTTTATTATTCCTACTTTCTGGAAGGTGAGGTCCAAAGCCAGATCCAACCAAAGACATTCTCGAAGTGTCCTCTTAGACTTTTCAGAAACACCGGTACCTTAAATCATTCTCCTTAACCACGTGCCTCCCTCTGTTTTTTTTTATAGGATCAGAACCTCTGTCTAATTCACTATTGTAGTAAGTGCCCAGAAAATAGCAAGCCTCCACTTACTTCCATGAACTCGAGCAACATATAAGCAGCTGCAATGGGCCCAGCACTGGTCTAGGTATCAAAGGCAGGTGGTAAAGACCCTACCAACAGATGGCATAGAGCAGGGAGAAGAGAAGGCAAGGGAAACAGAGCAAAGGAGGATGGAGATTCAATCAGATGGAGAGCAATCAGAGAAGGCCTTAAGTAAACTGGCATTTGGGCAGAGTCATGAAGGAGACACAGAGGTAAATGAGTGAGCCATGATTATCTTCCTCAGTAGAGGAAGAACATGTACAAAAGCCCCGGGGTAGACTTGGGTCAACAGCAAGCAGGCAAGGATTTTCCTCATCAAATTTCAGATACTGGAGGATTCCAGGGAGACTGACAGGACGTGACCCACGTTTTAACAGGACCACTCTAGCCTGCCCACTGAGAACAGAAAGAGCAAAGCTGGCATGGTAACAGCTTGCAATGGAGAAAGAGAAAGACCTGTCTGTATTCTGGATATACAGTTGAGGTAGGATCAAAAGGGCCTTCTTAATAGATTGTCAAGGGGCTGTACAAGGTATGTATCTCAATGGCAGAGCACGCGCCTAGCACATGCTATGCCCTGGATTTGAGTTCCAGCACTAGAAAAGAAAGTAAAGGCAAAAAACCCTCAGGGATGTCTCTATGACTGTCAGTTTAAACTCCTCTAGCAACGCATTTGCTATTTACTTCTTGGGCAAAGACAAAAAGGAGATTTGATTAGATGTCTACTGGTCACCAAGTGGTGATTTCCACCACTACACTAGAGATACCTGTGGATCTGACAATCTCCCATTCACGTATTTATGCCCTTGACTGGTAAGATCTGACTCCCATGTTTAGGGAGTGACTACAGAGGGATCCTATAGGTCAGGAAAATGAGAAATCAGCAAAGGAGACTACAAAATAACAGCCAGAGAAGAGCAGAAAGAGAAGGCCAAGGAATGTGGTGAGATTCTTATCTAATCCTGGAATCTGAGCTTCCCCTGATTTATATCACAGAAACGATAAAAATAACCTCTAGGAAATTAATATTCTTTGGCCTAGAATGATAATCTTGAGTGTTTTCCTGAATGCTTAAGAAAACTGACACCTCCCGTCTCCTGAGTAGTTTCCTCATTCACTGATACATTTAACTAGTCTATGCCAGGTGCTGGATTAGGACCCGCAGAAAATACAGATAAATTCACACTTTTTGTTTTAAATCTCTGGCCTTAAACCACTCCTATAAGGCGGAGAGAAAAGCTGTAAACATGCAAACCACCCATCTAGAAGTCTGTCAAGTAGACACCACGGATTAAGATGGCATCACCACGTTGGGGATGGAGGGAGAGCAGAGGACATTAAGGCAGGTGGGCCCAATCTGCCAACAGCATGGTAACATCACTAACTTACCTTTTCACTATTTCCTTCAGAGTGCGGAAGGCGGGAAGCACAATCTTGCCAGACAGGTATCGTGAGTCACTTTCCCAGCACACCAAAATGCGACTCTTAAGTTATCCAGGCCTTAGCTCAGAACCTCAGGACCTCCCGAGACCCAAAGGACCCCGCCTTAAACCCCTGGAGCCGGACGCACTACAGATCCCACCAGCCCTAGCGCGCCCCGCAGCCCACCGAACCAGCCCTGCCGCCGCGGGGACACCTGGGGGCTGTAGTCCCCACTGCCCGACGCCAGTTAACTACCTGGAAGCGATAGAGGAAGGCTTCGGGCCAGAGGAAGAAGTAGGCCGGGCTGATAATACCGAGCTTGCCGATCAAAGGGACCGCGACGGTGGCAGCAAACCAGTAGCGCGTGATGGCCGGGATGCTCCTGAACCAGTCCCCGATGTCCGACATGGTCACCCGTCAGGTGGTCGGCTGCGCAGCGCCGCGCGTCCTCCCGTGCCCACCCCGCGCTCCTCGGCCGGCTCGGCCAGGGAAAGTAGGGACGCAGCCGCGGTGCAGGAGGCGGAGACCGACGGACGTGGCGCCACCGAATTCGGACAAGCGAGGCAGCGCTCGCCAGAAAAACTTCCCCTTCCGGTGGCCGCGGACCACGTGACCAGAAATGCCCTCGCGGCTTAAAGGGCCAGTGTCGTTTTTTTAAGCGCTCGACGTCCTGGGGTGGGGCCAACTGGGACAGGCGGGGCGGCGACGACGTGTCCAGTGGGAAACAGTGGTTGCCCAGAGCAACGGCAAGAATTTCGAGCCAGTGGGGAGGTCACATGCCCTTCACCTAGTTCTCGCTGGTTGTAATCCGAGTGGGTGTCTCTTGGAGAGTGTTTATTTAAAGGGAAAGGAGGAGGTAAAGTGGAGAGTTCCCGTTTGGTCACACCGTGGGCAATTTGCTCACAACTTCAGGCAGGTGTCTGGACATTGCAGAGTGCGGCTGTCACACGGTCGTGGTACCTGGACGTTACAGTCTCAGGGTAGACAGTTGAGTAATGAAAAGAATTTCAGAGAAGGATATGGAAAAAAAAAATATTAAGATGCTGGTGTAGAGGGCAGCGGAGGACTGGAAAATCTTGAGACGATTTGAGACCGATTTAAGAATGGGCATATCCAAGAGGTGGCCTTCTGAGTGGAGTGGTTGGACAAAAATCTAGGGAAAGGATTTTTCATAAAGAGAAAAGACTGCTTTTAACAGGAGTGCAAAGGGAACTGGAAGGGGGTTTGGCCTTGACTTTTAATCTGGTTCGTTGACGGGCTTCAAATTAGCTACAGATAAAGATGATTGCTTTGAAAAAACAATCGGTGGAAAGATAGCGATTTCACTGGAACTTTTATTCTGTTTTGTTGCTGTTGTTTTGGAGCTTTAGGGTCGGTAAAAACCTTCCATAGAGAACACAGCTGTAAACTGACCTGTAGGGAACAAAATATTTGAACTTACTGCAACAAGAGAGATTGCTCACCAAAGAAACCTGGACCCATCTCACTAAACAAAAGCATCATTATTGGATGGTAGAAAAAGAGGGGAGTGTTGGCAAAAACTAGAAGAAGCAGTGCTTTGTAGATTCAAAACAACTCAGAACAGAGCTGGGTGTAATGTTTGATTAGCATCAGGCCTGGACCTAAAATAAGAAGCAGACTCAGTAAGGGGGGGAAAAAAATCCTCAAACTTAAAATAAATGTGGAATTTGGGGTGTGAAAAATTATTATTTAACTTTGTAAATTAATTGAAAATCTTAGGTCCAAGTGGCCCAGATGGCTCACATCCTCCAGACAAAGATGTACATTGATGCATTTCCACAGTTTCCATTGTTACATTATTTAAAATTGTTTTGGTCACTACTCTTTTGAGTGTTAAGAAATGTGCATTAGCCAGGCGGTGGTGGCGCACGCCTTTAGTCCCAGCCCTTGGGAGGCAGAGGCAGGCGGATCTCTGTGAGTTCGAGGCCAACCTGGTCTGCAGAGTGAGCTCCAGGACAGGCTCCAAAGCTACATAGAGAAGCCCTGTCTCGAAAAACCAAAAAACAACACATTTTACAAGACAGAAAGGTGCTAAGTATTTCACAGTTTAATGAGAGGATACAAAATTTGGAATTCTAAAGAATCTCAAGTAAGAAAAGTCTGTGGAGAAACTTCTTCATACATAGTCAGGAGAGTTCAAATGGCACAACCTTGCAAGAAAAATCACTGTCCCTGCCTCTTCCTATCCCCAGCACTGTCGTTTTAAATAAGGTATAAGGAATTAAGGAATAAGGAAAACTGGTTATCCAACATGGCTATGGAAAATTCCACTAATCATCAATACATGTACACGAGAAAAGGACAAAAATGTCATGTAGCCAAAATCCAGGCTGTGTTCCCTGACTCACTGAGTAAGTGAGCTGGACTTGACTGCTGGCTTTAGAAACACTAGAAGGTTTTTGTTGATGTTTGTTTGTTTATTTGTTTGTTTGTTTGTTTGTTTCAAGACAGGGTATCTCTGTGTAGCTCTGGCTGTCCTGGAACTCACTCTGTAGCCCAGGCTGGCTTCAGACTCACAGAGGTCCACCTTCCTGTACCTCCCGAGTGCTGGGATCAAAGGCGTGCGCCACCACCGCCTGACTTAGAAACACCTAAGTTTATACTGTGACAAAACCACTTCTTAGCAATATCATCATGTGGAAAGCACTTAGCCTCTCAGGCCTTTGACTTCCTCACCTGTAATGGCACCAGTCATCAGACTCCTCAAGCTCCAGCATCCACATAAAAGCCCGAGAGTCCAAGGGAGGTGTGGTGGGATGGGTGTGCAATCCCAACACTCGGGAAGCTTGAGAGCAAGAGTTTCAGGCCACCCTGAGCTGCGTAGCAAGACTCTGTCTCAAAAACTCAGAAGGATAAAAGAGAAGAAGAGGCTGGGGAGATGGCTCAGTTAAGAACACTGTTGCCCCTGCAGAGGACCTGGGTTCTATTCCAGCACGCACACGGTGACTTAGAACCACCCATGACCCTGGCTCCAGTGGTCTACTGCCACTTTCTCCCTTCTCCAGGCACTGGACATGCATATGGTGCCCACACACCTGTGCAGGCAAAACCCTCATGTGCATAAAAGTCATTTTAGAAGCACTTTTAAAATAAAAATCCATTTCCTATTGTTTCTCTCAAAACCAAAAATCAGGAAAAAAAAAAAATGGAGAGGCCAACAGTCAAGAGCACAAGACTGGACAGAACTGAAGTTCTGTATTGTGCAGCTCTCTGGTGCTGGCAGACAGGGGGCTGGTGACTCAAAGATTCTGTCACATATAGGAACACTGTCCCAGCAGGATGCCTGACACATAATGGCATGTTTCTTTAAGAAGTTCACGGCATATTGCCAGCATGGAATTAACCCCCGTGTTAAATAACAGGTTGACTAGCCTCACCTTGCAAAGGAAGAATCTGTGGCAAGAATCGGGACATATCACTGCCATTCCCAGCAGAACCAGTCCTGTCTTTTAGTCACAGCTTTGGAAAATTTCCAAACTTTGACACTCTGGACTAGGGGGAAAAGGATCTACTGAGCAGTATATGAAGTATGTATTTATTATTCTTGATGCCAGTGAATTGTGTGCATGCACATAAACTTGTGCATGCATGCATGCATGCAATGTATTGTAAAAACCTGTTAAAAAGCAGCCTGAATTCCATTCTTTCTTCTGTTGTTTGCTAATTGTGTGGTGTGGACAATTCACGAAACTGACTCATCCTAACGGCACCTACACTAGGGTTGTTTGCTCTGAGAGCCTACTGTATACCAAGTTCTGTGCTTGCACTTTGCATAGAGCATCTCACTTAACATATTAAAGCCCATAGATGGGTACTATAATTATGCAAACTGAAAAGCAGGTGAAAGTTCTTCAAAGTCACATACAGCTCAGTTGTCATCAAATCCATAAAGGGAGGCACAGCAACTTACACTTATAAACTCAACCATTGAGAGGCTGAGGCAGAAGAACTGTGTGAGTTCAAGGCTACCCTGAAACCTTATCTCAAAAGGCCCAAAACAGGGAGCCATCGAGGTGGCTCAGGGGTTAAAATCACTTGCTGCCAAGTCGACGGCCTGAGTTGGACCCCTGGAACCCCATGTGGTAAAAGGAGAGAACTGACACCTACCAGTTGTCTTCTGACCTCATGTGTGTGTCATGGCTTACGCACACGCACACACAGACATATGCACAAATAAACATAAAAATTTTAAATGTAAATGAAAAATTTAAAAATCCACTTAAATCCAACTAGACAGCCCATTTTCTCACTACTGTGCCTTTCCTCCAAGATAAATGGAAAGACTCAATAAAGTACAAAGTATCTGACAGGTCCTAGGTTTGTTCTGCTAGGCAAAAGACCTGGATACAGGAGGCATTCGGTGCTTAGCAGATCAATGGGCCGGACTGTCTGGAACAAAGAGTATGTAGAAAGTATTGGGAAGAAAATAAGCTGAGTTTGGCAGGATACAACTGTAATTCCAGTACTCCGGATGCTGAGGCAGGAGGATCACAAGTGTGAGAACAGCCTGGACTATAGAGTGAAAATCTATCTCAAATGAAAAAAAAGAAAAAGAAAAGAAAAAGAGTGGGGTATGTTGGTGTAAACTTTTAATCCCAGCACTCAAAAGGCAGAGGCAGAGAGCTCTCTGTGAGTTTGAAGCCAGCCTGGTCTAGTACCAGGGTCCAGATCAGCTAGGGCTGCACAGTCAGACCCTGTCTCAAAGAAAAAAAAAGCAAAAATAAATAAGCTTAACATTTGACTTCTTTTAAACAATCCCTGCAAGTCAAAAGAATCAGAATAACACCAATCTAAGCAATAATTACTGATACTCATCAACCCATAGTTTGCATTCCTAATTAAAACAACAATTACCAACACTCTTCAGGTATGTACTGGAGAAGTCCTATGTGTATCTGAAGTGTCTCTATCAAGTCAAAAACTATTCAAGCTACTGTGAGACTTAGAATGTGAGGTGGATTTGAAGGCAGAGGACTCTATGGGCCTTGCTTGGATTTAAATGATTAACTGTGATATAGAGATTCATTTAGACTTAAGCCCTTCAGTTGGAAGTTGGAAACACACTTGAAGAAAGGAACATTAGACAAAGTTCTGATCCTTGCAAAGATTTGATGCCTCTTCCCATCTCCATCAGGAACCAGCTATGAACAAAAACGGAAATAAGACTATGAGATTTTGTGGTTTAAAACTATAGGGGTGAGAGAGTATGTTCGGTGTGGATTTAGAATTCCGGTACTGAAGAAGCTGAAATAGAAGAATTCAAGACCAGTCTGGACTATATTGTGAGACCCTGCCTCAAAAGGGATGGTAAGGGGAGAGATTTATTGGGAAGGAACAGTGGATTTGAAGAAGAGCTGGCAGAGGAGGACTCCCGAGAAGGGACAAATAACAAAAATTATATTATCTTGTAGCACACACACACACACACACACACACACACACACACACACACACACACAGTGTTGTTTTTTATTTTCATTTAACTTACATAGAGTCTTTTTCTGTTTCTACAAAGTCTTACTAGTTATATCTATCATTTTGATGGCTAATTTTCTACTGCTGATGTGGTATGATCTGTGACCATTTTTCGACTTTTGAAACTTATTTTTCAATACTATGAATGACTCTACAATGAGTATCTTTATATACATTTTTGCACACCAATAACTTTTTACTAACAGCTAGAATTCATTGCGTCTTTTGATTGGCACTGAGCTATGCCCCTCCTGGGCCTGGTCTCAGTGAGTCTTCACAGCAGCCAGGTACTTTAATTTCATTCATAAATGCAGAAGGAGTTGCAGAGAAGTTAAGCAGCAGTTGGGTGTGGTGATGCACACCCGTGGTCACAACAGTCAAGAGGGTGAGATGAAAGAGGTGGAGTTTGAGGTTAAACTAATGTAGGATATACAGCGAGTTCAAGGCCAACCTACACTACAAACATACTGAGGCCCTGTGTGTGGAACAGGGAAGTGTACGACTTCATGCTTAGACAACGTGATGCTGATATGGATATTCAGCAATGCCAAGAGGGAATGGTGAGCATCAGGGGTTATGAGTCAGCACAGAACGGCTGACACCAGATATCTGGGGAATCCCAAGACTAGACAGTGATGGATTCTGTTATAGAAAAATTTTTTGCAACATGCCACTCTCATTTTAGTTCTGTATAAACATGTCCTTGAGATAAATGTGTAGATGATGAGGGGGTCCCTTTTCTGCAGGAAGTAATGCAGTGGAGAG
Source organism: Peromyscus californicus insignis (assembly GCF_007827085.1). Taxonomy (NCBI): domain Eukaryota; kingdom Metazoa; phylum Chordata; class Mammalia; order Rodentia; family Cricetidae; genus Peromyscus; species Peromyscus californicus. The sequence continues at coordinate 23,945,994 of NW_026294503.1, forward strand.
GCTTCTGCTCCATCTCCATACATTCTTACATTTTCCAGCTCCTCCAGACCCCCAATCCCTGGCCCCACAGCTCAAATCCATCACCCTATCTCAAAAAAAAAACAACCCACATATTTAAACTGCCATGTGCTATTGAGAACATACACAATACTTAAACCATGATCTATTAAAGCCAATGGTGGTACTCATTCATTCATTTATTCATTTAATAATTTTCTTTCAAAGTGTGCTGTGTACAAAGCACTCCTCTGGGTAGTTAACCAACTTGACAATTACTTCTATCCTTCGGAGCTTCCTTTCTACAACAGGCAGAGGTAATTGAAAGGGATAAAAGTGTTTAACAGATGAAGTGATGGATGAAGCTGAGAAAAAGACAAATAGGAGGAGGTTTTCACTCATCAGAAAAGGCTTCACGGGCTGGGTGGTGGTGGCGCACACCTTTAATCCCAGCACTCGAGAGGCAGAGCCAGGCGGATCTCTGTGAGTTTGAAGCCAGCCTGGTCTACAGAGCAAGATCCAGGACAGGCACCAAAACTACTCAGAGAAACCCTGTCTTGAAAAACCAAAAAAAAAAAAAAAAAAAAAAAAAGTAAAAGAAAGAAAAGACTTCACGGAGATATTGTAGCAAAACCTCAAGATGGTGAAAGAACAGACTGCCTGGATATCTGGGGGAAAGCAGATCTGTTAGAGGAATAGCAAAGGCTGGCAGGAACATGAGGAAGGGAGTCTTTCTTGAAAGCCATTAACATGACCAAAGTGGCTGAGCAGATGAGGAGAGGGAATAAGAGTCAGGAAGGGCCATATAGACAGTTCAGAATAGCATGAGCTGTGTAAGGAAACCCTGTCTGGATATTAGAAACAAAACCATAACAGTATACAAATAAATACTGTACAAGGAATCAGATACAAAGTTATTTATTGTTGCATTATTCATAATTGCAACATACAGAAACTAAACGTGCATGTGTAGAAGATGATTGGTTGAATCAACTAATATTTGGGATAGCATGCAGCTGCAAACAAAGATGAAGGGGACTTCTTTTGTGAGTACATGTGACTGCCAATAGTCCTGGCAAGTTAGAAGAAAAAGGTTCAAATTATAAACTTTACTTTTCATGCAAAGAAATAGAGAAAAAAGAGTATGCACAAAGATTTCAAAGTACTGGAAGGTGCTGTGCAAGGATGGTGAGGGAAAGCAGCCATCAACAATCTTACCGAGCTGTGACCTCTGTGACCTGCAACAACCAGTGTAGCAAAATATTACCCACGGATACAACAGTGGCAAGACTGTTAAAGGAGTAGCCAATGCTTTCTGGTTGGATTCAATGACCACTTCACTGAAAGAAACACAAGTCCGTGGGGCTTGAGAGATGGCTCAGCAGTTAAGAGTACTAGATATTCTTCCAAAGGAACCAGGTTCAATTACCAGCAACCACATGGCAGCTCACAACTGTCTGTAACTCCAGTTCCAGGTGATCTGACACTATTACACAGACATACATGCAAGCGAAACACCAATGCATGTAAAAATATAAATAAATAATAAGAAAACAAACAGGTTTCTGTTTGGGTCCTGAAAAAGTCCCACAAAGACCGCCATCTATGTATGCAATCGACAAGATCGTTTATTATTCCAGTATGCTAGGGTTGACCATCCCACACAATGGTAAAACGGTGATGACCCCAAGAGGCCTTGCAGGCTTCTTTTAAGCACAGCTAAGGGGAGTTCCTAAGGGGCAGTTAGGTCATTTCATATATGATTGGCTTAAGCAAGTGGCAATCATATTCGTACATTCTAATTGGATAGTGCTAGTCAGGGTCTAGTTAAGGCTACAGCTTTTTCGTTTTGGGGCAGGCCTGAACAAGTCCCACACTCTGTCCTTATTTGGTTATCACCTATCACCTTGAGCTGCTGTGGCTCAGGCCTGGTACTACATGTACCAGGCCTCCTTATCCTCGCTGTCGGGGGTGTTGGAGACTGATTGTCCTTTGTTTGTGGCTCTCTCAGAAACTGCTTGCTCAGTCTCAGGAAACTAAAATTGAGGCCTTATATCTAAGAGAAGACTGAGCAGCCTGTTATGGCATCTGTTCGGTACTCTCAGTTTCTAAGGGATAATAATAAAACAAAATAAAATATAGTGAGATAAAACAAAAACCACATTGTAATTGGACAAAACAAACACAAGGAAAAGAGCCCAAGAGAAGGCACAAGAAACAGAGACCCACCCATTTATATACTCAGGAATCCCATGAAAACACTAAACTGGAAAACATAATATGTGTGCAAAGGACCTGTAGGATAAAAAAGAGAAGAAAAATATAAGTAAAATAAAATAATAATAATAAGAAAAAGAAACACAAGCCTGGTACTAGATTCAGGCCAAGAATCCATGATTGGGGAGCTCCCAGCCCCAAGGGATGAACATACACATACACTATGTCCATTCGCTAAATGGACATAGTATCAAACCAGGAAATGGGACTAGGCTGGCCCATACACAAAGTTCCAGGACAGTCAGGGATATATAAGGAGTTGGCCTCAAAACAAAACAAAAAACCCCACTTGTTTATTGTCAGTCTAACTAGAAAGTAAGCTCTATGCAAGTGCATCATTGTTTCATTCACTGCTACAGCCCAGTGAGCAGCTCTTGTACACAGCAGCAGCTCAATGAACAACTATTAGCTAATGAATGAATATCCACTCCGTCAAAGCCCAGCACAGGTAACCTTCGTACCATAAGGAATCAGCTTGTTCAAGTGGAGAAGAGAGAAAAGCGTAGCACTAAGAAAGTCAGGGTTAGGGGAAATGAGGTAATTGGAGATGTTGTAGTGAACACTCCAAGCACAGACTCGTTTAGTCACAGGATCTTATTGCTGTTGATGTGCAAACGTGCATATGCCTGACTGGCAAGGCATCTGAGCTCAGAATGCCACATCTGTCGTGTTTGTTTGAACGCAATCCAAATAGGCCGAACGCACATTTAGAGAGCTCGGAGATGGTTTTATGTTTGGTCCATGCTGTCAGAAGCGATAGGGGGAAATGTGTTGGGAAGAAAACGTGTATATAAGCAACAGTCAGTGCTGTGCCTGTGTGAGGTTGCACCCAGAGTGCCTCAGTGGGGTCGCTGCTGACAGTTTGGCTTGGCTTGTTCTTTGGGAGGCTCTGACCGATGCACTGGGGCCTCCACTTGGTTAGCAGCATCCCCAGACCACCACAAACAACACCTTTCCCCAATTCTGACAACTGGAGTGTCGCAGGTCTTTGTCAAATGTCCTGTGAGTGGATGGGGTAAAAATCACCCCAACTGAGAAGCCCTGGATTCTATGTGACACTGTTGATGCTTATCCGCTCCTCTCCTCCTTTTGCAGCTGCGTATTTATTTCAGCACACACACACACCCACACACACACACACACACACACCCCTAAGACATCCCCCATCCAATACAAGATGACTCATTCCTTTGCATACTCCTTCCAGATGTGCCCCCTGGAATTTCCTGCTGCCACACGTGGAAAACTGCTGTATGAAGAAACTTTAATCAAGTGTATCTTGGCCAGGCCTGGTGGCTCACATCTCTAATCCTAGGACCTAGGGGCTAAGGCAGGAGAAACACCCAGAGCAAGACCCAGTCCCAAAGAAAGCATCTCCTTGAATTCTTGCGCTTCCTCAGTTCATCGTTACCTTGACCATGGGCTTCTGCAGCATTACCTATTGTAACGTCCCTTTCTTAGAAGCCAGTACCACACAAAAATGCTAAGGGTAGACTGCTGAATGGTGAAAGGCCCCATGAAGAGAGGCATGGGTGGATTAAAAAAAAAAAAAAAAAAAAACCATCTCCGATGTTCTAGCCCCAGCTGAGCTTCAAATGAAATGCAGTCGTGAATGACCATGGCTGTACCATGTAGATCAGAAGTGTTCGGCTAAGCACAGATACACGAAAGGGTGAGGAACAGAAAATTATTGTTTTTTGAGGCACTAAGTTTTGAGGTGGTTTGTTATAGAGTAGGAAACAGCTGAACAAAGTGACCAAATGCCTCAGTGAGTGAGGAAAGCAGTGTGTGAGACCGCTCCTACCAGCTTGTGAGAGCTAATACCATATTCTCAGGGATGCTCCGAGTCAGTGATTAAACATAACTGTTATTAAAAACCAAATGACACAAGATTACATTAAAATGTAGGTTTTGGAGGTAACAAATATGTCTCGATTAGTATGCCACATTTCATTATCTGTAAGCTTGAGGTTATCTTATGTACGACATTATCTTTTTTGCAGTGCAACTCTGTAGTCAGGGACCATTTCGCTAACTGGTCAAGGTAGGAGTATTTACACCACAGAATTGCCAAACTATAGATGCCATAGTGTGGGTTTTTTCTTTAGCCCAGAGAGCCAGCTGCTGAACATTTTCAGCGTGGTACCCTCTTTAGAAGGACTTTAATAATGCCCATATGCTAGACACTGTTCTGAATCATTCCCAATTCCAAGTTAAATACTGTTATCTTAATTTTACAGATGAAATAATCAAGACACAGAGACATTAAATTCTTTGCCCAATGTTAGAGTCCTTATAAACAGTGGACTCAAAGAATATGGGTATCCTGAGTCCCATGTCTTTCAGTTTCTAATCCATATTTTCAAAATATCTGCTTGAGGTGTAAGCTCTAGTCAGTGTAAGTTTACTGGTAGAAGAACTGGGCAGAGGGGAGAATGAATGAGAGATTTCTACTTAACATATGGTGTAAATACGAGATTCCATGGGATTTAATTTAAAAAAAAAGCCCTAAGGAAATGAAAAAGAGAAAATCCACACCGGGCACAGATGTCTGTCAATGTAGATTCCATTAGCCCATCCTTGCCCTCATACCTATTTCTTTGCATAGGATTCTCTTGCAGGGTTAGTTAGGGGGTCTCAGCTGCTGGAATTGGACTCCGCTGACAAAGACCACACCCTCCTAAGGTCAGTCAGTTAAATCAAATACTTCATCGTATAGCCTATCTTTCACTTTCCTCACTCGAAAGTGTTTGCAGTATTTCCCACACTCAGCAGTACATAAGAAAAAAAGAAAGAAAAATAGAACCAGGGAGGCGGCTCAGTCTATAAAGCACTTGCCTCGCCAGGATGTTGACCTGCTTCCAGTCCCCAGGACCCGTGCAGAAAAGCTGAGCACAGTGATACACGCTTGAGGTTGATCTCTACCCCCCACCACGTGCATGTGCAAGCATGAATGCACGCGCGCGCGCACACACACACACACACACACACACACACACACACACACACACACGGACACCTTCCCTCAGTCCTTCAGGAAGATGAATTTGACCACTGAGGAAGGCCACATAGAAAATGAGAGATCCCGAAAAGCAGTTGAGATGTGACAACATTTGAGAAGGGGTGATGGGTCGAGCTTTCTTCTAGGCCATCCTGATGTGGGCAGATGGCTCCTCTGCACACAGTCCTCTGACTTGGGCACCAGAGGAAAGATGCTGTACCACCCCAGAGCAGTTTCCTCGGTAATAAATGTTTCCCTCAATCAGCGCGTCTTCCTTCCTCACAGCAATTACAGGAGCCCCACTTCTGGTTTACTAGCGTCCTGTCACGCTTGATTGATGGCTTGCCCTTCTGAGCCCACAGATGCACTTAGAAGCCTGTGAATCAGGCTAATTATTCAGTGCTGTAGGAAACAGTCCCAGCATCCTGGCTTCATAGCCACGTGCCCGAGGAAGTCTTCAAATAGGCTGCTACTGCAGAATATAATGTTGAAGGTTTGGGTTTGACCGATAGAATTTTCCTGAGCTGGTTGGTGCATACTAACGCCTGCAGTAACACAGTTAGAGGGTCATTCCTCTGACTTGCAAACAGCTTTTTAAATCCCCCTGCCAATAACTGGGGAATCCTAAAATTATGCCCCCTTATGATGGAGTATTATGCAGTGTGGCTAAAGCTCCTGTCACTAGGCTGTCCTGGCATTTAGAACAGCTTTAAATGTGACAGAGGCTAGTAACTCCAGACACTCCTTCTCTCTGGCTCTGGGAAAGGCTGTGAAGACTGGAAACTTCAGGCACAGCTCATTCTTTCATAGACTAGGAGGCTTCACTCTCTGGTCTTCTCCCCTCCCCCCCCCCCTTTTTTTTGGTCAGGGGTCCTTTTAAAAACCCCAATCAACTGAACGTGGTGGCACATGCCTTGAATCGCAACACTTGGGAGACAGAGACAAGTAGATCTCTGAGTTCATGGCCAGCCTGGTCTACAGGGCAAGTTCCAGGACAGCTAGGGCTGTGCAGAGAAACAAAGCCTGCTCTGGAAAACAGAACAAACAACCACAAAAAACCCAATCTATGTCAGCATAGATTTTTTTTAATTATTGTTTTTTTATTGTGTGTGAACATGAACTTGCTGCCTGTGGAGATCAGCGTCACATTTCTGCCCCCTCCTGGGACATTGGACTGTTTCAGCTGTAAGGGCCAAATCCTTCCCATTCTACATGAAATGTCACCCTTGCTTGCTTCATGTATGTTTTATGAGAACACCTAGGCATGGATATTTATTCAAGCAGCTTGGAGTATATTTCTCTTTTCTCCTGTTCTGACTCATATAAAAGAAGTGAGGAAATGCCCCACGTCATAGTTTACCTACAATGGCTTCTGCCTTTTCCCTCCCTCTCCCAAGGTCACATAGCTGAGTCATCAACCGGATGCAAAGCATTGCCTGGGTTTGCATCAGCTGGCAGCAGGACCTAGGCCTTGTACTGATGAAACACAACTGTTTATTTTGCAACGTCAGCCTTCCTAAACAATATATCAATGTCATCTGGTTGTTGCCTGATTACAGTCCCTGTTCAGTGGCTGCCTGGGCCAACTCCCTATCCCCTTTGGACTTAACTGGGAACCACAGTTCCTCCCCTCCCCCACCTTTTCCTATCTCAAAGCCTCGAACTCTTTACTTTTACTTTTGTGTATATGTGTGTGTGTGTGTGATGTATGCACACATATGTGTGTGTTCTTGTTCATGTGTATGAGTGTGGGTATATGTGTGCCACAGTATGTGTATGTAGGTCAGAGGACGACCTCAGGAGTCAGTCTCTGCCTTCTATCTTGTTTGGGACAAGGTCTCCTTCTTGTTCACTGCTAAGTAAGCCCATGAGTTTCTGGGTATTCTCTGGTCTCCTCTTCCCGCTTCACCATAGGAGAAACTCATGCTGCCGTGCCCAGCTTTTCTGTTGGTTTTGGGCATCCAAGCTAAGGTCCTCACCCTTGCATAGCAAAAGGTTTGCCAGCTGAGCCATCTCCCCAGTCCCACCCTCAAATTCTATTAAGTGTCGTCTCCACTGCAGACCAAAGTGCATCTAGAAACAGGGATTGCCATGAGCTGCTTTCAGTGTCAGATTGAACATCATTAAATGGCAGCCTGCAGGCTTCTACTTTCTGACTTGGGCCGGTAATCCTGCTTCATTCTGCCATTTACTCAATAGTAACAATTGTTGCTGTCCTTGGGTTTTTTGTTTGTTTGTTTTTGGTTTTTGGAGACAGAGTTTCTCTGTGTAGTTTTGGTGCCTGTCCTGGATCTCGCTCTGTAGACCAGGTTCGCCTCGAACTCACAGAGATCCGCCTGCCTCTGCCTCTGAGTGCTGGGATTAAATTAAAGGTGTGTGCCACTGCCACCAGGCTCCTTGGTGGTTTTGACATGTGAAGTGTGAAAAGGCACCTTTGTCTGGATGGAGCTGAGGGTTCATAAGAGGAACAGAGTACTAGCTAGGTGGGTGTACTTTGTATGTGTGGGTATGTGCACATGTGTGCATGTGGAGGTCAGAGGTCAACATTAGCTGTCCTTCCTCAGAAGCCATCCACTTCAATTTTTTTTATTTTGAGGCAGCTTCTCTCAAACTCAAGAAGTAGGCTAGGCTAACTGGCTGTGGGGCCCCTCGGGGATCTGCCAGTCTCTACCTCTCCAGCACCGGGATTGTAAGTGTGCACCACCATGTCCAACCTTTTTGTGTATAGTCTGGGGGCTTTGAACTCAGCACAGCAAGCATATTACCAACTGAGCCATCACCCCAGACCCATAGGTAAAGGGTTTCTTAAATATGATTCCCAAAATCCCCTCCAAATTGAAAATATGATATGTTGATCTTCATTAATATCTTCTACTGTTTGGCAGACACTGGTTTAAGAAAACCTGGAAAAATAAGCCACAGACTGGAAAAATATTTGCAAAGCATATATATGTACAACAAAAAGCTTGTATTTAGGATATATGAATAACTCCCAAAGTGCAATAATAGAAATTCAAACGATCCAATTAAAAACACATAAAGGATTTGAACAGGTACTTAGCAAGAATACACGTAGAACACAAGTAATCACATGAAAAGATGCTGAACCTCATTTGCATTTTCAGAAGAAGGAATTAAAATCGCTGTGGGTACCGGGATATTCCCACAGTGGCCACAATGACAGATTCATTACAAATGTCGAGCACCTGAACTCCTGGGCTGAGGGCAGCAAAGGGAATGGCACAAGTATGCCGAACACATCTTCCTGTTTTCCTGAAAGCAAAACTGATGCCTGCCACATGAGGCGATGCTTCACTTTCAGGAGCACCCCCCAGAGAAACAAAAGGAACGTTCACAACAGCTTTACATGGAATAAGTAAAAACTGGAAACACGGCAGTGTTCACCAATGGGTAAACACGTTATATGGATACAATGAAACACCACTTAGCAATGAAAATGATGACCAACTAATATCCCAACAAAACATATGGATCTCTCTCTTTTCTTTTTTTAAACAATCTATTATGTATACAGTGTTCTATCTCCATGTACCCCTGCAGGTCAGAAGAGGGCACCAGATTTTATTACAGATGGTTGTGAGCTACCATGTGGTTGCTGGGAATTGAACTCAGGACCCCTGGACGAGCAGCCAGAGCTCTTAATCTCTGAGCCCAACAAATGGATCTCTTAATAAGACTTTCATACTCATGGTATATGAAAGAACCCAGTTGGAGGAGGAAAATGGGGGGTGTGTGATAAATAAGACTTCATGTATATAAGTTTCTAGAAAGTAATTAATGTAAGGAACAGATAAATCAGCAGTTGCTGTACACCAAGGAGAGAGTAAAAGATTACAAAGAAGATATAGGAGGAATTTTTACAGGGTTTCTTTGTGTAGATCTGGCTGTTCTGGAACTTGCTCTGTAGATCAGGCTGTCCTCAAACTCATAGAGATCTACCTGCCTCTGCCTCCTGTGTGCTGGAATTAAAGGCATGCACCACCACTGCCCTGCTAATATAGAGGGAATTTTTTTTTTTTTTTTTTTTTTTTTTTTGTTTTTCAAGACATGGTTTCTCTGTGTAGCTTTGCGCCTTTCCTGGAACTCACTTGGTAGCTCAGGCTGGCCTCGAACTCACAGAGATCCACCTGCCTCTGCCTCCCGATTGCTGGGATCAAAGGCGTGCGCCACCACCGCCCGGCTAGAGGGAAATTTTAAGATGATAGATACGTTCATCATCTTGATTTGGTAGTGGTTTCACAATGGGTACTCATGTAAAAACTTACACAATTATATACTTTAAATATGTAAATGAAGCTACATATATGCTGTGCATATGTGTGTATCTGTTATTGACTGATGATCCACATGATTTTTTTTTTCTGAGCTAAAGAATCACTCTGTGAGCCAGGCGGTGGTGGTACACACCTTTAATCCCAGCATTCCAGAGACAGAGGCAGGCAGATCTCTGTGAGTTTGAGGCCAGTCTGGTCTACAAAGTGAGTGAGTTCCAAGACAGCCAGGGCTGTTACACAGAGAAACACTGTCTCGGGAAAAAAAAAAAAAAGAATAACTCTGTGGCTCAGGATGGATGACTCCCCGTTTAAAATCACCCTGCCTCAGCCTCCCAAGTGCTAGGATTATAGGTATGTGTCACCATGCTTGGCTAAATACTTCTTTTGTTGTTGCTTTTCTGTTGTTGAAAATCTTGGGGATCAGGAACAGAGGGATTAGAATTCTATTTTGGCTTTCCCCCTACTTCAATTTCCTTGTCTAGAAAATAGGGATAATAATAATAGTACTTACCTATAGTAGATGGAATGCTTCACCTCTCCCCCTCATATATGTCCATATGCCAATTTCTTAGTATGCATGAAGCCTGGTAAACACACATGTGCATGTACACACACACACACACACACACACACACACACACACTTCTTCGAAGATGTGATTAAGGATTTTTATATAAGAATATCATTCTGGATTATTCTTGTGAAACTTAAATCCACTTATAAGTGTCCTAGTAAATGACAATCAATTCAAGCTCTGAGACTTCAAGAGAACCTTGTTAGAGACTTAGGAACTTCATTTCAGGAGATACAGATTCAAATAGTCTTGCATGAGTGTTCCAAACGAGATAGGAAAACCAGGAGCATGAATGAGTCAGAAGTGCTGATTTAGTGCAAGGCAGAAAGCAGTTGTAAGAAGTTTCTATTGAAGATGAGGAAGAGCAGGAGCTGTGTGAAGGCACTATGCGACTATTAGCAATAAGAAGGAAATATAAACACACACCTAGTAACTCTCCAGCAAAGCCTGATGGTGTCTGGATAGACACCTTAAGTCTCAGGAGCAATATGCTCATCAGATGACTATCGCTAAAAAGTGACCATGAACCAAAAGTCATTTCCCCAGACAGTAGGCTCAGTAAGGTCGGTGAGGTTAGCTCAAGTCCTGTTTCCTGAAAGGTGTTTTTATTTCTATTTTTAAAACCTCGTTTGATTTTTACTTTATTGTGATTTTTCCATTTATTTTCACATATGAGAAAATACAGAGAGATTTGTAACAAACAGGTGGGTATCCCAGACGAAGAAGAAAATCTTTGTTGGCAGACTATATTCACTGAATGCTGAGAGAATATATTTCTGTTGTTTTATGCACCAAACGTGGCAAATTTGATCTGGAATTAATTCTCAACTTCAAACAGCACTGACGTGTTGCTAAGAGTATTATTTAAATTGTTAAGTTTCTCTGCGAATTAAGTGATGTTAAGCCACAGGAAAGCCACACATAGTAGTAAGCACTAGATAAACACTATGTGAATTTTGAAGAAAAAAAAAGATTTCCGATGCCAATGCAGCTGGTTCTTGACGTTTTTGCTTTTCTAGATTGCGACTGGCGGACTGGAAACCATAATGTGGGAGTCTCTTGCAAATTTATGAAATTAAACCATGATGACTGGCAAAAAGAACGGAGTGTTTGTCTAGGAGGTTCTGCGGAGCCTCGAAGTTCTAGGAAAGGAACTCTGTAACTCTCGACGCATTTTGCTTTTTGCTTCTCTATTAGTTGTTTCTATAAATCTCTTATTCTCCAACGCAACTTCGAAGGGAATGCAGGAGGCAGGGCGCTCTCAGGAGAAAAACACTTTCGATGTCTATTTGAGCCTAGAAGCCGTCCAAGAGCTGGTGCCAAAGCTTCGTCTTCAGAAAACTACGACTCCCAGAAGCCTTTGGGTCGCAGGATTGGAAGAAGCCTCAGAAAAGGGGTGGAGTCCAGGGGAGAAGTCGTTGGCCGATTCCATTGTCCTGAGTGGAGGGACCACCTGGGCGGATGTGGACGGATCGGCGTTCTGATTGGTTGTAACTAGAAAGGGCGTCCGCCGTGGGATTGGTACGGTCCTCGGGGGCGGAGACCCAGCGGCGGCCGCTCGAATTTCCCGGGTTGGGCGCGCGGGGACTGCCGGGAAGCTCTCGGGACGGTTACCCACCGGGCCAGCAGTGGTCCGGAGTGGGGTTTCGACATGCAGAGCACTGACCTGGGCAACAAGGAGAGCGGCAAGATATGGCACCGCAAGCCGTCGCCGGCCACTCACGACGGGTGAGGCCGCGGGGCTGCGGAGACCGGCGAGGGGGCGGGTCTGCGGGAGGCTGAGAGGGGTAACGTGGTGGTGGGGTGCCGGCCCCGGGAGTCCTGCCTCTGGCCATGCGCTGCATTCCCTGGGTTGGGACCTCAGGAGGAGCAAGTAGCTCCGGAAGTCGTCGGCTGCAGATGCGTCCCAGGTTCTGGTCCCGGGTCCCAGGGAGCGGGAGGCAGGAGGAAGGCTCTACGATTTATGCAAAAGAATTTGCAGTTCTGCTGAGTGCCAGAACTCCGCCTGCTTTGATTTGTTAATGACTGTTCCATCTGGGAAAAGACTCCATCCAGGAGGTGGAGAGAGCAAAGACAGCAATTGCATATCCACCTCTCCAAAAGCCGCAGCTCGCCATCCTTAAGTCATTGCACACATCTGTAATGTTGAGAACTAAGTTCTGCAGTTTGCACCGAGGAGTGTATATCGCTGGGGCTGTCAACGATGCGGGGCCTTCTAACGCTTCTTTCCATTCTGTTGAGTTGGCCGGGTTTGAGACCCGGCCTCCTGTGTGACGTCAGCGGCCGGTAGTACATTTGTTTTGGTTCACATGGTGCATGTCTAAGTGATCTTGGTGTTTCTGATTCCCTGGGCTTGCACGTACTTCATCACTTTGGGTACATGTCTCGAGGTTGGTTACTCTAAAGACTTTTCTGTTTATCTTTTAGTTGCTTCCCCAGAAATCAAAATAAGTGTCTTTGTAGGCTGAAAACACAATTAAAAGTGTTGGGCCAGCCACTTACTTAACCAGCCAGCCACTTTGGTTTCTGGTGGCTGGCCACCCTTTATCAATGCTGTTGACCCACCAACCTGTTGAATAAAAACGTTTGTCAATAGTGGAGATTCTAAAGTTTTCATTTCCAAATATGGAGTTTGTGTAAGTAGCACTCTCTACCTCTGGCTTCTCTAAAAGGTCTGAGAATTATAGCTAACCTACTATTTCCTGCCGTTACAGAGTATCTAGATAAGATATGTAAGATAAAAAAAAAGAACAAGTTCTTTATTATGTGCTTCCACAAAAACAAAGCTTTCTTTTTTGTTCATTTAAACCAGTGGTTCTCAACCTGTGGGCAAACGACCCTTTCACAAGAGTCACCTAAGACCATTGGAAAATACAGCAGATATTTACGTTACGATTCATAACAGTAGCAAATTTACAGTTGTGAAGTAGCAATGAAAATAGTTTTATGGTTGGGGGTCACCACAACCTGAGGAACTGTGTTAAAAGGTTGCAACATTAGGAAGGCTGAGAACCACTGATTTAAACCCATGCTATGCAGGGAGATGGTTAGGTAGATAAAGATGTATTCCAGTTTCCTGTCTGTTGCTGTGATAAAACACTCTGACCAAAAGCAACTAAATTAGGACAGGAAAGGATTTATTCGGCTTACATTTCCAGGTCACAGTCCATTATTGAATGAAGTCCGGGCGGGAACTTGAAAAAGAAACTTCGAAGGAACACTGCTTGCTGGCTGGCTGGCTGGGTCATGCTCAGCTAGTTTGTAAAACATGCAGCTGAGGACTACCTGCCCAGGGAATGGTGCCACCCAATCAAGTCAATCCCCTGCAGTCATGCCACAGGCCAGTCTAATCTAAACCCTTCCTCAGCTGAGGCTTTGTTCTCAGATGACCCTAGGCTTGTGTCACATTGACAATTAAAACTAACTGGGGTACCCATACTCCACAAAGTTGTCCTCATCCTCCACATGTGCTGTATGGCATACACATACACTACACACCAATAATTACCTTTTGGGGAGGAGGGTTCAAGACAGGGTTTCTCTATGTAGCCTTTGCTGTCCTGGAACTCGCTCTGTAGGCCAGCCTGGTTTTGAATTCATAGAGATCTGCTTGCCTCTGCCTCCTGAGTGCTGGGATTAAAGGTGTGCTCCAAAACCACCTGGCAATAATTACATTTTTTAAATTAAAAAAAAATATTACTGTGGGTTGAGAGAGACAAAGATGAGCCAGAAGATTTGTTGAAGTAAGTGCAAGTTTACCAGGTGGATCCTTGGAGCAGATAATCAGTCAGTAAGCAGGGATAGTCACACTTAGCAACACAGTTTGTTAACCTGAATACTGCCCTTGGTGACCTGGCCAAATTCTACTCTGTCATAATCTTATTTTTGTTGTTTGATTGGTTTTGTTTGTTTTATCACATTTTTTTGATTGGTTGACTGATTGGTTGATTAATTGTATGTGCATGCCGCAGTATACACGTGGAAGTCAGAAGACAACCTTGGGGAGGTTCTCGCCTCCCACCATGAATGAGGGTCCTGGAGATTGAACTTGGGTCCTTAGACTTGGCCGCAAGTACCTTTACTGGCTGAGCCATCACGACAGCCTGGCTTTGGTGTTTTGAAACAAGGTCTCATTTTTCTATCCCAGCCTGAGTAGGAACTTGTGATTCTTCTGGCTTGGGCCTCCAAAGTGCTAAGATTAAAGGTCCTTACCACCATGCCTGGCTATTTTTAATATTGTGAACAATCATCGTTTGATTTTTGTCATCAAATTGTAATGTTACAGAAAAAAAAAGGCTGAGAGGGAGAAGTTATTTGTTGGGTCTGAGTTTATTTGTGTCTGTGTTCGTGTATGTGTGTGCAGGTGTGCCTGTGAAGGCCAGAGATCAGCATCAGGTGTCCTTAATTGCTCCCCACCTTAGATTTTGAGTCATAGCCTCTCACTGAACTTGGTGCTCATCGCTTTAGCTAGACTGGCTGGCCAGTGAACTCAGGGGAGCTGTCTGTCCCCAGTTCCCCATCGCTGGGTGATGGATGTGAGCCGCCAAGCAGGCTTTTCCGTGAGTGCTGAGGATCCAAACTCAGGTCCCCATGCCTCTGCAGGGGCACTTTACTGACTGAACCATCAGCCCCAAAGATATGCTGATGTTGTTTCAGGATAATTTTTGTTTTATTATGTCCTTATTTGTTTTGGCACAGGGTCTGCTGTAGCTCTTTTGGCCTCAAACTCACCATTTTAGCTGACAATGACCTCGATCTTGTGATCTTTTGCCTCCACATCCCAAGTGCTGGGATTGCAGATATTCAAATGTATGTGTATCACCATGATTGGATTAATTCTTTGTTATTCTTGTTTTGGTTTTTTGTTTGTTTGGTTTTTTGAGACAGGGCTTCTCTGTGTAGCCCTGGCTGTCCTGGATCTCGCTCTGTAGACCAGGCTAGCCTCAAACTCAGAGATCTGCCTGCTTCTGCCTCCTGAGTGCTGGGATTAAAGGTGTGTCCCACCACCGCTAATTTTTGTATGTTTAACACCATCGAACTACATAAAAATGAGGGTTTTTTTTTTGTCCCTAATCAATCTAAAAAGCTGTATATTTAGATAAACATGAGGAAAAATAATTTTTTTTCACTGCTGAGTATTCAACCTAGGGCCTTGTACATATTAGGCAAGTGCTGTACCAATGAGCTACATACATCTTCAGTCCTTGGAGAAAATGTTTAATCCACATATCAATTTAGCACACTTCCGTAAAGTTTTTTTAAAATGAGATCTTAATTGGAATATTAAATATTGGAATATTAAAACTCTTATACAAGGGGTTGGAGGGATGGCTCAGGGCTTAAGTGCGTCGGCTGCTCTTGCAGAGGATCCAGGTTTAATTCCCAGCACCCACTTGGTACCTCACAACCATCCGTAACTGCAGTCCCAGGGGAATCTAGCACCCTCTCCTGGCATCTGCAGGCAGCAGGCGTGGGCAGGGTGCACAGACATACATTCAGCCAAAAGACCCATACGCAGAAAACAAATAATTTTTAAATGATTCGTACTCAAAAGATAAAATTTCCACTATTAAATACTGTTGTTGAAATAAAGAAGGGGTGCTGGCCGGAAGACTCAGAAGGTAAGGGAGGCTGCTGCCAAGCTGGGCCTCTCGAGCTTAATCCCGGGGGCCCATGTGGTAGGAGAGCACCGATTCCTGTAAGTTGTCCCGTGACCTCCACATCTGAGGCATGTACACACTCGCGCACGCGCGCGCACACACACACACACACACAC
Organism: Peromyscus californicus insignis; assembly: GCF_007827085.1. Taxonomy (NCBI): domain Eukaryota; kingdom Metazoa; phylum Chordata; class Mammalia; order Rodentia; family Cricetidae; genus Peromyscus; species Peromyscus californicus. The sequence continues at coordinate 23,961,914 of NW_026294503.1, forward strand.
AATTTTAAACAGAATGGGATTGTACCGTTCTTGAAGACCAGAATGATTATGCATGCTCTCTTCTTTTTTCCGTTTGTTCTTGAGATCTGATCTCACTGTGTGACCCAAGTCAGGTTCACGTCCTCCTGCTCCTGCCTCCTGAGTCCTGGGATTATAGGCGTGTATCAGTCTGCAATTCTCTATATTGAAGAGTCATTTTGGGCTGCAAGCTTTTTTCTGATAGTGTGTGTGTGTGTGTGTGTGTGTTGGCATATATGTGGAGGTCGGAGGACAACTGTGGATGTCACTTCTCTCCTTTCATCATGTGGACCTAGGGGATCAAACTCAGGTCACCAGGCTTGGTGGTGGCAAGCATCTCTGCCTGCTGAGCCATCCCACTGCACTGGCCTAGTGCTATAAGTTTTATAAACAGTTTCTCAGCAGATATATGGCACAAGAGTCCTCAAAAAATAGTAAATTTAAACAAATACTGCTGTACATTCCTTACAAAGTTTGCCCATGAAAGAAGTATATGATTATTAACAAGTACGTATCAAATGTAGAAAAGTAGAGTGGGAGAAAGTCACCCATGTTCCTGTTCTCTGCACACAGCTAGCAGTATTTATACGTGTTTATACTTTTTCCCATGTGTACACCTTTCCTTTCGCATTTTTATTTTAATTGCGTGCTTGTGTTTGTATTTATGTATGAGTGCTTTAAAGACTAAGGTTAAGATGCTTGAACTTTCATGTAGCTTTATTCATGCTGCATGTTTCTATAGGGTAATATTGAAGAATAAACTCCATTTCTTACCGTTTGAGAAGTGTGATTCATGGGGGTTTGAAAGAGCAACTTAAAGCACTCCACAGATGTGATGAGAGTGTGTTGTGTGTCATAGGTCAGGTGCAGGAATGCAGTGATGAGCAAGTAGTCCTCACAGCACATCCCTGCTGGGGTACTGTGCAGGTCTGTTAGAGGAGGAGATACATTTAACTCATCTGGGAGCATTCTATATTACGGAAACGGACTCTTATACCCTGTTGCCTGTTCGTCATAGCATGTGCTGCTCCCGGGTATCTGTAAGTGACAGCAGGGTAGGAATCTTGTCTATCAGTTTGTCCTAGTGTCTGGCTTCCTCAGTTCTGACAAGTAAGCTGTAGAATAATTAATGAATAAATGAATGCTAGCTTCTCTCATAATGAATGGCTTTCCGAACTATTTAGGAGTTTTTATAAGATGGCGTCTAGGGAAGAGAAGGAAGAGCACCAGGAAGAGTAAGCAGGCAGAACACTGTCAGTAAAACCCAATGTGTAAAAGCTGGTATGTGACATAGAATGTAACATTTAGATTGTTGTGTCTTGGCAGAATTATAGTGAACATTGTTCACAGCACTTCCGAATACCATCCGAAAGCTTTGCGGTTTTTGAATGTGGCTTTTGATGGCTCAGGCGACTCCTTTATTGCTGGGGACCACCAGGGAAACATCTATACTTTTGACTTGCATGGAAACAGGTAAGCAGATGCTTTGGGTATGGCCCTTACCATTCAGGAAGTTACTGACTGTTGACTAGTCCGTTACCTCCTGCTGATTTACAAAGTGCTGCTGAGTTCTCGGAAAGCTGCTTTCAGTGCTGATGAAGAAGGGAGGGAAGAAAGGATAAAGGACTGGTTTACAGGGTCTCTTTATAGCCTGGGTTGGCCTCCTCATTGCTGGTAGCCACCATCCTGACTGCTTGTTTTTTTTTCCCCTTTCATTAAAAAGAAATTACATTGCGTTTTCTTTATCGTATGTGTGTCTGTATGTGTATGCATGCACATCATGTCACAGCTTGCATGTACAGGTCAAAGGATCACATTCACAAGTTGATTCGCACCTTCCACCGTGTGGGTCCCAGGGACTGAAATTGGGTCGATAGGCTTTACGGCAAGCACCTTTACCCACTGAGGTATCTTGCCCGCTCTGCTTGCTTTTTCTTTTACTTAAATTTTCCATGACTGCAAATGTATTGTTAAGTTCTGGTACTTCATTAGGCAGTTTAGAAACTTGATTTCCAAGAACCACAAAGGATTATCACCATCCTCCTTCCTCTTCCGTTTAGTTCAGAAGCAGTTAGGTAGGCTTGATCTCTGAGTCTCCATGCCACGAGGCAAGGTGGGAAGGTGGGAGGATGTCTGCACAGGGCAAGTGTCAGTGATGCGGAGTTAGCTCAGACAGTCTTGATAAATAAGACAACACTGGGAAGATAAGAACCTGGCTTCCTACCGGAAGAGGGCTCAATGGAAAGAAAAGAAGAAAGTAAAATGAACCCTTTGGCTTTAGATTAGAGTCGGATTTGTCACATGACTCTGGGTTTGAATATCTGAGCAGAGATAGAAATAAACACAGACGTCTGTGGGAGTGTGAGCACAGTACACATGTATATCTTCCCCAGGGTTGTCCTCTCGGGGCCAGAACATGTCAGGAGCACTGAATGTACCTCATGGCCAGTTCTTAGATTCCAAGAGCTATCCCTTAATAAAAGAAACCAGAGATCCTTGCAGAAATGGCCAGTTTCAGAATAGCGATGGGTGTAGTAGAGGATGAGCCTGTTAATATTTCATAGATAGAAAAATTATCCAGACAGCAGTAAGGATATGCCAGGACACAGAAACCAGCTGAAGGAGTGCCCATGTGGAGATGATTCGAGCATTAAAGTAAATAGTGAAAGTAATGTGTCATACCCTCTGATGTCAATCAAAATCCACATATTCCTGCTGCAAGCAGCTGTTTACTTCGGACTGGAATATGGCACAGTCGAAAATCTTTCTCCCCACCAAATTCTTTTTTTTATTATTTATTTTATCTTCCGGTACTGGGGTGTGACCTTGGGGCTTTATACAGGTAAGCACTCTGCCACTAGATATCCCCAGCCTCACCACAAAATTGTTAATAATAGGAGAAACAGAATAATGGTTAAAATGAAAAGACCTGGCACATACTTTATAAATCAAATGATTAAAGTTAATAGGACCAGTAAAAATCTGTGTGACTAGATAGAGTAAATGCACAGTTCTGTGTGGTTCCTGCCAAAGACAGAACCTGGATGCAGCCAGTGGGGTGTTTACTAACAAAACTGGCCTTTAGCTGTTGAGAAGCCACAGTCTCGAAGGTTGGGAAAGGCAGTAGAGCTTGCAGATGGAGAGAGAGGGAAGAGCATGGCGGAGGTGTGAGTCTGCACCCATCCCTCTGTCAAGCGTGCTGTGAGTCAGCTGGCAGGATGTGGATGGACTTTGAAGACTGGGTGCTGGACATGTAGGAAACATGGTCTTGGTGACTTACTCAATGATCGTTCAGGAGAAGCCACAGGTTTATCTGCAGTCGGTTAGAAATCTGCTAACCATCATTTCTGCTCTTTACTAAAAATAGCAGTGAACCCAGCGGTCCCATCCAGTCTTCCTCACCCACCTCGGCCTGTGTAGTATTTGTGTAGTGTTTTTTTGGACAGCATGGCTCTAAATCTTGTACAGGAGCCTTGAACTCAACATCTTTAGGATAAGATTTAAGATTCCCTATCCTCAAGCTCCTACCCTTTTTTCCTAAGCTCGGAAGCTTAATGTTTTGTAAATGAAGTTCTAATTATGTGCCAAGCTCTCTCTTAAGAACTCACAGTGTATTATTTCACTTAGTCACATCAGACACTTAGGATTCCTGTTCTTGTCTTCCTGTTACACTTGCAAACCCCGGGTCCTTCTCTTCCCCCATGTGTAACGCATGCCAGGTCTCTCTTGGCTTGGCATGGTCTCTCCCATGTGTCCTTTCCACTGTGTGCTGGTGTCTCTGGCTGATGTTTTCTCTGGGAGCTTACAGACAATCACCTTTCTCCTCAGCCCCTGTCTGTTAATTGCCATTGCTTCCACAAACATCTAACCAAAAGACAGTTGTAATTCCACTGTGCTCAATTAACAGAAACGTAGCAATGCCTCCTGTCTGCAAAAGTAGAACCCAGTCTCCTTAGTACAGTCCCTGAGAGGTAGCTAACCGTGGCATTTACACATGATAGGAATGCCTTCATTATTCACAGTGCGTCTCTTAGACCTTCCTGTCTATTTTTGGCCCACCATCTTCTAGGTCTCATTTTTCTCCTCTCAGGACTCCACCATTGTAAAGTTTGTGATCACTGGTAGAATTTCTGATACTAATGCAGCTATTTATTTCTTAATAGGTTTACTCTTGTTCAGCGAACAGCACAAGCTTGCACAGCCCTGGCCTTTAATCTTCGTAGGAAGTCAGAGTTCCTTGTGGCATTAGCTGACTATTCCATTAAATGTTTTGATACAGGTAAGAAGTCCTGTCCTTTGAAGTGGAGTGAAATATAGACTAGCACACTGAGAGGCCCTTACCGTCTGGGTAGTCTCAGGAGCAGTCCGTTTAAGACTGCTCTCGCTTCAGGTTGCCACGAGCCTGGGGTCCAAGGACCATTCCTGCTTCAGGTTAGCTGCTTCCAGAGTCGGTGTTCCTAACCACCTTCAGTTTCAATAACCTTCTAGAAAACTCAGCAGAACTTAAGAAAACATTGTCTTAGTATAGGCTACACATTAGAGCCAGCCAGTGGGAGAGATGCATAGGATAGGATCTGGGAGGCTTCTAAAGAACACTTCCATTGTCTGCTGTGATGAGCTCCCTCTCAGCATCTACATGACCTGACTTTGGTGTCAAGAGTATTAACTGAGGCTCCATCACACAGACATAATTAATTGAATTGTTGCCTATGTGTAGATGTGAGGGCAATCTGACGGTAACATCTCTCACCCCATTATCACCAGGCCTGTGTGGATGAATCCCGTTTCCAATCCTCCTGCCTTCCTGATACTCAGTCTGTTAATGTTGCTGGTCTTTCTGGTAAGACCGGCCCCAACTCTGAGTCCTTAACAGAAGCCATTTATCTGTAGCTAAGAGGCGACTGAATATTATAATAAAGATATTCCTATCATGTGGGAAACTCCAGAAGTTCCAAGATTACTTCCCGTGAGTTTGGACAAAAACAAGACCTGTCTTTCGAGGCCAAATTCCTTACTATACAGTTATCCCCCACAAAAATTACAAACAAACAAAATCCCATATATTTCATATCACATTAATTATGTTTTTTAAGTTGGCATTCTGGAGTATTATAGATTAAACCCCTTATTCTTCAAACCAGTCAGAAGTGAAAAGAAAAAATTTTAATTGTATTTTTTGTTACTAAATAATTGATGGTATATAATATTTAAAAAGATATAAATATCATTAGTCTTAATAATAGTGACAATGAAGTCTTCTCTAAGGACTATGTTCTGAATTTATATGTTCTGATTTATTTTCATCCTAATAACTAACTGAGATGGATATTGTTGTCATTTTGCAGACTGGGAAACTGAGACAGCGAGATAACTTACCGTCCTAGGTTAATATAAAGCAAAGCAACCAGAATTCAAGCTTGGAATGTCTATGCTGTACTCCACATGCAAATAAGCAGAAATAACTGTCTTTTTTAGTAGTGTCTAGAAATCCAGTCAGCAATGCTAGGACAAAAATTCTTTTTTTGGTTTTTCGAGACAGAGTTTCTCTGTGTAGCTTTGCGTCTTTCCTGGAACTCGCTTTGGAGACCAGGCTGGTCTCGAACTCACAGAGATCCACCTGCCTCTGCCTCCCAAGTGCTGGGATCAAAGGCGTGCGCCACCACCGCCCGGCTTGACAAAAATTCATTAAGAAATTAAATCTTTGTGCTACAGTTAGCTTCTTTGCAAGGCACCATTTTCTTCTGTCTTAACTCCATCTTTTTATAGCCTAGTCTCTCTCATTAAACCCCACACCCCAGTATGTTCCTTAGATGCTATCTCCAGTTCCCAGCTTCCTAGTCACCTTTTTCTGTCTGTCTGTGGCAAATCCTGCTTCCTCACAGCATCCATTAATAAATGATGACTCCTGTGCCTCCTATCCCACGATAACAAGACCCGAGTCGCCAAGGTCATAAAGCCCCCTGATTGTTTTGGTCTTCAACCTGCTGTCCAGCTTCTCAGTAGCACTTAAAATTTGGGATTGAGCCGGGCAGCGGTGGTGCACGCCTTGAATCCCAGTACTTGGGAGGCAGAGCCAGGAGGATCTCTGTGAGTTCGAGGCCAGCCTGGTCTACAGAGCAAGATCCAGGACAGGCACCAAAACAACACAGAGAAAACCCTGCCTCGAAAACCAAACCAAAACAAAACAAAACAAAAACCCCAAAACTTGGGCTTGAAGCTGGAAAGAGAGCTCACGTAGTATAGTGCCTGTTTTGTAAGTATGAGGACCTGAGTTCAAGTCCCATAATCCATATTTTAAAAAATCCCAGCACTCGGGAGGCAGAGGCAGACAGATCTGTTCAAGGCCAGCCTGGTCTACAAAGTGAGTTCCAGCGCAGCCAGGGTTGTTGCACAGAGAAACCTTGTCTCTAAAAACCAACCAGTCAAACAAACCAACCTTGGGATTGACCAGGAAGTCAGATAGGAGACCAAGTCTCCTAGAAATGCCGGGGAAGCTGCTGCACCCATGATACCTCACCATGGCTGCCTAAAGAAGCCTGAGCAGGGACACACTAGCCATGGTAGCCTGAAAGGGACAGATCTCACAGGCTCCACCTCTAGACCAAGAACTACAGCTTCGTTGGCCAGCTTTGAATTTTCTACTCAATAGCAGAAAGAAAGTTGCACTTCATAAAAAAGGGGAAATTTTTCCAGCCTAGGCTGAGAGGGACAGTACTGAATTGAAAAGTGGTGGTTTAAATGTAGCTTATGAAAAGCTCACAGTGTTTCCCCCCTTTTCACATTTCACTGCAGAACAAGAGGAAGGAACGAGAGCAGTCACGGGCATTAGGCTGGTGTTGGGAAACTGCTGTTTCCCCAAGGAACTCGTTGCTCTGTCTTCAGTTCTGACCTACTTTGTATCTTAGTGTTTTCAAGATTTCTATCTTGCTCTCTTTCTCTCCTCACTTCCACTCTTTCTGGGAGGAAGAATCTGGATCACAAAAGTGATACAATATTGACAATTTAGAAACATTCACACAAGTGTGAGGATAAAATAAAACTCAGATTTAGTTCCTCAGTGGCAATGCTATTTGCTTTACCAAACTGTTTTCTCTGCACACACAGACAGACACACAGACACACGACTACCTCAAAGTCAAACCTTTTAGTAGTATTTATTTATGTATTGAAACAGTTCTGCTGTGTAGTCCCAGCTGATGTGGAATTCGCTGTGGAGCCCAGGCTTCAGACTCAGCTCCTCCACTTTAGACTGCTATGTGCTGAGCCAGCACGCCTGGCCCAAATTCATTTCAGTTTTGATTATCTGTGTGGCTTGATTTCTTTCTTCTGAAATAGGATCTCTCTGTGTTGTCAGAAATGGCCTCATATTCACTATGCTGTCCAAGCTGACTTGAAACTTACAGTCAACCCCTGCCTCAACCTCCCAAGTGTGTGTTACTATGCTTGGCACACTTAGTTATTTAAATCAAATTTGCCCTTTCCTCACCGTGCTAACTCTGTTCTTCTTTGTGCACTATCACATGATGTCACAGCATCAGCAGCTGCTGATAGCTGAGCTGGAACCACTGGAGCCCATAGCTCAGTGCGTCGGTGGTATCTCTCTAGCATGATAGCTTTTGAATGTGCTCCTTTTTTCCTTTGCCAATTTCTTAGTGTAAGCTCCCGTTTCTTGTCTGGATTGTTACAGCCCTGTCTAGTCACTTCCCCTCTTCCCGTCTATAGACTATAGCCTCAAACTATTTGTAAAACAGAGACGCAGATATGCCATACTGCAACATCAAGCTGTTGCCATGGGACGGTACCCAAGCTCTAGTCCTCACTGAGACTACTCTTCGCCCTGAGTAGGTCTCCTAGGGAGTATCTGTGATTGTATGTTACTGACATCCCTGTGGTAAACGTTACCCACAGGCTCCCATCGTTGCCAGTGTTAAAGGAGGTGCCTTTGTGTCCCTGTCCATTAGTTGGGTTAGCCCACAAATAGTGTTTATGAATAGCGTTTTGTTTATCAGTGAGTGATACTTTACACGTAACAATCTCACTGTTACCTCAGTCACCAAGGAGCTGGTTAGCTGGATGAGAGGACATGAATCATCAGTGTGTTCGATCTCTGTGCACGCGTCCGGAAGATACGCCATCACTACTTCCTCGGACACAGCTCAGCTCTGGGACTTGGATACTTTCCAGAGGAAAAGAAAGCTGAACATCCGCCAGTCTGTGGGGATACAGAAGGTTAGCAGTGGTGTCCTGTTCTGTGCTTTTCCCGCTGTTTGCTTGGTCTCGGGATTCAGGGGGACGGAGTCGGATGATTCTGTGTGTCTTCAGTAGCTGTGATCTCACAGGAGAGCGCAGGCAGACTAGATAGTCGGGATTAACTCAGAACACCGAAATTCTTCTTTTAAATTATTATAGCCGTGAAACTGCCACTGTGGGAAGTGACAGATTTTAAGATGTTTTAGTTGTGAACCCTTTTCCAATTTTGCTATCAACAACCTTAAACATACAGCAGATTTATAAGAACTTCATATTGAACACGGATACTTGTCATCTAGAGTCCTTCATTAACATGTTACTGTACTGTGCAGTTTGTTACATGTTAGTATATGATTGATCATCTCTCCCTCTGGTCATTGATTGTTATTTTAAAGTAAATTTATTTAAATGCAAACATCATTGTACTTAAGTACTTAAGCCTGCATTTAATCAATCATGGTTGAATTATTTGTTGATAGAATATTTACACATGAAATGCCTACACATCATTTGGTGAGTGTGACAGATGTGTACACTTGTGACCTGTGTGGGATGATCTTTACTGTTGCCTGATAAAATTTTATCATATCCTTTCTTCCTTTCTTTTCTTTTTTTTTTTTCCACAAAGGAGATGTTTTTTTTTTATTGAGGATTCTTTTTTTTTTCCATGTAAAAGTTATTAAAGGTGAGTGTATATTGAGTTGACTCTTCCATGATGGCAGCTCACACAGTGGGAATAACCAAAGCTGTTCAGACAGCATTGTGTTCATTTAATTAATCCAGGTTATTCCCACTAATATTTGGGTTCAGAACTATCACATCTTAACCAAACAATAAGTTTTAGCTGTCTTGTGACTTTTGCTGGTAGCAGTGGCCACTCCTTCTTAAATTTAGAGGAAAAAAAATTTAACATGAGAGTAAAATCCCTGCAGAGTGAAGCCAAATTTTTTAGGAGTAAGCTGACCAAATATAACATATAACATACATCCTCTTAGGTGTCCAGATAAATAAAGCCAAAATAAAGCAAGGCAGTCGGCCAGTCAAGGTCCGTGAAGTCACTGTCTCTAACGTTTAATCACCAGAGTGACTGCCAACCCGTGAACTGAAGGGTGGGCAGAGGAGGGTGGCGTGCTCCAAACAAACCTGGATGCAGTATTGCATGCACACATACTAACTTGAAAGTCCATTTGGGTATAGCCAACAATCCCACGCATTGAATTCTTCTTATTTTATTACGTTCCTCATGTTCGTTTCTCAGTTCATAATTACATAGTATGTGGGAAGCCACTCTGCAGGGGGCACTGGATCTTTCCCGTCACTGCTTATCGTCATAGCCTTTCACGGGTATTTCTGATATTTTTTTACTACGGTTTGGTTTTTCTATTATAAAACTCATATAAATTGAACTATTTGGTAATCATTTCTTTTTTATGTATTTTTGTGTATTTTTAATCACTAGTCCCTTTTAATCACTAATTAGTACTCTATATGTAAATATACTACCTTTTAAAAGAGTCATTTATTTTGCTTTCCATGTTCAGTATTTTTTTCTCTGATTAGCTAAATACTATTTTTAGTAGTATCTGTGTCTCCTGTGAGATTAATTGCGTTATTTAGGCTGTGTTGTAATGTGGTGTTGCCTTTATTCTCTTCGTTATTAACATGAGCAGCCAATAGTGCATGTCAACCAAAAATTGATCACACGGTCTCCATGGAAATCCCAGAGTTCTTTAGCGTGCTTTTAATAATTAAAAAGAAGATGGAAGTTGTAGGCAGCATATTCATTAGGGACATGAACCAAATGTCTTAGTAGGTCTTTTCTTCTTTAATTGCTTTAGCACTTAAATGGAATTTAACTCCCACAGCGGAGAGAGGAGTGGGAGTTGAGCCCTCAGTGGAGATGGCTGTGGAACAGTGACAGGAGCCTTGTGCTCTTAGCATGGATGCCAGTGTGAACACTGGTCACGCAGACGTTTAGTGAAAAACGTCTCCAGATTTTAGTGGTATGAGAATCCAGTTAGAGAGAGAAACAGTGTGTACGTGTGTACCGTGATGCATGCATGTAAATATATCGCAAAATAATGGAACCCCGTAGTCTAGAAGTTACCAGCAAACTGTTTCTTTACAAAAGAGATAGTTGGGCAAACAGAATGGCTGGGCAAGAAGGGCACTTACCACCGGGCTTGACAACCTGGATCGGATCCCTGGGACCCACGGGATGGACAGAGAGAAATGACTCCTGCAAACTGTCCTCTTACCACCCTGTGTGTGCAGTCACATGTGTGCACACACAAAAACACTCATGCACAAAGATAAATATAGTACGAAACCAAGATTATATAGCCCTTTAAAATGAAACTGTTTAAACATGTAAAATAGCCTGCTGTGCAGCCTAGGCCTGTAGTCTAAGCACTCAGGAGGCCCCAGGATTGCCTTAAGTTAAGGCCAACCTGATCTGTGTAGCCAGTTACAGGCCAGCCATTAAAATATAAAAATAAAAAAAAAAGAATAAATAATAAAAATATTCTTCACTCCTGGGCTATGCAAAATTTGGAGATGGCCAAATAGTTTCTGTTCCTGGTGTACAGTGTTGGAAATGGAAGCTAAATGTAACCCAGTCTTCAAAATAAAACTTTAATTCTGATCGAATTTTAACTGACAGGATATTTTTATTCCAGGTTTTGATTTTGTAATTTAAACGGGACCTTTATTTACATTGATGATCCTTTCACTATGATGTTAATCTCATAATGGCACTTTTCATCTAAACAGTGTCCCATTTTGCTTGTCTGTGACACCAGTTTTTTTAAAGATCAGTCGCCTCGGGAGAGGCCTCATAGCCTGCATGGGTCCTCCCGTCCCATCACTGTTTAACTTGTATCCTGTTCTCTGATATTTCTTAAAAGCAGGAACTTAGTCTCAAGGCTTCGGTAGATTCCTGGTAATCTTCTCCACGTGGTATTTTAGCCAGTGTAAGATCAGAATAGTAGCTGTGCCTACCTCAGACTTGACTTCATTGTTTAAGGTGATATATATGCAGTACTTTACACAGTGCTTAGTAAAACTGCTATGTATGTATGTATGTATGTATGTATGTATGTATGTATGTATGTATGTGTTTGGGGCAAGTTAACATAGCCCATGCTGGCCTTGAACTCACTATAGCTAATGATGGCCTTGAACTTGATTTTCCTGCCTCTGCCTCCAGTGTGCTAGGATCACAGGGATGCCACCATGCTCAGTTTATTCGGTGCTAGAGCTTGAACCCAGGGCTTCATGCATGGTAGGCAAGCCCTCCGCCAACTATGCTACACTCTGAGCTTCTCTCTAGATGAATTTGGGGGGGGGGGGGGTTTCGAGACAGTTTCTCTGTGTAGTTTTGGTGCCTGTCTTAGATCTCGCTCTAAAGACCAGGCTGGCCTTGAACTCAAAGAGATCCGCCGGGCTCTGCCTCCCAAGTGCTGGGATTAAAGGTATGCACCACCACCGCCTGGCTCTAGATGTATTCTTTAAATCTAGATAGTAACGTATTTTTCTTTTGAGCTGTAGGTGCACAATTCTTTACTAATAATTTTGAAAATTAGAGGTGTTCAATTCAGTTTATATCAAAAGATGATCTGACCTTAGTTAACTGGCAGCCCGATCTGAACTGAAGTGGCACAGTCCAGAGCATGAATGTATCCGAGGATGCGCTGCCGGCCAGACCACATCCTGTTGTGGCAGGTGTCGTCTTGCAGCACCTTCTTAAGGTGGTAATAACGCTAAGTCTGAAACATCTGTGTTCCTAAGACGTCCAGAAAAGTGACCGTGGACCTTTGAGTCCAGCGTTCTTTGTCGTTCTTGGTGTTGTGGGCTATTTCCTGGGGTGGGGTGGGGTGGCGGTAAACCTAGGACCATGTGTTAGGCCAGTGCCCTCCCTGCTGAGGGAGGAGCTGTGCCTCCAGCCAGCCTCTTGAGGTGCTTTTGAAGGACTGCCACCCCAAACTTCTTTCCACTGCATTTTGTGTGTAGTATAGCAGCAATTAAAAGCCCGCCAGGCACAGTGGTGCACACCCTCATCTCAAATGCTCCAGAGGCTGAAGCAGGATGACTTTTTAAATATAATGCAGTATTTTTAAAATAGATTTTGCATCCATGTATTTATTGCATGTGCACGCACATGCACAAGCTTTCCATGACGTACACGTGGAGGTCAGAGAACAATTTCCAGGAGTCAGTTTTTTCTTCCACCACGTGGGTCCTGGGAATTGAACTCAGGTCACCAGACTTGGTGGCAAGGGCCTTTACCCTCTGGGGAATTTTGAATTCAAAGCCAGCCCAGGCAACTTCGTGAGAACCTCATCTTAAACAAAGAACAGAAACGGGCAGTAAGAGATGCCAGTTGCTGAATGCCTAGCATGCAGCTAACTCCCTTCCCTCCTTCCTTCCTTTCTACGACAGAATCTGGCTGTGCAGCTGAGTGTAGAGCTGAAAGTGGGGTCCAGCTGGCCTCCAGCTCTTGACCTTCTTGCCCTAGGCTCCCGAGTGCTGAGATTATGCAAGCAAGCTCCGCCAGGACCGACTTATTAGCTATTTTTCATCTTAAATAATCCTAAACTGCCGGGCGGTGGTGGCGCACGCCTTTAATCCCAGCACTTGGGAGGCAGAGGCAGGCGGATCTCTGTGAGCTACCAAGTGAGTTCTAGGAAAGGCGCAAAGCTACACAGAGAAACCCTGTCTTGAAAAACAAAAAAACAAAACAAAAAAAGATCCTAAACAGCATGCTGCTCTCCAAAAGGACGAACTGAAATTCAGAGTCATTAAGTAACTCGTCCAGTGTCACATAGCTTATAAAATGGTTGCGCTCTGACTCCAAACCCGACTACCGCAAAGCAGTCCATAGTACTGTACTGTGATTTAATTGGAACCTGTCACAGAAACACATAGTGGGACACGCTTTTAGATTGATTGAAGGTGCCATTATGACATTTACGGCATAGGGAAAGGCCCAAAGTTTCTTTGAGAGTCTGTGTCATCAATGTCAATGAAGGTTCCGCTTAAATTACAGAGGTAAACTAGTTACACCTCTTCAGATTAGTAACTCAGGGTTCTTGTGATGCTGAGTTACATTCAGTTCTTCAGTTAGGAGTTGGGAATATATCCTTGTATCCATGATTACTTTTGTTCAATATATATGGGAAAACCCTTTATGACATCTGTCAGAAAATGGTTCATAACGAAGGTTCTTATATGTCAGTCTCTATACAGTGAACACTCCTTAATAATTTCTGTAAAATATTGCCGGGCAGTGGTGGCGCATGCCTTTAATCCCAGCACTCGGGAGGCAGAGGCAGGCGGATCTCTGTGAGTTAGAGGCCAGCCTGGGCTACCAAGTGAGTTCCAGGAGAGGCGCAAAGCTACACAGAGAAACCCTGTCTCGAAAAACCAAAAAAAAAAAAAAATATTACACCTGGCTTCCATTTTGTTACTATTACTGTCCTGGGTTGTTGTGTTGTTCTGGTTTTGGTTTTGGTTTTGAAATAAGGTCTCACTATTTAGCCTAGGCTGTTCTTAACTGCTATCCTGCCTCAGCCTTGGCATGCTGGGATTACGGCAATGTGCTGCCATCTTTGGCTTCGGGTCTGTCTTTTAGTTTCTCGGTGCTAGGGATCAAACACAGAGTGTTGCACATGGTAGGCAAGACTTCTACCACAGAGAAGGCCAGAATTTCTTAATTTTTGATAAGCCTTCATACACCTCCTCAAACTGACCAGCAAATGCTGGATTGAGTGTGCTTGTCTCCCAAAGATGTGTGCTGGAAATGTGTCCAGATGTGGTCGTGTTGGTGCCCAGCAGAACCTTTAAGATAGTCTACCCTTAGAGTGGTGCATCTCAGCCTGTGGGCCACAACCACTTTGGGAGTTGAATGACCCTTTCACAGGGGTCACATATCAGATACACTGCATACCAGATATTTACATTACGATTCATAACAGTAGCAAAATTATGATTATGAAGTAGCAATGAAAATAATTTTATGGTTGGGGGTCACCACAACATGAGGAACTGTATTAAGGGGTCGCAGCATCAGGAGGTTGAGAACCACCACCTGAGAGGATTCAGTATTCTTAGGAACCCCAAGAGAAAGAAGGGAAGGCAGAAAGGAAGGTGACAGAATTTGAGAGAAAGCCTCTGGCTTCCTACGGGTCTCCACGATTCCTCCGTCTGCAGACACTGCCACTGTGATGCTGTGTGGTGATGCAGCCAGAGACTCACCAGAGCCCAGCAGGAGCAGCAATGCGCTCTCAGCCTCCAGAACTGTGAGCTAACTGCATTGGTTTCCTTACAAATTACCTAGCCAACAGTCTTTTGTCATGGCAACAGAAGATGGCAAACACAGAAGGCTGGAGTTTTCATATTCCACGAGGAAGCAAGTCCAGCCCCTGGAGCTCAGCTGTCCCCTCCTGTGCATTTCCTTAAGTTCTTGAAGTTTTTTTCTAAGCACTTAATGTTGTCAGGAGATGACATTATCTAAATAATAATGACATGTTTCATTAGGAACAATTTTATAATCATTAAAATCTAGCAATTAAAATCACAAATCTGGTAATGAATAATCATGCCGGCAATAATCTTATCACAGCTATTCACCTAAAATAGCAGTTGATGCTCATTAACTTTTAAGCCTTTGCTTCTCCCAGTAGGAATAAACTTTATTACTTTTCTACAAAAAAAAAAAAATGACTGCTAATTAAAATACGAATTTTCTGAAGTCACTTTTTGATACCGGTTTTGAAAGTGTCTTAATGTGTTCATTATGGATTGTAATATATTCATTGCAGATTCTCTAAGACCGTGTTATAAATCTTCTCACATAGTGAGTCTGTATCAGAAGGTCCAGGGATGGCCTGTGGCAGTGTGAGCTGAGCACAAGTGAGGATCTGGCCCTTCCCATCGGGCTCTGTTGGCATCTTATGTACTTTAGTTAGGCTTTTGTGTGTCTTATTGACAATGACCTTGACTGTTACATTTCATAGTGCTTTATTCCATATACATGTATATATGTGTGTATACACACACACATATATGCGTTTTATGCAGATAAATTCAGAGAGTTATATTGAGCTGTCAGTGATCAATTTCAGTGTTTTGCATTTTGTTCTGGGGTGCTAGGGATGGAATCAGGGGCCTCCTTCATGCTAGACAATCACTCTACTGTTGAGCCACAACCACACCCCTAGCCCTAGCAAAACTTTTGTATTCAAAAAGAGACTGGTTAAAGCTTATGTAACAGAACAGTGGGAAATAGATAAAAGATGCCCTTTTCAGCTCTGCTATCAATGGATTCCACCCTCAGTTGTCCATTAAGTAAATTACATCTCTAATAAAATGTGGTTGTAGATAGACTTTCATTTTACTTGTATACATAATATTTACATTTATCTTCACTTTTTCAGTTATTCCCAGAGGACTTACTCTTATAAATTAGTTGGCTGGTCCAGGAGGGATGCTTCTAAGGCTTTTGAGGCGTGTTGCATTATCTTGTCTAGCAGCAGACTGTGACAGAGCCTCCCCTAGGCTTCCACTGACATGTAGTGTTCTTTAGCATGGTTAATGTTTTTAATAGTGTTCATCTGAATATAGGATCATAATCCCTGAACGATGTGGTTGTTTTGAGAGATGCATTGTTGAACAGTATTGTTGTGTGAACATGGGAACATACTTACACAGTCTAGATGGTGCAGGTCGGTCACTCTGTGAGGACTCTTGATGTAGTCATGAAACGTGAGCATGAATGTCTGAAGCTGTCGCCAGTGTGAAACAGCACACTTAAGAAAGTGGGAGGATTATGATCTAAAGTAGTGAGTAAAGGCAGTGTAGATGTGTGAACTGGAAGCATCACTTATTATTATCATGTTAGGTCCTGTACATCCTGCTTCCCACTGAATACATCCAGCACTGCAGGTCTGTTAACCCTGCCATCGTCACACATTTGAGTAGTGAATTGTGCTACAGCTTTACAACATGCTGCTAGGTAACGTAAACTTCATCTTCGGTACATCTGTGGGACAATAGGCAGGCGACTGTATCGTCGTAAATACATGTGTAATTTGTGTATGTATATAAATAGGTTTACTAGCTGTAAAACATTTGATTCAGAGGTATCTAATTTTCATCAGAATTTTTAAATATAAGCTGAAAAAATTTTTAATTGTTATTTAGAATTTTGTGTATTTCATCATTGTCAATGTTTTAGCTGAAAGGGTTTGTCATTTATTTTTGTTAATTATAGCTTATGAATACTGGTATTATGCTATCATATATTAAAATGTATTTTCTCTAGTATAAGTAGAGAGAAAATGACTGTGTATAGTTTTAAATTTAAGAGGACTGTGTGGACCCAAAGTGAAAGGTGTTCTTCTCTGTCTCTAGGTTTTCTTTCTCCCATTCAGTAACACAATCCTCAGCTGTTTTAAAGACAACTCCATCTTTGCCTGGGAGTGTGATACTCTGTTTTGCAAGTACCAATTGCCAGCTCCACCTGAAGGCTCTAGCATCCTATACAAAGTGTTTGCTGTGACCAGGTAATGGACATTTTTAAGAATTTAGCTTCTATTAAAAAATTCTAAATTTTCATTCAGAATCTTGAGGAAAAAAATTCCTCCAGAATTAGATGTGATCTACAGACTTTTTGCTTTACTTTATTATACAAACTTTGGTTTTTCAAGACAGGTTTCTCTGTAGCTCTAGTTGTCCTAGAACTAGCTCTATAGACCACACTGGCTTACCCCTGCCTCTCGAGTACTGGGATTAAATGTGTGCACCACTACTGACTGGCTGCTGTGCATACTTTGAAGTATATATGAAAATTGAGGAATGTATGAACTGCTGAGGACTCACCAGCTGTGATTCTGGTCCTGTTTCTGTCTCTGTCCTTTTCTCTGTTGTATTATTCAGGAGCAAAGCTTACTGTATCATTTCGTTGGCAAATATTTCCATGTGTATTTCTACCTTTGGGGAACATACCATACTATTAGTATCAGATTTTTACAAATTAACAAGCGTTCCTTAAGATTGTCATGTAGGCATTGCTCTGATGTCTGTGCTTTGCCTAATAGCTGGTGCTGATGACAGCTGGGCTCCAATTAGGGGCACAGCAAGCTTTCCACATCTTGTTTGGTTGGTGCAGCTCAAGTTTTTTCCTTGTAGTTTTCTTGTAGAGGGCTGGGTAAATTGCTCAATCAGTAAATATTTGCAAGGACTTGGAGATTTGAATTCAGTCCTTAAAACCCATGGGTTTTTGTTGTTGTTGTTTTTTAAAGCTAGATGTGGTAGCATATTCTTGTAATCACACCACTGGGAAGTTACTGACAAGCAGGTCTGTAGGGTTCACTGGCCAGCCAGCCTAGATGTTGTGGTGAGTTCCAGGCTATGGAGAGCCTGTTTCAGAGAGAGAGTATCTTTCAGCCTCCACATGCACCTATATCTACACACACACACACACACACACACACACACACACACACACACACACACGGTGGGGAGAAGGTGTGAGAGCAATTGTTTCTATAAATCTGATCTTGCTCTGTGTCCATGTGCTGCTCAGTGTGATCTTTGTTGTCTGTGTCCCCGGCACACTGCTTACCCCTGTATTTCCTGAAAACGAGGCCTGACCTAGGTAAAGGGAGGAAGACATGGCGGCGTGTGCGCTTTCATCGGGAGCAGCTTAGGCCACTGTCTCCGGGGACTTGGGTGGAAATTGTAATCACAACTCCCCCAGCGTGGCTGAGGTACTAGAACAGTAATGCTGTGCAATTCTGTTGCCCTTCCTCAGTTTATTAGATGATCTCGCTCTTTCACTCTTGGCTTACTAATAGCTCTAGTTCTGTAACGCCCCCTCACTAACTAGTTCCTTTCCTATTAGTCCTTCTCGTCTGCTTCTGGTGCTGTTCACTTACAAATTAGAAACTGTAAAAGCAAATGTCCTCGTGTTGCTGCCGTTTGTACTTTGACATAGCTTATGGAAAATAGTGGAAGGGCAAATTGGTCCCCACCCCTGTTTTCCTCTGTTGTTTTTTTGTTATTTTGGGTTTTGCTTGTTTGTATTTGTTTTTGAGACAGGATCTTACTTTGTAGCATAGGCATTCCTTAAACTCAATCCTCCTGTCTCAGCCTCCCTAGTGCGTCTCTCTCTCTCTCTTTTTTTTTTTAAAAAAAACAGTTTTCAAAGTAATGCATTAGTTTAGTGGCATCTTCCAAATGGCCATTGAACTCTTTTTTTTCGATCATTAATCTTTTGAAACTCATGGATTTACTGTTATTGGGAAGTTTCAAGCCATGCTAGTTAAGAGTTTTAGTGATGCCCGGTTCTCTCATTTCTGACCAGCGGGACCCTCTTCAAATTTGTTTTAAATCCTTTTGATACTGCCTCCTCAGTCATCTGTGGTACTGCCAGAGCTGCTGGGCTCTCTGGTGTGTCTAAGTGTTCCAGATTGTTCCAAGCCTACACTCAGCTATTTCTCTAAAGAGTGAGTTTAATGTGGTCAGAAATGATGGTTATAAAGAATGACTGGTCATTCTTTATAAACCATCCCAGTGGATGACTAGGAGATAGTTTATCGAATTTCCCCACTTCTTAGGCCTTAGGAAATCTCACCAACTCTACCAAACTGTGTATTGAATTATTCATGGTTTTTGTTCACTGGCATAGAATTCTTACCCTAATCCAAGCCACCCTAGCCTCTTTCAGAGACAGTAATATACCGGTTGGTCTCTGTCTTTATTCCTACTTCCTAAATGTGTCTCTGCCAAACTCCTAGAGTGGAGTTGGCTCACCATTACACTGGGTCCCATCACTTTTCTTATTCATTCCCTTTTGGACTTTCCGCTGCCCTCAGTAAAATCCACCCTCCTGCCTTGTTACCCAGGATGTCACCTGCCACAGGCCTCCCTCTCTTCTTCTCCCTTCCCTCTGCTCTCCTCATACTTGAGTGGTTTCTTACTCTCCTATATAAGAATTGCATTCCTTCCTCTGCACTTTTACTGGCACATGGAGAATTTCTCCAGATCTTCCTGCATTGGTTGATCTCTTCATGTCATTCAGTGAGCAAGTCTTCTTCCCAGCTTCTGTGGCCTCTACTGAAGCTGTACAGAGTTTCCCTCTAGCTGGCGTCAAGTTCATTTCTTTGTTTGCCTTCTTCCTGCAGAGAACACAGGTTCCCAGCACCTACATGGTGATTCACATCCACCCATAACTCCAGTTCCAGGGGAACCAGAGCCCTCTTCTGGCCTCCAAGGGCACCAGGCAGATACGTGGTGCACATATCATGTATGCAGGCAAAACATTCATACAAATGGTTTCTTGAGACACAGTTTCTCTGTGTAGCTTTAAAGGGCTGTCCTGGAACTCACTTTGTAGACCAGGCTGGCCTCGAACTCACAGAGATCTGCTTTCCTCTGCCTCCCAGGTGATGGGTTTAAGGCGTGTGCTATCACCACCTGGCTAACAAATAAATCTTTTAAAAAATGTATTTAAAATGTAAATGTTCCTCAGCCCTTAATAACTCATTCAACAAATCAACAACAAACTAAGCTGATACTTCAAGGCAACAGGTAAAAGTTCTGACTCTTCGGTAAGCCTGAGCCACCCTGTATGGTCCACTGGCCACATGTAGCCTTCTGATCCTCGGTAACATAACCACGTCCCCAGCGTTTGGTAGTTGTGTGTGGCCAGAGGTGCCGGTGGTCAGCATGACGGTAGTTTCCTGACAGGAAACTCTGTGGGGTACTGCTTCCTAAGCAGCTCACTGCCCGTGTCCCCTCACTGTTTCGGTTCTGCTTTTTAAATGTAGAGATGGCCGGATCTTGGCTGCTGGAGGCAAATCCAACCACCTGCATTTGTGGTGCTTGGAGGCCACACAGCTCTTCAGAATCGTCCAGATGCCTACTAAGGTCCGAGCTGTTCGCCATCTGGAATTCCTTCCCGATAGCTTTGATGCTGGTTCCAATCAGGTTAGTAACAGAAATGCCAGCGCCCGCTCTCAGACCCATGTTGGCCCTGTTGTTCAAGCACTTCTCTTTTTTTATAGTCCTTATTCTTTGAAAGGTTCCCCATCTATATATTGTGTGTTAGCCATGTCCACCCACACTACCTCCCTCCACCTCCCCATTCATGCCCCCACCCCAACCGCATCCCAGCTTCATCTCCGTCAGCTCTTACGTAACTTACAGCATGACTGACACGATCCTAAAATGTTAAGTGTTTTTTTTGTGTGTGAAGAATCTAGACTTTAAAAAAGAATTCAAAATCTTGTGTTCTTTATTTAATATTACTGATAAATAATTGTTTAACTTTATTTTAAATTGACAGTCACAGTCATGAATTTCAAAGTTAAATTCATATGTGTTTCATGTAGTTATACACACATGCAATATGTTCACGGGTATCTTATCTGTTTTACTTAAGAGTTCTAAATTGTTGATTCGTTCATATGGTTGGAATTGTAAACCTTACAGGGAAGGATCGGGGGTGTAAGCCCCATCCTGTCTCCTCTTTGTCTAGTTACGCTCTCCTTCCCTGTAACTACTATTGTTATCTAGAACATGTTTTCTCTCTCCACACAGCCGTATACCTTTTTCTGAATTTGGAAATCATTCTATATTAGTACGAAATATCTTTCTTTCATGGCTTCATAATATTTCTTATATTTTCTTTAAACTATCCCTCCGTTGTTGGGCACTTATTCTTAGTCCTTTTCATTAGAAATGATGCCTCACTGGATAACTAAGTTTTTGCAAATGTCATTTTCCATATCCTATTGTAGGATAAAAATCTCAGAGTTGAAGTAGTTTCCAAAGACATCTGTAATTAGGACAGGGTCTTTCCAAGTTGCCGTCAAGACAGCCTGCATCTGCTGCTGCGCATGTGGAGGGCTGTACCCTGCCCGCCAGCCAGTCACAGAGCACGCTTTTCCTGTTGACGCCGTACAGCAACATGACACTGGAGTGTCAAAGAATCGTGTGCGGTTGTAGCTTACAGCCGTTGGCCGTAGCCCACAGGTGTAACGTTTTCAAGTTATATGACTTTAAATGATTTCCCCTGCGAAGACTAGCTTCCCACCTACTCCTCTACCATAATCTAGTATAGAATCCATAATCTCAGTCCGTTCTCCAAATAGCAGTTAGAGCAGCTGAAGACTGGAAGAGAGTGGGGAGCCTTCACCAAGAGCACATGCGCCCCTTTCCTCACTCTGACAGCCAGTGTGGGGGTGAGGGTCAGCAGCTGACCCCTGTGTCTCAGTGGAGGCGGCCTGCCTGGAGAAGCCAAAGCCTTCCATAGTTTCTCAGGGTGTGTTCCATATCCTGTGGCCAGAGTCACACACATCCACATGAGCCATCATTAGTGATTTTAAAATGTGTAACGGCTCACTGGAAGTGGAACTGCCCTCTTAGAAATTATATAAAATGAACACATTACTTTTAAAATGTATTGACATGACATGCGTGTAAGTGTACACACATATGTAGTACACACGTACGTAGTCTCTCTATGTATATGAACTTTTAAGCGTTCGGCTTTCAGGTGTTATAGCCCCATCGTTTCTGTCTGCTCAGGTTCTTGGTGTGCTCAGTCAAGATGGGATCATTCGATTTGTCAACATACAGACTTGTAAACTTCTCTTTGAAATTGGGAGCGTCGAAGAAGGAATTAGCTCATCAGTAATTAGCCCACACGGTCGGTACATAGCATCTATTATGGAAAATGGAAGTCTGAACGTCTATTCAGTTCAGGCTTTAACACAAGAAATAAATAAGGTATGTCATCCAGTAACTGAATCTGCTCCCTGCACTGCAGTATTGTATCACCAAGAGTGAAATGTTCCTTCCGTGCCGTTTTCTAACTTCTCTGGGACACATCTGTTTTTCTGGATATCTTCCCTGGCTCCCGAAGAGTTACATCTCCAGCTCTGATTTCTCACCAGGCTCCTTCTCAGCTTGGTGCTCACCCCATCACTGCCGCCCTTGATCTCTTTTCCAGAAGAGGTCTTTAATCCCGGAGTCTTTGGAGTGCTGTGGCCCTTTCTGTTCTCTTCTAATCCAGTTGCTGCTCCCTCCTAGCACTTCTTAAATTTGAGATATGTCTCTGTCCACCTGTCATCTGTCACCTCTCTTATCTGTCACCTATCAGTTACCTATCATGTATCTATCCATCATCTCTGCTAGGGTCTGTCTAGCATCTTATCTGTCTAAGCATCTTATTATCTGTCTATCATCTGTCCATTATCTTATCGTCTGTCTGTTATTATCTATCTTCTATTGTCTGTTTTTGCTACCTGTTCTCTATCTTGGTCTTTATTAACTAATTCCAAGTTACAGTAATTTAAACAAATTTCCTAAAATCAGTCTTCAGTGGCTCCCCTTCCCATCAATCCATCTTCTTCTACATGACGTTTTTCTAAAATAATGTTTTCATCATCATTTTTTAAAATGATTTAAAAAATTTTTATGTGTGTGTACATTGGTGTTTTGCCTATGCATGTATGTCTGTGTGATGGTGTCCAACACCTGGAGTTACAGACAGTTGTGAGCTGCCATACATGCTGGGAATCGAACCCAGGTCCTCTGGAAGAGCAGCCAGTGCTCTTAACCTCTGAGCCATCCCTCCATCCCTCCTTATCATCTCTTACTACTACTTAGTAGCTCCCGTCCTGTTGCATTCTTTCCACTCATTACCACCCTTGTCCCAGCTAAGGTGGAATAGGGCAAGGCTTGTATTGTTTTAGCTCTCCTCCTACAACCAAAGGATCTTTCAACGTCTGTATAAAATCCTAGGTTTTACACTTTACAGTTTGGGTCTTTTTGTTGTGATTTTACCATTTATACTGGCCCCCAAGAGTAATGCTGAAGCACAGCCTGGGTTTCTTAAGCACAAGAAGGCTGTGTCATAACTTGAGGAATGGTATATCCTAAACTCATTTAGGCACGAATTATAGTGCTATGAGCTTGGAAGTCAATAATGTATTTCAAGTAAGGTATCTTTAGACAGGAACACATACAAAGCAAGGTTATGCTTTACAAGTCAGTTTATGAAATGTGGATGAGGCTCCCTAACTTTTTCCTGGAATCCGTGGTTCTGTTTCTACTAATTCAGTACTTGAGATAATTCTATATAATTATATACTTGAAATGACAGGACTCAGCTAATATATGTGTTCATGTATGTGTGTATTTGTGAGTATGTATTTTCTATCATATGGGATTATAATCTCGTGTTCTTATATATAATCTATATTATATAAAATATTCCATTATAGCTGCCATAGCTCTGTGCTTTTTGTATGTTGGAACATTTAGTATATGTTATTTTTTAAATCACCAGTATATGAAGTGCTCTTGCTGAGTGTCTTTAGTCTTTTCATTTGATTTTCTTCTGCTGACTCAAGGAGGTGGGAGAAGACTGAGCAGAGCTGTTCCGAGTGCGTCACCCTCTTGGGCTGCTGTGTGCCTAGCACCCTGAGAGCGCAGCGAAAGAAAGCCAGCTCCAAGTCCAATCGTCTTTTACATTTAGGGCACCTCGTCTGGTGTCTGTGGCTGTTGTGTGAATGTGTAGCTGCCTTTCCTGTACAAACTTGGACTCACCTGTGCCCCTTCCTTCTGAGTTTTACCTCATTTCCTGTCATTAGAGAATCTCTGATATTGTTCTGATAAAGTCAGTGAATTCTTATGTATTCATTGCAGAGAGGAGCCAAGTAAGTCCAGTCACATCTGCGGCTCTGGCCTGGGGCAGATTGTGCTTGAATCCAAGGATGAGGCCCTAGCAGGGGAAATAATTTCAGAATAGAGGCTTTAATAAAAACTTAGAATGGACTGAAATTAAAGAATGAGCCGCTCAGCAATATTAAAAGATGACCATAATTTGGTCAAACTGTTTTGATCCATCTCAAGATGAAACATTAAATCACAGAAGTGGGCACTGTACCTTGTCTTTAGAACTCAGCCCAGGTGACCTTATTTGCACATTTCCTTTGAATAAGGAAGTTCATTTGATTTCAAAAGGAGTGCCATTTATGAAGAAAATGTCCTAGTGAGTCATTTCAGTTCAAGTAAGTTGATTGTTAGATTTTCCCATTTGATGGCCCCCTAAAGATGAGCTCTTGGGTTCTGTCGCCTGAGTTGCCCTCTTAAGCAGTTGACATGGTAAGGGACCGACAGCCCTTGCTGTGCAGAACACAGTCCTCGACCTCACATGGTTCAGAGGACGCATGCTCCCCCAGGATTGATTTGTACTTGAGCCCCGTGCCCGTTAGGCGCTGTCCTCAGCGTTCTCCAGGACATCTGTCTAGCCCTGCCTTCTCTGTGTCACCGTCATGTGCTGACTTCATCGTGCAAGTGGAAAGTGGTTTGCCATCATACCATTTTGAGGCACCTTTTGGGAATAAATTCTACTTATTGCTGTTATTCATGTATATTTATTTGTTCTGTAAAGGAATTTGACAGACATATGCTGTATACAAAGTAAAGCATGCTATTCAAGTAAAGTTGATGAATCCTATATTAAGAGGCTTACTTTCTAAGAATACTGTGGAAGATAGATATAGGTACATCAGTACATGGAGCCATTTCTCTCCTCTTTTAGCCACCTCCTCCCTTGGTTAAAGTGATTGAAGATTTGCCTAACAATACACCGCGATCCAGTAATCTTAAGACGAAAATAATGTCAGGAAGAGTGGGGCGACCAGCAAGATCTAAAGAGAGCAAAATTCCAACTAGAATCCTCAAGCACGACCTGACGGGTAATTTAGAAAACAAAGAGGTAAGAGTGCATTATAATTAAACTCCAGCTTGCTGTGACCCTGCTGTAGGCTCATCTTGTGATTTCTGGGCTGGCGTGTGGCTGATGCTATTTGAGGTGTGGTAATCTGAATCAAGATATGCTGTAGTAGCCCATCATGGGGCACACACCTATAATCCCAGCATGCATGAGGTAGAGGCAGGATTGTGACTCTGGGATCAACCTGGGTCACATAGTGAGACATTGTCTCCAAACAAAACACAGCAAACCCTGACAGCACAGTTCCGTCCTTGGAATCCACAGAGTAGAGAAAGCCAGCTCTGACAATTATTCTTTGATTTTCATCTGTGTTGTGGAATGCGCATGCACACTCGTACACATACACACACACACACATATACACACATTCACATGTGTACATGCTACCCATAATAAATAAATATTTTAAAAAGATGCTTTAAGTGTAAAACACATGTGGTAAGAAAGTAGGAAAGCCTAGAATATAAACTGTCTTATGAATTGATTTTTTATAAATTGATTTTATATTGATTGTGTTAAAGTGATATTTTGGTTATGTTGGGTTAAATAAATTATATTCTGAAACTGATTTTTCCCTGTTTCTCTTTACCTTTATTAAGGTTGTAAGTCCCGTTTGTGACCCGTGCTGTATTTCTGTTAGACAGCTGCTGTAGAGGGTTACAGGGCAGACAGGAAGCGTGCTTCCCACTGCTCCCGCTGGAGTTTGCCCTTGTGCTCCTCGGAGGCAGCGATAGTAGGGTCGCCTGGAGAGAAAGAGCTCAAGAAGTTTTGTGTTTTAAAATGAAGTTAATGTGTGCATGCATGAGTATGAGTGTGCGTGCGTGTGTGCGTGTGCGTGTGCGTGTGTGTGTGTGTGTGTGTGTGTGTGCGTGTGTGTATGTGCGTGTGTGTGTGTGTGTGCGTGTGTGTGTGTGTGCGTGTGTGCGTGTGTGCGTGTGTGTGTGTGTGTGTGTGTGTGTGTGTGTACTTGTTGAGATCAGAGGACGACTTTCAAGTCAGTTCTCTCCTTCCACTGTGAGTTCCAAGGGTCGAACTCGGGCGCCAAGCTCATGCAGCAAGCACCTTTGCCAAAACACCAGCCATCTCATTGCCCCGTGCTGTTTTCCAAATGGTTTTCCTTCTTTTTTTGTTTCTTTCTGCTTTGAAATAGAAAGAAAATATAAGTATTAATAGAAACGTTTAACTTTATCTTCAGGGAACGTATTTGTTGACAATAAAATACACGTGTGAAGTACACAGTGAATTTTCACAAACCTAATACACCCATGCTGCCAGCACCCACATCAAAGAATGGAATGTTACCACTCCCTTCGAGACACTGCCCTTTGCCTCAGTGATAATGCTCTCTTTGCTGGGAAGAGTAAATATTGGAGATTGAACTCCACATTACACATATGTACTAAGTATGAACTCCGAATTACACATATGTGCTAAGTATGAACTCCACATTACACATATGTGCTAAGTATGAACTCCGCATTATACATATGTACTAAGAATGAACTCCACATTACACATATGTACTAAGTATGAACTCTGCATTACACATATGTACTAAGTATGAACTCCACATTACACATATGTACTAAGTATGAACTCCGCATTACACATATGTACTAAGTATGAACTCCACATTACACATATGTACTAAGTATGAACTCCACATTGCACATATGTACTAAGTATGAACTCCGAATTACACATATGTGCTAAGTATGAACTCTGCATTACACATATGAACTAAGTATGTGCTCTGCCTCACACCTTAACCTCTGATGTACCATAGGTTTGTTTAGTAAATACTATCAGTTTTTCCTAAACTGTTGAAGTAATTCATATTCCTAGCACAGTAAAGAGAGTTCTAGTTATTCCATAGCCTCAGCAACACTTGGTATTTTTCGCATTAACTTTAATAATTTTTTCTATAAGCATTTAAATGATAAAACTTAGGGATAGGAAAGAATGTATAAAACCGATTCCGACTTAGTGACGGTCAGCTCCCATTGTGCTGTGTTGGAGTCTTCGTGCTCGGTGCTGTTAGGAGGGTGACATGGGTGGATTCATAAGCTGTGTTCATGGCTGCACTTGAGGGTAGGAGAGAGGAAGCGTGTGTGGCAGGGTCAGCGACATGAATGTGTCTCACTGTATATTGTGTTCAGTTGTGTCCTGTTGTTGGAGACAGGATCTCCCCTGTAGTCCAGGCTGGCTTCAAACTCCTGATCCTCCAGCCTGTTCTCTGAGTCCTGAGATTGCCAGCATGGGCCACTGTGCCTGTCTTGTGTGCTGTGTTCTAAAGTTTGGAAGTCACTGTGAACTAGATTACCATGTTTTCAGTTGCATGATGGTCACTTATGATACAATCTTTTTATAGAATGAATTTTCTGAAGGAGTAAATAAAAAACGTTTGCAGATCTTATTAAAAGGCTATGGGGAATATCCAACAAAGTACAGGTAAACCTCAAATTCTCTCATTCTAAATCAGTTTCACTCAAAACAAGGTTTTTTTCTTTATTTCAAATCAGATTTTTATTTCAGAATGTTTATTTGGCGCTCTCTACTACAACTGCCTGAAAACCATACAGCATTTAGTAGCTTGATGGATAAGGGAACTCATGTGGCTTATCTGAACCTTCAGAAGAAGTACCCCATCAAAAGTAGAAAACTACTGAGAATATTGCAGAGGTATGCTTAACACACCGCAGCAGTGTGGGGGATGGGAACCAAGGGCTGAGTGTTTCCAAACCCCCTTCTCATGGAGGATTGCTTGGTCAGGGTTGACTCTCCTTGTCTGGTTTGTAGGGCTGTTTCATTTAGTTATTTATTTATTTTTGGTTTTTCGAGACAGGGGTTCTCTATGTAGTTTTTGGTGCTTGTCCTGGATCTCGTTCTGTAGACCAGGCTGGCCTTGAACTCACAGAGATCTGCCTGCCTCTGCCTCCTGAGTGCTGGGATTAAAGGCGTGTGCCACCACTGCCAGCTTGTAGGACTGTTTTAAAAACAAAAGATACACGTATCATGTATGGATGTGAGATTGTGTTATGTTCTTGGAAATCATACTCTCTCGGGTAATCCAAAGGAGCAAAGAAATCAGTGGGAAGAGCTTGGGCTTTAAGACAAAGACCCAGTTTTGACTCTATTCCATCTGCTTTTTCGTTTGGTTTTTCAAGACAGGGCTTCTCTGTGTAGTCCTTGCTGTCCTGGAACTCATTCTGTAGACCAGGCTAGCCTCGAACTCAGAGATCGCTTGCCACTGCCTCCCAAGTGCTAGGATTAAAGGCGTGTACCACCACCTGGCCTTGACTCTTTATTCCATCATTTAATAAAGGATATGTCTTTCCTCCCCCATCCTTAATTTTTTGACAGGAAATGGGGTTGGAGCTGATCACCCCAACATTGTGAGATTATTGGGGTATTTGAAGACAGTGTCACTTAGAACAGTGTCTAGTTCATAGTAGACACTTGGTAAATGCTAGTCGTAAACCCCGTATGTCCAAGTGCAGGTATTGCAAGTGTGTCCAGCTGCAACCCACACGCTGCATGAAGCTGAGCATGGCTATGAAGGTAACAACACAGAGCTGCAGACCTACTTAAAATATTGTAAGATTTTCTTTTTCAGTAACTGGATCGCACAGTTCTCAAGTGTGAACTTTGTAGGTGACAGCATGTCACATCACAAGGCTGAGCACTAATGTCTTCATTGTTAGGTAAATACGTACTTAATTTATATCACAGGTAGAGAAACCAAGGCATAGAGAGGTTGGATAATGTGATCTGGTCACTTGTGAGAGCTGGAACTGCTCCTCGTCTCTAGAATCCAGGGCCTTTTTGCAGAGTTTTTAGGATGAAAAACTGCAAGCTTACGTAAATGTGGGACACGGTGAAGAGCAGCCTTGTGCCCTTGCTGGCTTCAGCAGTTGGCCGGCTTGTGGACCAGCTTGTTGCTCCACCCTCTCCACAGCAGCTTCTCTGCTGCCTCCCTAGACATGCATGCACATACCATGCTAAATGTTTACACGTGCGCCTTTAAAGCTGGAGACTCCTTTCCTCCAGCCTGTGTGTGTTTGTACTGCCATTATCACACCGACAAGAAAGCTCACTCTTGTAGCCCACATACCCAGTCAGCATCCCCACTACTGATAGACTTGGGAAACTTTATGGTAAGCTTGGTCATAAAATCTGGATTCCAGCAAGTTACACACATAGTATTTGATTGACACTGCCCCTCAAAGTCTCTTTTCTTTTTATAATTTTATTATTTGTTTTGGCTTTTTTGGAACAGTGTCTGTGTAGCCCAGGCTGTCCTGGAACTTTAGCCCTCCTGCCTCTGCCTCATGAGAGCTGGGGTTCTGGGCCTGGGCCACGACCCCTGAGCCTCTTTTGGTCTACAGATTGTTTCCCTGCAATGTATTTGTGGAGGAACCAGGACTCACCCTGCATACTCCACCACGGTCTGGGTTTGCTGGTTTATTCCCTTACAGTTGTTTGCTCTATTTCTCTTTATCCACGATGTACTCTAAACTGATCACGCATGCACAGCCCTGATCGGAGCCAGGTATTCGTCTCTCCACCTGGTGGTGTGCTGCGTGACGTTATAGGTGGTTTTGTGTACTTCCGTTAGGAGGTTTTGGTCACTGGTTGTTTCTCTCTTGAAGGCGACACTGGTTATTACTGACCATCATCTAGGTCTATTGCAGCCCAGAGATTAGCAAAACACGGACAGTCTACTTCTGTCATTCCTTCTCTTTAGTACGTGGACAGTTTCCATAAAGAACACTTTCCAAGGGTTGGGAAATGACTCAGTTCATAAAGCACTTGCCTTGCAGGCCAAAGGATCTGAGTTCAATCCCCAGAACCCACATAAAAGTCTGGGGCAGTGTGCATATTTGCAGTCCCAGGGGTGGGATGATGGAGGCGGAGACGGCAGATCCCTGGAAGCTCGATGGCCAACTAGTTAGTTCAGCTCAGTCGGTGAAGTTCAGGCCAAGAAGAGGCCCTGTCTCAAACCAAAGGTGAAGGATGCCTGAGGACAACAGCCACGATTGTCCGCTGATTGCCTCACACGGACACATGGGCTCCCACATACACATGTACCTCTCCCCACATGAAAACACACACACACACACACACGCACACACACACGCACGCACACACGCATGCACGCATGCAAAGAAAGACAAGGTTCCCATCATCAACTTAAAATTTTTACCAGTTTTCAGCCGGGCGGTGGTGGCGCACGCCTTTAATCCCAGCACTTGGGAGGCAGAGCCAGGCGGATCTCTGTGAGTTCGAGGCCAGCCTGGTCTCCAAAGCGAGTTCCAGGAAAGGCGCAAAGCTACACAGAGAAACCCTGTCTCGAAAAACCAAAAAAAAAAAAAAAAATTTTACCAGTTTTCAAAACAGTAAGTTAATTATCTTAGAATGCCCCAAATAATAAGTTTATACATTCTAAACTTAGATTTAAACATAGGCCTTTCTGGTGGACTGGGTGAGGAAAGAGTTTATAGTGATATTTTTCTATCAAATTTAGGATTAAAACCTTTTTTTTGCATAACTTCTTTGATTTTGTGTTTGAATCTTTTAGAGTAAAAAAAAATCTTGATTCATAATAACATTGATGTGCATGTGTGTGTGTATATCACTGGCATCAAACCTCAGGCCTTTTGCATGGTCAGTAAGCACTGTACCACTGAGGCACACCTATAGCCTGCTTTTTCTACATGTACACCGACTTCTGAACTCTGTACTGTATGTGTGTTAAAAACCGTATGTGTGGGGATAGGACAGCTGTATCTTACATTATTGTTTTGGGTAGGTGATTGATGTTTTTGTTATTTTGTGTTTGAGGTGGGGTCTTACTATATAGCTCTAGCTGGCCCCATACTTGGAATGTAAGCCAGCTTGCCTTAACTCATGACAATCCTCCTGCCTCAGGTTCTCCAGGTATGTATCACCATGCCTGGTTCATATTAGGATTATTGAAAATAGTTGAAGTGCTTTCTAGGGTTTTTTTTTTCCTCCTTAAACTATAGCCCACAAGCATGTATAATAAAATTATTATTTTAGAATTACTTAACCATTACTATGGTAATGCCACAAATTCACTACATAGTTAGATTAATTTGTTACATTTATTTTCAGTGTTTTTTGATTTGGTTCTGTTTCTTCTTCACTGGAGTTTGACTTCAGAGTCAGTGAGGCCCTGAAGTTTTTGTTTCATTTAAACTTTATTTTGTTTTATACTCTCATACAAAATAAGGTTTATTCAAGTCAGTCTGGCTTCTGTTCCCTCCACCCTGTTTGCTCATTAGTAATCCTGTCAGTAAACATTCCATAATCACATGTGTGTTTGTGCTTTTCCTTATGCGGCTGTTGATTGACTGTGGATTGACTATCACACACGTCTAGACCCTGCTTTGGGTGAGGGCGTTTGAGCAGTGCAGAGGCATTCTGCATCTGCTTCTGTAGCTGCCCGTGCCCAGTGCACGGTGATTCACTGACCTGTCCCTGCTAAGGAATGTCTGGGTTGTTCCCAGTCTTTGCTCTTAAGGGGTGCTTAGTCATTTAGCTTCGCCTATACAGATTTTTAAAAATTTGCCAGGTGGTGGTGGTGGTGGTGGCGGCGGCGGCGGCGGCGGCGGTGCAGCACGCCTCTAATCCCAGCACTCGGGAGGCAGAGCCAGGTGGATCTCTGTGAGTTTGAGGCCAGCCTGGGCTACAGAGTGAGATCCAGGACAGGCACCAAGCTACACAGAGAAACCCTGTCTCAAAAAAACCAAAAAACTAAACAAACAAACAAAAAACAACAACAACAAAAAATTTGATGTACCTTAAGTTTTGAATTCGATAAAATAATCAGCTGACTTTGACACTTATTTTACTCATTTGGCCCCTACATTTAATTTTCTTTCCTGCTGTGCATGGTAAGTCTGCATAAAATGACATTATATTTTTGGTTGTGAACCTAGCCTTTAATGACTGAGCCATCTCTCCAGGTATAAATGACATTATAATTGTCAGAATACCCGTGTGCCTTGCCTGTGATTCTTGGTTCAAGTATGCAGAGTCAAACACAGCAAGTGCTTTGGTAGGAAGCCTTGTCTTTGTAGATGCAGGAGGAAATGTAAACCAATGGGAATGTGTTCCTTTGGAAAAGATCATTTTCACACATTCCTCTGAAATACTGATTTGCCTCTGTTCGGAGGATGAACAGACCACGTATCCTTCTGTTGATCCCATCCCTGAGGGAAATCAGGAATTGGTTTTGTCAATAGATAAAAGCACCCGAGATGCTGACTTTCGTCTGATGATTCTGCTCGGAGAAGGAAACACTCTTGTTGTATTTCTGCCTGCATAATGTGTGGATGGGCACTTCCTGAGGTCCAGTTTCCTAAACTCTACCTAAGGTGGCAAGAGTTTCCATAAAATGTGGTCAGTTGGATGCATAAAGCAAGTCTGTGTCTACTAATCCATTTACAATTAAAGTTACTATTTTAATTATAATTCTGTATACATACTTTAAATTATCCTCATTTTTTCCTTCCTTTTGTTTTTCAGTTTCTGTTTTTCTAATGTCTTTTCTTTGAGACAGAATCTCACTATCTAGCTCAGTGTGGCCTGGAACTTACCGTGTCAAGCCAGCCTTAGAGTCTCGATCCTCCTGCTTTAGACCCCACAGGCTGAGTTTACAAGTTAGGAGCCATCACATCTGATTTATTTTTCTAAATTTTAATTTAGAAATTCAAAATCGGGTGCTAGAGATGGCTCAAAGGTTAAGAATACTGGCTGCTTTTCAGAGACCCCACGTGGCAGCTCACCGCTATATTACTCCACCAGACCATTTCTTCTAGTCTTTGAGGGTCCCAGGCAGGCAAGGTACTCATATACATAAAATAAAAATTTATTTATTTATTTATTTTTGTTTTTTTTCAAGACAGGGTTTCTCTGTGTAGCTTTGGAGCCTGTCCTGGGTCAAGCTCTGTAGACCAGGCTGACCTCGAACTCACAGAGATCCGCCTGGCTCTGCCTCCCAAGTACTGGGATTAAAGGCGTGCGCCACCACCACTGGCTAAAATATTTATTTTATTTTTATAGTTTATTTTATAACTTTAATTCAAAATTATAATTTAATGAAAGAGAATTGTTTTCAGCTTGATTAGACAAGTGCAGAAAGGTGAGACCTGTCTGGTTATGGATTGTACTGAAGAAACAAACCATGTTTCTTTTTTAAGTACTATAACGATGTGACTATATAAGTGAATGCTTGTTTTAACTAAATTAACTAAAAATTTTTAAAATTACATATATTTCTATTATTTCTTTTTTTTTTTTTTTTTTTTTGGTGTGTGTATGTGAGCATGCCATGTGCACACTTGTGGAGGTGAGGGGTCAGTTTGTGAGAATTCTTTCCTACTCCTGTGCAGGTCCCGGGAACTGAACTCAGCTTGCCAGGCTTACATTCCAGCTCACTTACCTGCTAAGCCATTTTACCAGCACTGCCCGCCCCCCTCTATTTTTTTTAAAGATGTATACTTAACTATTAACGAATAAAATGACGTGTTAAAGATTTGCTAAGCTACTGTGGTAAAGTGGTGGAGGTAGGGTAAATCCATGTGCATGACAGATGACTGCTTCCTACCTTCGTATTTTGAACATTTCAAGTACCTTCAAATTCTCTATTGTAATCTTTTAAAATGAATGTAGTTCTTGGGTACGAGAGCTTCCCGCCCTTCCAGAGGACCAGAGTCTGGTTCCTAGCGCCTATGTCAGGTGCTCACAACCTCTTCTAACTTTACCCCCGGGGATGTGTGTGACTGCTGCTTCTGCCTCCACAGACACAGACAGACAGAGACACATACAATAAAATCAATGTGTAATTGGATAGCTGCGGCGGCGGCGGTGCAGAGGTCTTAGGGAAGTCTGTGCTTTTCCGCCCGAAGTCGGCTCGCACTGGAAGCAGCTGCTCGTTTTGGGCTGGCTTCCATAGGTATATAATGCAGACACAGGCATACTGGGTATTTTGATTGGATTGGATTTTTTTCCCCTAAGTCTCCCTAAGTAGCTCAGGCTGGCCTAGAACTGGCGATCTTCCTGCCTTGGCCTCCCAAGTAGAGCGTGATTGCAGGTGTGTGTTCCCACTACACACACAGTTAACAGAAATAGGATCTATGCTATTTTGTCTTTTTGTTTTCCTTTAAGAGTCTCTCATTGCCCTCCTTTAGTATAGATTGCTGTGCCCGATTTTGTGTGTGCATTTGCCATGGCACATATGTGGGGTCAGAGGACAACTTGGTGACCCTGGTGGTGGTGGTGCTTTAATCCTAGCACTAGGGAGGCAGATCTCCAAGTTCCAGGACAGCCAGGGCTACTCAGAGAAACCGTCTCAAATTACCCATAATAATACAATAAAATTTTAAAAATAAAATGAGATAAAAAAGAACTTTGACAGAAATGTGTATGAGTCAGGGTTCTCTAGAGGAGCAGAACTGATAGAATGAATGAATACATACATACGTACATACATACATACATATATACATACACATACATACACATACATACATATATTCAGAAAGGGGATTTGTAAGAATGGCTGACAGTCTGTGGTCCATCTAGTCCAACAATGGCTGTCTACCAATTGAAGTCCAAGAATCCAACAGTTGTTCAGTCCATGAGGGTGAATATCTTAGCTGGCCTTTGGTGTCCTCCAGAATCTTGAAAAAGTAGGCTCTAATGCCTCTGAAAGAATGGACTTGCCAGCAGGAGTCAAGGCAAGCAGACAGAGCAAGCTTCCTTCTTCCTTCTCCTTTAGATAAGCTATTACCAGAAGGTGGGTCCCAGATTAAAGGTGGGTCTTCCCACCTCAGAAGATCCAGATTAAAAATGGGTCTTCCCATTTCAAATTATTTAATTAAAAAAAAAAATCCCTCACAGGTGTACCCAGCCCAGTTTTAGTTATTTCCAGATATAGTCAAGTTGGCAACCAGGAATAACCATCACAAAATGTTGATAACACTTTGAAGAGCCTTGAGAAAATAGACATCCCTTCACAATGTCAGCGGCAACATAAATAGACATTCCGTTGAGGATTATGTGTCATTGGCTATTGAAATTACAGCTGTGCATATCTTAGTGTTTATCCAAGTCTGTTTTCCCACTTGAAGAAAGATGCACATATAATGGTACTCAGTGCGGCATTGTTTATGAAAGCAGAAAGACCCCAAGGCCCAATGATAGGAATCTTATTTAAATAAATGAGATTCCTCAGCACAAAGCTCTCATAGACACCAAGAAAACACCATGAGGGTATTTACACTCCAGATCCTGATATTAACGTTTCAAGTAATAACTGAAAACTTCAAGACACAGAACAGTATTTATGTAATACCACCATTGTGTGGGGTTGAGTTCTTTTGTTGGTGTGAGGGCAGATTGGGGTTGGGTTTTTTTGTTTGTTTTGTTTTGAGATGGGGTCTCACTATGTATCTCTGGCTGGCTTGGACCTCACAATGTAGACCAGGCTGGCTTCTAGTTCCCGGAGATCTGTCTGCCTCTGCCTCTCCATTGCTGAGATCAAAGGTGTGTGCTACCCGTGCCCAGTGATTCTAAAGAGGGGAACTGTATGATGGGGAAAGAAAGTCTCCACCAAATCTGAATTAGTTACTAAGACACACTGTGATAACGCTGTCCCTTTCTGGTCTTTATTTCCATTTTATTTTATTTTATTTTATTTTATTTATTTATTTATTTATTTATTTATTTATTTATTTATTTATTTGTTTATTTATTTATTTATTTATTTATTTCCAGAACCCTCTCTGCATTAGCTCACTGGTCTGCGATCTTCAGTGACACTCCATATCTTCCACTCTTGGCTTTTCCATTTGTGAAATTGTTCCAGAACAATCAGCTCATCTGTTTTGAAGTTGTTGCTACTCTCATAAGTAAGTACTTCAGAATCAAACCAAGAATGGAGTCTCACGTGTCTTCCTGGTGTCTTGGTACCTTTGCCACATGCAGGGAATCTAGATCTCTTCATTTTTTTTTTTTAAAGATTTATTTATTACATATACAGTGTTCTGCCTGTATGTATCCCTGCAGGCCAGATGAGGGTACCAGATGTCATTACAGATAGTTGTGAGCCACCATGTGGTTGCTGGGAATTGAACTCAGGACCTCTGGAAGAGCAGTCAGTGCTCTTAACCCCTGAGCCATCTCTAGATCTCTTCATTTTTGAGTCAAGAAGTATGAAACAGTCAAGTTTAGAGCAAAAAGTAGACACACCAATCATGTATATGTAGAGAGTAGGAATTTTTAGACAGTATTGTTGTAGGTGGTTTCGGTTAGAAAGAAGCCAGTTTCACACTTAGTTGGGACCGGTTGCTTTTCACAGAATTGCTGAAGGGTGGAGCCCTTGGCACACAGTGCCTGCTGGGTAGTGCCCAGGCGCTGGCTGCTGCCCTCATCCCCACCATCTGAGGCTCATGATAGCGAGCAATTCGTGTGCCAAATTGTTCTCGCTGTCTCACTATGTTTTGCTCAGTTTACCTTCCTAGCCACCCTGTGCAATAGGTATGAGTACCCCCTTTCTACAGGTGACCCCCAAGTTCTGAGGCTGGGTTAGACCAGTCTGCTCCTGGTCATTCTAACAGCAGCAATTTAAAGAAGTTGAAATCTTGTCGAGATTTTACTTCTGGATTAATTATTAGCTCAAATTTAAATGTATGATAATAAGTGAAATAACAGAGTTCTAGAATTAGAAAACCTTTGTAAACTGTATAATACTCTGATGGAACTGCTGCTGCTGACCTGAGATGAGAGGTCATAACATCAAGGAATACAGCTTTTTTTGTT
Organism: Peromyscus californicus insignis; assembly: GCF_007827085.1. NCBI lineage: Eukaryota > Metazoa > Chordata > Mammalia > Rodentia > Cricetidae > Peromyscus > Peromyscus californicus. The sequence continues at coordinate 23,998,842 of NW_026294503.1, forward strand.
GCTGTGACAAAGACCTGAGGAAAGTCGCTTAAGGAAAGTGGCTTCTGGTGCATCATGGGAGGAGAACCATGGCAGCGCGTCACACTGCATCCTCAGGCATACAGCAGGAGCTCCCTGTAGTACCGATGCGTCACGTGCTTTCCCTGTCTGTGGAATGGAGCCACCATATTGATGGTGGCCCTTCTCACCTCATTTAAACCTCTCTGGAAATGTCCTCACAGACGTGCCCAGAAGTTTGTCTCCTAGATGTGTTTAAGTTTTATCAGGTTGACAATAAGGGTAAACCAAAACACATGGCCTTTTCTAAGAAAATCCCTTTGTTAATCAAAGACTGAAAATACAGGAGTCAGCAGGAACCAGAAGATCCAACATGTTGGCTTAGGAATGGTTTGGAAGAGTGTGTGTGTATACACATGTTTTTATTGACACATTTTCAGTGACTGCCCTGAAGAAATTGGCAGATTGTCTTTATGCCTGAATTACTTTATTAACACCATGGAGTTTTGAATCCTCATGATCTAGAAACTAAAAAGATACTATCTCTTCTTTATTCATGAACCTATTGAAGAGAAAAAAAAATGGATTCACTGGGGCTGGTGTTAACGGGCCTGTGATCCCGGCTAATCCAGAGGCAGAGACAGGTGGACCATAAGTTCAAGGCCTGCCTTAGAACCTGTAACTAACTAACTAACTAAATGCGTAAATAGGCTGAGGGTACAGCTTAGTGATAGTGTTGCCTAGCATGTGTAAGGCTCCTGTGTCCCACCCACAGGACTAGAGATAAAAAAAAAGTCCCAGTGTGGTTGCCTGTAATCCCTACATTAGATTGGCTGAGATAGGAGGATTAGAAGTTTGAGACTAGCCTGGGAATATGAATATATACATACATACACACACAAATATAGTGAGACTGTCTCAAGAAAAAATCCTTTTATAATACATAAGAATATTTAAAGAAAAATTTTCTGATTTTTTTTTCCTTTGTAGTCAATTGGTGTCAACATTGGTTTGAGTACTTTCCTAACCCTCCCATCAATATTCTTAGCATGATAGAAAATGTTTTGGCATTTCATGACAAGGAACTGCTACAGCACTTTATAGATCGAGATGTGACTTCCCAGGTAAGAAATAGAAGGGCTTTAGCATGCCATCATTTATTTTGAGAGCTAAGATTGACTCTGTATGGATAAAACAGTATTTCTCCCAGTGAATAATGAAAGGTATATTCTAATTTATAATTTTTAAATTAAATTAATTTATTGTGTGTGTATGTATATACATTTGTGGGCGTGTGTGCAAGACTTACACTTAGGTCACCCAGCATGATAGCAAACAGCTGTGCCTACTAAGCTGTCCTGACACACAGTCTGTATTTTTTGTTTGTTTGTTTGTTTTTGTTTTGTTTTTTGAGACAGGGTTTCTATGTGTAGTTTTGGCACCTTTTCTGGAACTTACTCTGTAGCCCAGGCTGGCCTCGAACCCACAGAGATCCACCTGCCTCTGCCTCCCGAGTGCTGGGATTAAAGGCGTGTGCCACCACCTCCTGGCACAGTCTGTATTTTTATCAATTTGCCGTTCTTCTTTAAGTTACCTTCCTGAAGGTCTAGGAAGAGAGTCCAAATAGGAGCTGAGGGTGCAGTTGAGTGGTGGAGCACTTGTGTACTTGAGGCCTTGTGTACTCGAGGCCCTGGTTTGGTCTCTAGCCTGGGGCAAAGCAGAAGCATTGTCCGAATTACCACAGTTCTTTTCATACTTATGCACTGAATGTATTTACCGCACAGCTTCAGTTGCCGGTGACGTTTTGACTCTTAGATTGTCAATACGGAATACATCCTTTCTGTTTGCTTCAGCTGTATGCCTGGCCTCTCCTCGAAACTGTGTTCTCAGAAGTGCTGACAAGAGAGGAGTGGCTCCGATTATTTGACAACGTCTTCTCCAATCACCCTTCCTTCCTCCTCATGACCGTGGTGGCCTACAATACCTGCTCTAGAGCGCCTTTGCTCAACTCTACTCTTAAAGATGATTTTGAGGTAAGTACCCATGCATGGAGGAGATCCTCAAGGCTGGAAGTATAGTCTGTGGTGGAGTGCTTGCCTAGCACATGAGAGGCCTCGGGTTCCATCCCATCACCCACCAAGTCGACAACAAACCCCAAACAAGAAGCTCTCACTTGTCAGCTGTTTACACTGAGAAGTACATTTCTTGACTGAGAGCCTACTGGTCAGACATTGGTGCTAGGTGGTAGAAATAGAATAGATAAAGAGTTGGATCACACCCCTGACCCTGTGTAGATTATTGACAAGCAGGTTGTTATGACCAGGTTGTTTTTCCTTGGTAAGAGCATTGAACACTTGGTTGTTGTTTGTTCTTTGAATGATCTCATTGTCAGCCCCTCTGGTCTGTGGTAGTCTGGAAATGTGTGTAGAATAGTACTTGAGGTTTCTTTGTGCTCAGCCAGTTTTGGATTTTTGAAACAAGGCCTTGTTATGTAGCCCAGGCTAGTTTCAAACTGCTCTGTAACACAGGCCAGCCCGGAACTCATGGCAGTCCTTCTGCCTTTGGCTCTCAAATGCTGGAATTACAGCTGTGTGACCTGTGATGTCAGCAACAGGAAGGCTCAGGCAGGAGGATCACAAGTTTGAGGCCAGTTTGGGCTTTGTATCCAATTCTCGGGCTAGTCTGAGCTATTACACAGTAACAAAAAAGCAAAAGCGCTCTGTGACCGGACCCCCCAGAGCCTCTCCTTCCCTCCCCCGGCTTCAAAGCTCAGGCCTCACCATAGCTAGTGTTTCCCCTACACCTTCCTTGGGGTCAGTTGCCCTGTGTCTCCTGCCCCTTGAATGTGTGTTTCTGCATCTGATGCTATCCTTATTTTTATTTCTTCTGAGTAATGGCGTGCTTTGCTGAGTAAACTGTGATTTAAACATCGAGTTTTCTTACAGTATTTTTTTCACCATCGGAATAACCTGGACATAAATGTTGTGATTAGAGAAGTTTATCATCTCATGGAGACTACACCTGCTGATATTCATCCAAGGAGCATGCTGGATGCTTTTGTTGCATTGACAAAAGGGCAATATCCCATATTTAATCAATACCCGAAGTTTATTGTGGACTATCAGACGCGGGAACGAGAAAGGATCAGGAATGACGAGCTGGATTTCTTGAGAGAGAGGTAATCATGTAATAATTATTCTTGAGATAAATGAGACATTATAAATAAGAAAGGTTTTATTTTTCTTTTTTTTTTTTTTTTTTTTTTTTTTGGTTTTTCGAGACAGGGTTTCTCTGTGTAGCTTTGCGCCTTTCCTGGAACTCACTTGGTAGTCCAGGCTGGCCTCGAACTCACAGAGATCCGCCTGGCTCTGCCTCCCGAGTGCTGGGATTAAAGGCGTGCACCACCACCGCCCGGCAGGTTTTATTTTTCTTTAGGTTATTTTTGTTTATGTATATGTATGTGTCCTTGCATGGGCTTGTGGGCACAGTGTGTGTGAAGGTGCCCATTGAAAACAGAGAGTTCCAGAGTTCCTGGAGTTACAAGTGGTTATGAGCTACCAGATAGGGGTACTTGTAGGCAGAGTTTTCCCATCCTGGGAGCTGCTTCCAAATTACCACACAGAGACTTATATTAATTGTAAATGCTTGGCCAATAGCTCAGGCTTATTACTAACTGGCTCTTACAGTTGAATTAACCCATTTCTATTAATCCATGTTTTGCCATGTGGCTCATGGCTTTACCTGTGCTCTGGAGCGTCTTGTTCCCCGGAAGGCTGGCTGGCATCTCTCCAACTGTCCTTCTTTCCCCCAGCATCCTCAGTCAGATTGCCCTGCCTATACTTTTGGCCTGGCTATCAGCCAATCAACATTTTATTAACAGTGTACATAGTCCACACAGCAGGTGCTAGGAATCGAACCTGGTCCTGTGCAAGAACAGCACATGATCTTAACCTCTGAGCCTTTTCTCCAGCCCCAAGTAAAAGTTTTTAATGAGAAATCAACTTTGAATTCTAAAGTGTGTGTATAAATCCAAATGTGAAGGCTAGAGGTGTCTTTAAAGATGCCTACTTTCTCCTGTATCTGAAAACAAAACCACACATTGTACTCTCAGCAGGTTCTACATTGTGTATCTTGGTTATTTTGAATTAAATTGCTTCACTTCTTGTCTGCATTTTTATAATAGTAAATATTGTCGACTTCAGGCAGACAGTTGAAAATATGCAAGCTGAAGTGGATGAGCAGAGAGCTGAGGATGCGGCTTGGTACCAGAAGCAAGAGCTGCTCCGGAGAGCAGAGGAGACAAGAAGAGAGATGCTTCTGCAGGAGGAAGAGAAAATGGCCCGGCAGAGACACAGGTGCAGTCCTCCTGACCCGGCGGGGACACGGGTGCAGCAGTCCTCCTGACCCGGCGGGGACGCGGGTGCAGTCCTCCTGACCCGGCGGGGACGCGGGTGCAGTCCTCCTGACCCGGCGGGGACACGGGTGCAGTCCTCCTGACCCGGCAGGGACACGGGTGCAGCAGTCCTCCTGACCCGGCAGGGACACGGGTGCAGTCCTCCTGACCCGGCAGGGACACGGGTGCAGCAGTCCTCCTGACCCGGCGGGGACACGGGTGCAGTCCTCCTGACCCGGCAGGGACACGGGTGCAGTCCTCCTGACCCGGCGGGGACACGGGTGCAGTCCTCCTGACCCGGCAGGGACACGGGTGCAGTCCTCCTGACCCGGCAGGGACACGGGTGCAGCAGTCCTCCTGACCCGGCGGGGACACGGGTGCAGTCCTCCTGACCCGGCGGGGACACGGGTGCAGTCCTCCTGACCCGGCGGGGACACGGGTGCAGTCCTCCTGACCCGGCAGGGACACGGGTGCAGTCCTCCTGACCCGGCAGGGACACGGGTGCAGTCCTCCTGACCCGGCGGGGACGCGGGTGCAGCAGTCCTCCTGACCCGGCGGGGACGCGGGTGCAGCAGTCCTCCTGACCCGGCAGGGACACGGGTGCAGTCCTCCTGACCCGGCAGGGACACGGGTGCAGTCCTCCTGACCCGGCGGGGACGCGGGTGCAGCAGTCCTCCTGACCCGGCGGGGACGCGGGTGCAGTCCTCCTGACCCGGCGGGGACGCGGGTGCAGTCCTCCTGACCCGGCAGGGACACGGGTGCAGTCCTCCTGACCCGGCAGAGACACGGGTGCAGCAGTCCTCCTGACCCGGCGGGGACACGGGTGCAGTCCTCCTGACCCGGCGGGGACACGGGTGCAGTCCTCCTGACCCGGCGGGGACACGGGTGCAGTCCTCCTGACCCGGCGGGGACACGGGTGCAGTCCTCCTGACCCGGCGGGGACACGGGTGCAGTCCTCCTGACCCGGCGGGGACACGGGTGCAGTCCTCCTGACCCGGCGGGGACACGGGTGCAGTCCTCCTGACCCGGCGGGGACACGGGTGCAGTCCATGTGACCCAGCAGGGACACGGGTGCAGTCCTCCTGACCCGGCGGGGACACGGGTGCAGTCCACATGACCCAGCAGGGACACAGATGCAATCCACCCGACCCGGCAGGGACGCGGGTGCAGCAGTCCTCCTGACCCGGCGGGGACACGGGTGCAGTCCACTGCTGTGGCAAACCTCGGACAGGAGTCAGACAGGTTGTTTCCTCCCCTTTCTTACGTAGAACACTGTATGTTAAGTTACCCAGCCTAATTTCCATTACGCAAATACATAAGGTAATAAAAAGTGTATATGCCTCCTAAACTTACATGTAGTAAAATTAATACTAAAGCAATGTTGAATCTGCTCCCCCTGCCCCACATGAATTTTCAGAAGTAATGTAAGCTCTAATGTATTTTGAAAAACATTGTTTAGCAATATTCATTCTAAGCCAGGCATGATTCATTCCTGTCATCCCAACACCCTAGGAGGTTTGAATCTAGTCTAGGCTTCATAGTGGGGTTCCAGACCAGACTGGGCTACAGAGTGAGACCTGTCTCTTTTAAAAAAAAAAAAAAAAAAAAAAAATTCTATGGTAAGTAGAAATGCTTTGTAATAAATAGTGTTGGAAAATCACTCTTGTTGGTAATTTTTTTTTCTTTTTGTTTGTTTTTCAAGACAGGGTTTCTCTATGTAACAGCCATGGCTGTCCTGGAACTCATTCTGTAAACCAGGCTGGCCTCGAACTTATAGAGATCCACCTGCCAAGGCATGAACCTCCACCACTGGCTTTCTCTTTTTTCTTTTGGTTTTTTGAGACGGGGGTAGACCAGGCTGGCCTCGAACTCGCTGAGATCTACCTCCTAAGTGCTAGGATTAAAGGCATGTGCCACCACTGCCCAAAACAATGTAATTTTTTAAATTATGCTTAAACATAGCTATATGATCCAACAAATTGAAACATAAATAGTTATCTCCTTATGCATTTAGAACTTCGGCAATGCCAGGTGTGGTAGTGTGTGTCTTTAATACCACCACTTAGGAGGCAGAAGCGTGTGGAACTCTTGAGTTCAGGGACAGCCAGGGTTACACAATGAGACCTTGTCTCAAAGCAAACAAACACCCAAGATCTTTGACAAGAGGCTGGAGAGATGACTCCGTGGTTCTGAGTATTTGCTGCTCTTGTAGAGGACCTGGGTTTGGTTCCCAGCACCCACAAGACATCCACAACCTTCTGTAACTTTAGTTCCTAGGGGTCCAGTGCGTCTTTATGACTTCTACGGGCTCCAGACATGCATGTGGCAAACACTTTATACATAAGATAAATAAAGTTATAACATTTAAACTTTGGCAAAGGGAGACATCTCTTGCCCAAGCTTCCCTGGTGCTAGGGAAACAGGTGTGCCTCCACACTCAGCTTGAGGAACTGACTTCTCTCCATGTTTATTGATTCTTATTTCTTTTTTTTTTTTTTTTTTTTTTTTTTTTGGTTTTTTGGCAGGGTTTCTCTGTGTAGCTTTGCGCCTTTCCTGGAACTCACTTGGTAGCCCAGGCTGGCTTCGAACTCACAGAGATCCGCCTGCCTCTGCCTCCTGAGTGCTGGGATTAAAGGCGTGCACCACCACCACCCGGCTGATTCCTATTTCTATGACCAGCTGATTCCTATTTCTATGAGCAGTGAAAATCAATTATAGAGCTGATGGCCTCCACTAACACCGTAAAGGATGTGGGTACCCTGCTTGGTGCCATTGTCGTGGTTTTGCGGTCATCCTCTTCAGCTGAAGAGTATCACTGTACTGAAATGATGTGATAGCGCTGGGCTGCAGCTTGCTGCCAGAGCACTTGCCTTGCATGCAGGAGGCCCCAGGATTCCATCAGGGCACTGGGAAAGGAGCTCACAGGTAGACTGTTGGAAGGTGAACCAGAAAGGATAAGGATGGCCAGTTGCACTGACCATGACCCTCTCGAGTACTGACTTTGTTTATTGCAAACACAGTTGTGTTGCAGTGGACAAAATGTATCCAAACAGCTCAAGCAACTCAGTGAAGAAAAAAAAAAAAATCAAAGGTGTGTTGGAAAGTACTTTGATATGGTTTGTTTTTCAGGCTAGCTGCTGTGAAAAGAGAGCTGAAGATGAAGGAAATATGCTTACAGGATGCTGCTAGGAGGCGTTTTCTGAAGCTTCAGCAAGATCAGCGTGAAATGGAGCTGCGCAGGCTGGAGGATGAAATTGAGAGAAAGGTCTGTCAGCTTTAATCTTAATCAAGATCTCTGTTTATCCTCATGTAACGAACACCTTCCAATTAAGTAATGATGCTAGTGTCCATGACGAACACTACAACAACCCCGTCAGTGTTATTTACTGTACCATTCAGCTATTCTTATACCAAGAAATCAGTCAGTTTAATGACTTTCTCCAGAAGTAAAAGTATGTCAGGTATCAGTTGTGAACTGGGGGAAGTTAGTCAATTTAATGACTGTTTCTCCAGAAGCGAAAGTATGTCAGCTATCAGTTGTGAGCTGGGGGAAATATTCTTCTCTACTATAAAAATGCACATGTGACCAATATAAAAAGAATTTCCAGTACAGAACATCTGGAGTTAGAGAGGGGGCCCCTCTGTGCTTCCTCATTTCTAGAGCTGAGATGTCTAGGGTATGAGTATTTTAAGTGTGTATCTTACCCATGGCGTATTCACCAGTGAGCTGCTGTGTAGCCACAGGAAAGAGAAACTGACCCCTCAAAACACTATGGAAAGACAGTGAACAGTCAGTTTTTTAAACACGGTGCAAAATGGAAAGCAAATAAAAATTTATATAACATAAGAAAATACATAGTTACTCTTGAACCTGTAGAGACAAGGAAAGACTGTGTAATTAACCCTTTTCTTTTAAAAACAAAACCCAGGTTAGTCTCTGAAGACGAAATGTCTCCAGATTAACTGACATTTCTACCCAGATAGGTGGCAGCCTGCATTCATTTGCCTTTGCGGTTTGTTTTTGCCCAACAGTCACATAGTTGTTGACTGCCATGCAGTGTATGGTTGGGATATTAACCCTTGTCTGTTGTAAATATGTTCAGCTGTCTTTTACCCTTTGCTTCTTAAAAATGTTAATAGTGTCATTTGTTTGTTTGTTTGTTTGGTTGGTTTTTGTTTTTTGGTTTCTTTTGGTTTTTCAAGACAGGGTTTCTATGTGTTGCTGTGGGATGTTCTGTATGGCAAATGTGTTGCTGATTGGTCAATAAATAAAACACTGATTGGCCATTGGCTAGGCAGGAAGTATAGGCGGGACAAGGAGGAGAATAAAGCTGGGAAGTGGAAGGCTGAGTCAGAGAGACACTGCCAGCCGCCACGATGACAAACAGCATGTGAAGATGCCGGTAAGCCACGAGCCACGTGGCAAGGTATAGATTAACAGAAATGGATTAATTTAAGCTGTAAGAACAGTTAGCAAGAAGCCTGCCACGGCCATACAGTTTGTAAGCAATATAAGTCTCTGTGTTTACTTGGTCGGGTCTGAGCGGCTGTGGGATTGGCAGGTGAGAGAGATTTGCTCTGACCATGGGCCCGGCAGGAAAACTTTAGCTACAATGTGTAGCTTTTGGAGCCTATCCTGGAACTCATTTTGTGGGCCAGGCTGGCCTTGAACTCACAGAGATTCACCTGCCTCTGCCTCCTGAGTGCTGGGATTAAAGGTGTGTGCCACCACTGCCCAGCTTGTTTTTATTTTGAATAGTATCTTAATTTTAAAATTATTGGCAAGGTGGTGGTGGTGTCAGAAACCCTGTGACCCTCAAGCCTGAAATATTTTCCATCTGAGGCTTTTTTTGCCAGCTCCGAGTGTATCTGAAGACTGACTGTAAAGAGTGAGTTAGGGACCAGGCTTACCTCTTCGTAGAAGGCATGCCAGGATCCCAACGCCGTTTGTTGAGTGTTAGCGAAGCCACTTGCTGGGTGAGGGTTATTAGTGCATGGACTCCCTTGTTTGTCCCTGTCCAGCACCACGCTGGGTGACAGCGACTGTGGCTTTTTAACCTGGGCCTAATCCTCGCTCACTGTTCTTCTTTATTTGACTCAGTGTTCTCAAGTATTTACATTCCAAACAGAGAAGTTGTTCTTTCTGAATCTTCTCTCCCATCCGATTGAAATTCTTCTTATTATTATTATATTAAATTTATGCATTAGTTTTGGAAACTTAAAACCTAGTTTCAATAAAATACTAAATTTTTAAGTCTTGTAAAACATTTAATTTAATACTTCTTGTTTTGTTTAAGGCTAATTAATTTTAATTGGCTTTTACAATCTGCAGTTTTTTAAATTGCCTCATCAGTGAATCAAATTAATAGCCTTGTACTCTTAATAAAAAGTGTATGTTCTTTCCCAAAAGTGGTCCAATCTCAGAACTCTGATGTCTTTATCCCAAATCCTCTTGACATACAGCGAGGCATCCTGGTTCTTCTAAGCAGCAGCGGAGAGGCCCTGCATACCCTCTGGCTGCCTGTTCAGTGCTGTGCTCTGACTCTGCCCCAGCTCCAGCGGGGCGTGGACATAACTGTGGCCATCTACTCACAAACTCATGTGATCTTTTTGCATAACTCATGTGATCTCTTTGTGTCTCTGACAACTCATAATCGAATGACTGGACCCTCCTCCACAGAGTGCGGTGCTGTGCCCAGCCTCCCCTTCCCCTCTCCGTACTGCCAGGACTCTGGCTTCCTGCTCAGGCCTCACCTTAGCTAGTGCTTACCCCATAACTTCCTTCAGGTCAGTTGCGCAGTGTTTATTTTACCCCTTGAACGTGTGACTCTACATTCCACGGTGTCTTCATTTTTACTGCTTCTTCTCTTCTGAGTATTTAACAGCATGCGTTTTAGTCGATAGATATTTGATAGTGACCAAGCTAGTGATACAGTCCTTAAATGTTTGCTGAATGAATGGGTGGGAATTGATAGCTGGATAGTTGGTTGGTCATAGTTTTGCTGTTTTGTTTTCCAAATACACATCATTTACTCTATTCTCACATTTAAACATAACTGGGTCTGTAGGCAGCCAAATACTTTGAAGATGCTGTAGAGAGTCTCTTACCCAACCTCTGTCTTACAGAACTGCAAGCCCCAAGTAACCAAACTTGGAGACAGTGAGCTCCTGGTGGTCCACGCAGAGCACAGAACAGTCACAGGTCACAGGAAACCTGGACTTATGAGTTGTCAAATCAAATTTATAAAAAAGTTTAGAAGCTTAAGTTTTTAAACGAAATACATTATTTTAATAAGATTAAACATTGTTTCTCTCCACTCTAACTTGCAGTTACTTCCTTTTCTGTAACAGGGAAGAGCTGCCACCTGCTAGTCAGTCTGTCTCCGTGGGCATATGGCAGTTGTGCATGCTTTTTAAAAACATAAGCGTAACCCAGATTAGCCTTGGATCCCATGAGTACTGCTGTATCGCCAGTTACTCTACTTTATCCCAGTTCCTGGTGCTTGTTTTGGGAGTGAGTGCTGTTAATGGCCTACCCAGATTACAGGATTACTACATCATTAAAAACTGTGCTGTGAGTTCTTTGGGGCCTTGACAATTTGTGATTTGTCCACAGATACAAATGAGAGATCAAGAAATCACTGCCACAGCCAAAGACCTGGAAATGAGACAGCTGGAGCTGGAGTCACAAAAGCGACTTTATGAGCAGGTAGAAGCCAGTGTCTGGGAGGAACCGCTGTCCTTCAGCCCTGTAGACTGCTCATTTGTGGTGTAGGTTGTCCATCTTGTTTACTCTTGAAGCAGAGTGTCATGTCATCCAGGACTGTAAGTTAGCAAATGTCGGAATGCAGTCACGTGATGCTTGGATTCCCAGCTCTCCAGCACTGCGGTCACAGGTCTGCGGTACCAGCTGGACCCCAGCTTTGGCCTCAGGATTGCTTCCTGTTTGCCAAGCTCTCCAGCAGGCGTTTGTGTAGCAGTGACTGAAGTCACCCCATCTGAAGACCTGAGTCTAAGCTTTTCCACCCTATACAATGTAGGGTGCTCAGAATCCAGGACCCTCCCTAGTCTGAACTGCTGCCTGATGAGCATTTAGATAAGGGAGATGATCCCCCGAACCTTTTGTAGAAACAGGAAGCAAGAAATGTGAAATACTTCAAATTTAAATTGTCTAGAATTAAATCAGCAAACATATAGTTAGGGTATATATTTCAGTTTTTAAGCTGTGAATGCAAGTTTTTGAGAAAAACTTTTTCTTATTCATTTGGTGTTAAAACAGTATGATGCAGTTCTCTTTCTGAATGGCTGTGGATCTTCATAGTTACTGTCTGTGGTAGCTGCTGTTGAGCCATACATTATTTAAACTTAAGTGTTCGGGCTGGAGAGACATTTCAGTGGGTAAGATCCCTGGCTGTTCTTCCAGAGGGCCCAGGTTCAATTCCCAGCACATATACATGGTAGCTAAAAAACATCTGTAACTCTACTTCTAGGGTGAAGGGTAGGGTAATCCAGTGCCCTCTTCTGGCCTCTACAGGCATTATGTGCACACATGTGATGCACTTAAATCCATACAGACAAAATACCCATACATGTAAAATAAAAATAATAAATCTTAAACTTAAGTGGTTTACAGTTTTTAGCAGTTAACATCTTTGTACGTGTACCTTTTCTGTATGTAATTGAAAAATATTTTTATTTTTAGGTAATCGTGAAGGTAATTAAGCTGCTTGTAGATCATTATAAAAAAATAAAAGAAAGATCTCTGACTCCAGAAATACTCCTGGGGCTTGATCAACAGCACAGCAGTTAAGAGCTCCCACAATGCGGCTCACCAACATCTCTGACTCCAGCTCCAGGCCTCAAACCCCCTCTTCTGGCCTCCATGGGCATTGCACACACATGGTACACATACATCCATGCAAACAGAACACTCATACACGTTAAATGATTTTGTTTTTTAAGAAAGAATTCCTGGGGACTGGAATTTCATCTTACAGTTTTAACATTGAGTAAGTTCAGTGGTTAGAGCATGTACTGCGCTTGCAGAGAAGCAGGTTTAGTTCCCAGCATCCATGTCAGGTGGCTCGCAACTACCAATAACTCCAATTCCAGGACTTCTGAGGTCACCTGTGCTTCACATACACACACACACACACACACACACACACACTTTACAGTAAACCTTAAAAGAAGAAGACATAACTCCTGGGGCTATATTCAGTGGTAGAATACTTGATAGAGCACACAGGCCCTGTGTTTAATCCCAATACTGCAAGAAAACACTGCTGTCACTCGCAGTGGTCAGTAAGCCGTTTGCTGTCTGCCTTTTGAGCTTACTCGTCATGAAGGTTGTGTGCTTCCCACATGCCCCAGCCCTGGTACCGTGAGCATCATTTCCCATTTCCCCACCCCGGCAACTTCTGGTCTGTTGTCCATCTCTGTGGATTTGTCTGTCTGGATATTTCATTTAAATGCAGCTTATGTGCAGTGTCTTCTGTGGTTGGCTCCTTTCACTTAGCACAGTGTTTTCAAGGTCATGTTGTAGCATAAGTCAGTGCTTTAGTCCTTTCTATAGCTGGGTAATGATACACTGTGTGAAACAAATGTTTCTGGTCTCTGCTGAGGAGCCCAGGGCATCTATCGTGTGCACCTTCAGCACTCAGCTAGGCAGCTTGCAATCCCAGCTTGAGTTTCACTTTCTGATTGTGTGAAACTACAGTGATAACCAGAGTGAGAGCATAGGACTTGCCAAGGTTGCTGTGTTTCACAGGCTGATGGGAGCTGTGGGTGGGGTGGGAATGGATCCCTTCGTCCTGAGCCATGTTCCCCAGCATGCCTCACACCTGTTAACATCCAGAATTCAGAAGTTGATTCTGAGCATGCTCGCCGTTCTCGGTGCATTCATGGAGAAGTTTTCCAGGGTCCCTGTAGTTGGCAGCAACGTCACCCCTGTTTCCTTATTACTTTGATAATGACACCATGACAGTTGTCCTTGAGGCCTGAACAAAGCAAAGTCCCTTTGTGTTCCCCAGGATCTTACTAGAAGTCAAGACACTATTGCAAAAGAAATCCAAAAAGATGCAGCTGCCCACAGGCAGAAAGTGGCTCTGGAAGACCACATGTTCCAGAAGCTGCTAGAGACCAGCCAGATGGGGAGCAGAAGGACTCAGAAGGTGAGAGCCTCCCGAACCTGGGCCACAGCGGAGAGCACACATTTGGAAGGTTTGAAGTCACAGTAGTCCAGCTGTTGATTTTGTCTACCTCGGCCCTTAGAGGCTCCAGGCTTTGTGTTTCTGGGTTGTTGACTGCATTGGCCACATGCGTCTGACATGCCCTTTGAGAGACCGTTAAGACCTGGAAGAAAGCATAGGAAAACTAATCACTTACACATTATTCAGTCCTGCTGTCTTCTCAAGAATTGTCCCTGAGAGCACAAGGTCACAGAACCTCAGGGCTCCGCCTGGTGTACAAGCCAGACTTTCCAAAGCATCCTCTGTGGGAAATTCGTAACTCTTATTCAGTAACATGGGATGGTCAAGTCAGGATGGGAGACACTGGTGTAAAATGAGGGGCTTGTGCCAGAGTTGAGGATACAGTATATTGGTGAAGCCTTAAGAAAAAAAAAATTCCAATTATCTTATAGCTTTTTTACGAAGTGCCCTTTCAGAAATGCTAGCTTAAGTGGATTGAGATAGGACTTGAGATGTTCAGAAAGAACTTTCTCTGAGGTCCCTTTAACATAATGGTAAGTGTGTGTGCCCAGGCTGGCCATATTTGAAAACAAATCAGGAATGGGGAAGCTAGGAGGGGCCTTCTGCCCCAGTCTCTCGGCTGCTTCCTCTGAAGAACCGGACTGTTCTCTTTCTCTTACAGGTGTTTGTACATCTGAAAAGGGACTTTTCTCGCTGCTTTTCAGCATGTTAAAATAGAAGTTGCTGAATCTTCCCTTTTCCCTGACCTTGAAGTTCTCAATGTTGACTGGAAAAGCAGTCACTTTAGGAGTTTAGGGTTGCTTTGAGAGAGGGTCTTACTACCTAACCTTGAGCTGGCCTTGAACTCACAATCCCACTCCCCACCCATCCATGTCTGCTCTAAAAGAGAGCTTTTAAACTCCCTAAGCTGGCCTGGTGGTGGATTTAATTGGTTTATGGTAGGGCCTGGGAAGTCAGTTTGTTTAAACACCCTGATGATAACTGTACCACATCACACAACCTAGCAGACTCTGGGATCCAGTGAGTGGACGTCCATATTTATATGATTTCACCTTGTTTCTGAAATTTACTTTTTCTTAGGTAATTGAGGACAATTTGGCAAAAGCTGAGCAAGCCTGCCTGAATGCTGACTGGCAGATCGAGGCTTTACATAAACAGAAATGTGACGATCTGCTGCGCAGCGAGGGCTACCAAGAGGTCGCCACCCTCCTCCGGAAGAACAGACGGAGAGAAAGAGAGCTCTTAAATGCAATGATGCGGGAGGAGGCGAAGAAGGTGAGGGGAACCTGGGAACGTCTGGTTAGCCTGGTCAGCTCATCTCTTGCCTTGCTGGCTGAGGACTGGGCCCTCTACCACTGAGTTATTCCCCTAACCTGTTAAATGATCAAGATATAATGGGCTGTGTCTTGTTACTTTATTCAGGAACAGCATCTGATACTGATGCTACGTGTAAGTAATCCGATGTCTTTCTGGTTCATGTTGTTGTCTCAGCTCACCCACTCCTGGGTTTGTTCTCGCCGATTTGATAGTATTACTGCCTTAATTTACCTAACTCTTACACTTGAAATGTAAAATGAATTTAAATGGTAGACACTAGCCAGGAGTAGCAGAACCCAGAGCAGTGTATCTATGAAGAAGACGGAAGTACTTTCTTTTTCAGGAGGAGGTGGGCAGCCTGAAGTCCGTTCCGCAGCTCCGCTGTCTCAGACTCTGATCTTCCTGCTCTGCCCCTTACTGTAGGGCTTTCATTCTTTGTCCCTCATTCACAATGATGCGGAGTCACAGCCGCCAGGTGTTGAAGAGTTTGTGTCACAGCTGCGCATCCTTTGGCTGACCCTGCCAGCCACTCTGGGACCTTAGGAAAGTGGCCTTTCTGAGGATCCTGCTGGCCTGATCCTTTGGCTCAGGCTTTGGGTAGCGATATAAGTAGCTAGCATCTGTGCCTCCCTGTCCTGCTGATGCCCTGTGATATCTTTTTCTGAAAGCTAGCCCCTCACTGCCCTGTCCCAGGTTCCCTTCCCACCTCCCTCCAGTGAGGAAGAGAAGCTGTCTTAGAGCCCTTTCTTTCAAGGACAGGTAGGAAGGATGGGGTGGGGGGCAGTACCCAAAATCCTGAGGTTGTTGGCCATAGGAACATTGTGGTGGGAGCCCTGTCTCCTCGAGGTGAAGATTGCTAACACCGTCTCAGCAGACTGTAAAACTTGGTGTGATTCACTTGGGGTCAGATACTATGTTGGAGAGGAGACTGGGAGTCCTTGTGAGGGCATCTGCTGCTCAGTCCTTTGTGTCCGGCATCCTGGGTTTAAAGTTAGCTTTACTGTAGTGTGGTCTTGGGAAAGCAGGCAGACTCTGCCCTGACCAGCAAGGGGAAATGATCTCTGCTGCCTTTCTGGCCTCAGAATTTGAGGTTCTTTAAAGTTTATATTTAATGAATTGGTATTTTAATCACAAAAATTGTATGTGTGTTTCCATGTAAAGGCTGTAGCATTTGGGGATGTTTTAAATTCACTGTTTGGTCATCCTCTGAACTCATTTTAAGATGAATTTTCTCATTTTTTAGGGGAAAGAGCTGGAGCTAGTAGAAGTCACTAGACTTTTATGATCAGTGTGTTCCAGAGCTGAGCAAATAATTAATTCTCTGAATTTTGTAGTCTTTGTAACTTAGGCATAGCATTCACATTAAAGGAATCTAATTCCCGTTGGTGGGAAGCTAGCTGAGTCTGATAAGGCCTGGAACCTGTGAAAAGGAGTTGCTGCTTCACTGCCAGCAAGACCTGCCTCTGCTCTCGGGGTTCTTCCATAGCCACAGGCCACCCCAGACACCCCGAGTCCCACAGTACCACACAGGTCCTGTGTGTTTCTCAACTATGAAGGAGAGAGGTAGAGGAACCGAAGGGGCTCATTCTGTTTCCGGTTCCTAATGGTCTTTTTGCCTTGTTGTGTGCAGTGGAAGGAAGCTGAAGGAAAGGAATTTCATTTACGATCAGAAAAGAAAGCCGCTGCCCTTTCAGATGCCTCCAGAAAGTGGTTTTTAAGGCAGGAGACGAGTGCAGCTTTGGAACACGGTGGAGAGCCACTGAGTGAAGGTGAGTGTGCGTGGGATCTGCACCGTTACGGTCTCCTTAACATGGTCTGCTTCCAGGAATACATTCTGCAGGTCTGTTTCGTTACTGTCATTCAAATCATGCTCGGCCGAAAGGTGGTAGTAAGTACCCTTTTTAGGAGGAGGGGTACAAGGGAGGATAGACTGGGGGATAGAACTGATAAAAAACAGAGTGCCTGTCAAGAAAACAGCCTTGAGCACGGGACAGAACTTGGCAGTAGAGGCTTGCCTCACGTCCAAGAAGCCCTGAGTTCAGTTCCAGCCCAGGGCCTGATAAACTAAACAAAGAAGGAAGGAAAGTCAGCTGCCCTGGAGAACTGTTTGCTCCAGAGCTCTGTGCTCTTCGGTGTGCTCCTCATCTTCTGGAACCTGGTTTGTTCCCAAAGAACTATTTCTAATTTTAGGAAGGACGTGTGCCTAACTCTCAGGCTTTAGGATAAGCTTGCAACTGTGTCAACTGAAAAACCAAAACTCTATTGGGCTGCTGAGGTGACTCAGCGGGCAAGACCCCTGGTGCCGTGCTTGACAGCCTGAGTTGGGTTCCCAGAATCCACATGATAGAAGAGGAGAGCTCACTCCCACTGTTGACCTCTGACCTCCACACGTGACTGCAGCACACGTGTATACACACATGCACAGAATAAATGTAATTTTAGGTGAGAATTCTAACGGAACGGTCTAAAGTAGAGTGCAGATAGGGGTTTCCTTTCACTGCATTTTCTGCCGTCGGTAAGTGGAAGATTATCCCTTTGGAAACAGCAGCTTCACTGGTACATAGTTCTGCTGGTGTACAGTTTGCCTGCTTACAGTACGCAGTCAGTGCTTGTGTTCAAGCTTGGTGCTCCATGTGTGCCTGTAACCCAAGCACTGAGGAAGATGAGGCTGTCGTGAGTTTCAGGTCTGTCTGAGCTACGTAGTGGATTTTAGGGGAGAGAGAACAAATATATCCATACAGTGAAATCTTATTCTGCTATCAGAAGGAATGTTCGTGATTCCGAATGGTTGACCTTGGAAACCTTGTGTCTGGTTAAAGAAGCCAGACATGAAAGGCTGCATGCCCACTGTGAGAGCACATCCATAGAAACAGTCAGGATGGCAGTCTCTACAGCTAGGAGGAGACGAGAGGGGGCCAGAAAGTGGTGCAGAGTGATTGCTAAAGGACATGGGCGGGGGGGGGGGGGGGGGGGGGGGGGGGGGGGGCGATGAAAGGGTTCTCAAATAGGGGGGGTGGTGATGATTATAATGTGAATACATTTATTATACCAGACTATTCACTTTAAAAAGATGAACTGGCCAAGTGGGGTGGTACATTAGTATAATCCCAGCACCTGGGAGGTAGAGGCAGAAGGGTCAGAAGTTCAAGGCCAGCCTGCACTACATGAGACTCTGTCTCAAATAAACGGGAGTATATGAGATATAAGTATATATTAATAAGACAGTTCCTCAAAAATAGAAGACATTGGGGGTCAACAAGAATCTCATTTTTCCACACAAGCCTGATGAGCTGAGTTTAATCCTCCGAACCGACGGTAGGAGAGGAGCAGCTCCTGAAGGTTGTGTGCTGACCCCACACACTCGGCACGTGTGCACACGCTGCACCCACTACAAAGTGATAGTGAACAATAAAACGACACTGAGAAATACTGTGGCCAGGTAGGGCCCTGGGACCAGGTTTCAAAGTACTCGGTGTTGAGGAAGAACAGGGAGGGCTTAGAAGAAAGAAGGTGACATGGGGCAGATGAGCGTGCAGGGGACCCAGTGCAGGACAGGGCCCTCGGACCCTGGCCTGAGTTCATGGGGATGAGTAGAGCCACAGCCACTGAGCTGTGTGCCTTCGGTTTTCTAGTCTCCAGTTTCCTGTTGGTAAAATGAGAAGATTATAGTCTGGGAATCTTGAATTTTATTACAGTTCTAGCATTATATTACACTGTTTTTCCAACCACCTGTCATTTCTGGGCCTGTTTGATAAACATGCACATAAATATATACTGACAACATTTTCTCTAAGAATTTTTGTGGATTTATCACCCATTATTCCTCATAAACTGTGAGGAGCGTAACTCAGCCTACCCTGGTGGTCTTATTAAGGTAGCTACAGCAGATAGTCCATGCCCATGGATGGCTGTACATATCTTGGGCCAGGAAAACATGTGGCCAACTTCAGGAGTCTCAACTACAGGACAGATGCACTGGGGGATGGACACAGCCACAGATGGAAGGGTGTCTTGTGCTAGGCTGGGAAGTGGGGCCCTGGCCTGTCACCAGGCTACTCGGCTAGCTACATGGTACAACCTGGGGAGGCACCAGGACAGGTTCCCCTGCAGTGAGTTCCAGGCCAGTGCTCAGAGTTAGGAGAAACAAGAGACCTGGTGATACCAACTCATTAAATGAATATTAATTCTTGAAAGTGAAGAGTCAGGGGCTGGGGAGATGACTTAGTGAGTGAGCGTTTACTGAGCCACCATGAAGACTGGAATTCAGATTCCTCAGCATCCAGGCGAGTGTTAGGAGGGCATGGCAGACTGCCTGCAATCCCAGGGAGCCAGAGCCAGAGGACCCCGGAGCAAACTGCTGACTACATGCATTGGGCAACTTCTGTTTGCAGTGAGAGACTGTCTCAGTGTGGAGAGTGATAGAAAATGGAGAGCGATGAAGGAAGACACCTGACATCAGTGTCCTGTCCTCATATACACACGAACACACGTGCCTGCACATCCACATACCCATGCACACACACGTGAAAAAAAATGAACCACCACTGGAGCCGAAAAGAGCCTGCTTTGAAGGAAGAAAGACAGCAGACTGCAACCCAGAAAGTGTAGGCACTTTATTTTTATTCCTTGAATGTTCAGGTTTCCTATGATGAGCATCTTTTAATACACTGCAGATTGTTTTAAATCCACATATATGGAACCACATCTGGCTCATGTGCAGAACCGCATTGGTGGGGATGCTCTGGCTCATGTGCAGAAAGAACCGCATTGGTGGGGATGCTATGGCTCGGTGACTAGTGCAGTAGCTGACTGAGCAGAGTAGGGCTGAAGTGGCATGGCTAACTCAGCTTCACAGGTGAGTCGGCTGAGCCAGTGCTGGAGATTCTGCTGCAGGCAGAGGAACGCCAGTACGTGTTTGAGCAGGAAAGCATCCCTGAACAGCTTCTAGAGATGGCGAACTAGACAGCAGTGGGCAGCATGGGCTTCTGGGGCAGGCAGATCTCAGCTCTGGAGGGGTGAGTGAGAGGAGCCAGAGCCTGGCCTGTGGTGCTCTGCTGCATGGCAGTGGTGGCATCACCTACACTGGGACGTTTGGAAGCTGGCCAGCTTGTTGCATGGCCCCCCTTTCTTCCCTTATGTATAGCTTTTCCAGTGATTTCTTTCTAGAAGTTCTTCCTTGGAGCAATGCAGATACTAGCTGCCTCTGTTACAAGACAGCCGTATTTTGATAGTGGCCTTTGTATCCCATTCCACCACACCAGTTCAACGTAGTAACCTGGCAGTTGCTTTGTCTTAATAACTCCCTGAGGTCAAACACTTCACTTAACTCTCCCTAGATCAGGTATGAGGTGGGCATCACAGTGAGTTGGTGAGACCCCTGTTCTTGTAAGCCTAGACCTTGGATGGGAGTTAGAACAGATGATGGTGGTGATGACGTAGGTGAGACAGATTCTAAGGCCTTGCTATCAGATGTGGGGCAATGGGGCTTAGGGCAGAAGTGAAAAGCTGAAAGGCGAGTGTGGTTTGTTGATGTTTTGTACTGGGTGCGTGTGTATGGGCATGAGGGTTCTCTCCTTCCACTGCATTGTCCTGGGGATTGACTCTGGTAGTGAGGTTTGGCAGCAAGTGCCTTGACCTGCTGAGCCTCCGTCAGCCCTGTGTGAGGAGAGCCGTTAATGACCAGCACTGTCCTGGAGTTTACTGCTGCGCTCACTGCTCTGATCAGGTTTGCTGTCCCTGATGCTCACAGCCGTTCTCGGGGACCATTTGCTGACACAGTCCATAATCTCTTTATTAGTATTCGGGATCACCACCTTGACATCTCTTACCAGGAAGGAAATCTGGAGCCTGTGCGTGCTGGGACAGTGCTCTACCGCCAAGCCGCGCTTTTAGCCCCTGATGCCCATTTCTTAGCGGTTCGTTGCCTTTTGTTTTAGTTGCAGCTGTTCCTAAAAGCCATTAGCAGGGCTTCGGTGCCGCTCTCCACGTCTGAAACCGCGTTCCCGCTGTGTGCTGACCGGCAGCCGTGTTCTTCCCAGGAAGAAAGGGGGTGGGGGCCACTCCTTCGAGTGAGTTTGCCAAGCACTGTCTGTCTTAGGAAAGGGTCTCTGCTCACTCTCACACATATTTTTCCTCTCCTCCCCTTTCTAGCGGAATCGGAAGCGGAAGTGCCCTGGTTGCAAAGGGAACACATGGCCTCAAGCTGTTTGCCCCAAACCTCACAATTAGATGACATTTCTGAAGTGGACTCCTCCACACAGAGTAAGTTGGTAAATAAGGAAGACAGTCATGTTACATTCCACAGCGTTTAAGCAGAGTGGAGGCTGAAGGAGCAGGTAGAGCATGGGATGTGTCGGGGGCACTGACCACAGGAAGCCCAGAGCGGGACAGCTCTGCTGGGAAGACAGGATGGGGAGCAGCCCGGACAGAGATCATGTGACTCCAAGTCTTAGACCCAGTACTGCTGCCCCAGAACAGCCAGGGCGACACTGACTGGATGAGGAACCTGGATCCAGCGCCCCAGCCCCACCTACACCCACACCCCCAGCCCCACCCCTGGTCTAGTAGACTTTTAACTGGCTTTCCAATAAAGCTGTTGTATAGGTGAAGGCAAAGTTTGATTTTTTGAGGCCTTTTTAGCTCTCTTAGAAGACGAGCTTTATCAGAACTATTGCTAATGACAAGTCATGAAATTCCAGTACCCATGAAGTACTTTTGCTGAGTCCTGTTGTGAGGATCCAGAAGTTCTGTACCAGAGTAAGAAGTAAGCCAAGGATCCTGTGGGAGGCCACTGTAATGTAAGAGGTTCACAACTGGTCTCTACCCTGACACCCCAGGATTAAACCTTTTCTTTTTCTCGGACTTGAATGTTTTTGTGGACGAGGTTCACTGTCTTCCCCAGGCAGCTGGAGCAGGCCTGGCATTCCAGCCTGCAGAGCGGCCGGCCGGGACCACACACAGAGCCCTGCTGGAGTTTAGACTTGGGCCGAATAACCTGTACTTCAGAGTAGCTGGGAGGAACCGGCTGAGCTCGGGTTATTTGGCAGCGAAATGAAAGCTGCCTTCCTTTGGGGGATGAAAATCATTTTCAGAAACTGAAAAAGCTATTTAAATATATAAGGGGTGCTCCCTCGATTCTGATTCCGTTGATCGCAGCCCCTCTGTCAGGATGGAGCACTGTTTTAGGCAGGGTGTTCCATTAGTCTCGGTCCGATTCCCCTGCCGTAGCTACTGCTGGAACAGCCCGTATTTGGGAAGGTTGCTGTGGTGTGCGTTTCAGCTCATGACTTGGAGTCTTGAGCATCAAACATGGCAGGATGTGTGCTGTCCTGAAGACCTCAGCTTCCCAGCCAAGCTTTGTACCTAATTTATATATATGATGTCTGCTCAGTAGCCAAAAGCTCTGAGTTCTCTGCTGACATTCATTCAGTTCAACAACAGAAAAGCTGGGAAACGAAGCCACATAGAGCTGGGTATTATGGCTGGCTTTTTGTTCCAGAAATGTTTTTAGGATATTGGTTGTGTTATTGATTTTTATGACGTAATTCCACTGACTGTAAGTACTATATTAGTATATCAGAAAACTCAGCTGATAATAACTGTAAATTTCGTATTCAAGTTTTTTCAAGTAGGAAAACAACAGAATGGAACCACATGGAGCATGATCTTCTCAAGAAAGTGCGAAATCTTCGCCAGAGACTCACAGCCCAAGCTCGGAACCGGTGTCAGTCCCCTCATCTTTTGGTAACATAGAAGGCATTTCACCATGAAACAATCAGAGAGATACCTTTTGTAAATCAATGGCACTGATTTTTCAATTATTTATTCTAAACTTTTATAAAGGTTAGCCTTTTGTATAGAGAAATATGTCTATAAAATTATGTTTTCTATTGAATTATAATGCTTTGGGCTTGTAAAGGGCCTCTGGAATACTTCACAATAAAGGTGTTTAGAAACTGTTAAAGACAGGTTGTCTTCTTTGTTTACAAAGCCAGTGCAGACTTCAGAGCCTTTAGCTGATGAGATGGGTTTATTTTAAAGATAAAGACTAAATAAAGAGCAGGGCTCCATGGTCAGGGAGGCTGCAGAGTGAGTTCCGGCGCATGCCCCAAGCCTGATGGCCCGAGTTCAAACCCCTGGCCACCCTGGGTGGAAGGAGAGAACCAAGTTGTCCACACACTCATGTGCCCATCATAAGTAAAAGAATACATGTAATTTCAAACTAACAAGAAAATGGGGTTTGCTCCAGCAGCAAACAGGATCGGGCTAGAACCCTGCAGTTGTGGGATTGGCTGACTGGCTGCCTCCTGCTTTGCACTTCCGGACTGTGAGGCCTGTGGGGCCTCTCTGTGACCCCACCCATCACAGCACTGTCTCTGGCTCAGCTCCTCCAGCTTCTCCTGCCCTCTGCTGGCGGTAGGCAGAACTGCACTGCCACCGCTGCAGCGGCCTCCCAGGCCGCCCTTTCATCCCCAAAGGACCTGTGAGAATTGGTCAACAAGTATCTAAAGTTCCTGATGCAGTGCTACATACACATAGAGTAACTGTGTGGTGCTCGGCTGTGATTACGTTTTCTGGGGTCACTAAGAGTAATCTTACAGTAAACAGTGCTAGACATAGATTAACTGTGTGGTGCACTGCTGTGATTCGGTTTTCCGGGGTCACTAGGAGTGACCTTACTGCAAACCAAATGCATCTGGAAAATGATCTCCTTTGTCCACAAATACTACCCTGTCTTTGTGCAAACAGTGGTTTCCCAGGAGCACTCCCTAAGCCTGCACCTTTTCCGTGCTTACAGTAGAGGCATGTGGTGGTGGTCTGCCACAGAAACAGAATGTAGAACGTGACAGATGCTTTAGTGAAGGAGCCTGCTGACCCAAAAGCACTCAAGTTCTAAAATGCCGTGGGTCTGCCTGCCACAGCCAGCTGTGTGTGTGTGTGCGCGCCTGTGTGAGTTTGTGTGCACTACATACCTGCAGGAGCCAAGAGCTCAGAAGGCGTCAAGTCCCTGGAACAGGGGTCACAGGTGGTTATGAGCCATCACGTAAGTGCTGGGAACCAAACCCTGGTCCTTTGCAAGATTAAGGGTTGTAACTGCCGGACCATCCCTTTTAGGTCCTTTTGGACTAGAATTCAGACCTAGTCAACTTATCTTTGTGTGTGTGTCCTTGGACATAGAATTGTAACACCTCATGTTTTAATGTTTCCATCCTTGTAGCAAAAGGCATTTAGGACTACTCTGGCCAGAGTAGTTTGGGCATGACAGTTTTTATGCATTCTCGTGTTTTCTGAATCCTGCAGTAATCTTGAGGCTTTAGCAGCCTTCAGACCCTGGCAGAGTAGCCACAGGCTCTGAGTTGGCATTTCAAAGGTTATCATGTTTAATTAAATATATAAAAGACATTTCCAGTGATCTCTTCCTGCTTCTTAACACCATGTCCAGAGTCTTACCCAGAGTTTTTCTTTGTTTTCTTAACATTTTTTGAACTTTAAAAAAAAATAATGTAAATTCTCTGCAATTGAATAGACATTGAACTTGACCAAAATGTTTCACATTCTGATTGCATCTAAAGAATTTCTAAGGTGCATTCTTGAGTGTCTGAATGACTTCTGCATAATTGCTGTTTGTAAGACTTCTCTTTGGCACAAACTGTATAATATTGGGCTTCAGCCAAGTCCACATCTGGCTACACTCCAACATGATTGGGGGGCTGTACATATATATATATATATATGTGTGTGTGCATGTGGAGACAGAGGATAGCACAGGGCTATGCATACATACATGTACATATGTACATGCATGTGTGCACATGGAGACCAGAGGACTGCACAAGACTATGCATACATACATGTACATATGTACATGCGTGTGTGCACATGGAGACCAGAGGACAACACAGGGCTATGCATACATACATGTACATGTGTGTATGTGTGTGTGTGTGTGTGTGTGTGTGTGTGTGTGTGTGTGTGTGTGCACATACAGACCAGAGGACAGCACTGAGCATCGTTTCCCAGGTTCCATCCACCTTGTTTTCTGAGACAGGGCCTCTCAACGAGCCTGTAACTTAGCAAATACGCTAGGCTGGCTAGCCAGTGACCCAGAGATCCCCCTGCCTCCACCTCTCCATCTGGAAGTACAACTGTACAAGCCATGCCCAGACTTTTTTTTTTTAATGTGGGTTTTGGGGATTGAACTCAGATCCTCACGTTGGGACTTTACCAGCTGAGCTTTGCCAGGCAGCCCCTGTGGTGTGAACTGATAGGTGTTGAATCAGTTTCTACTGAACCAGAGGCCTTTCCCTGTCTATTTCCATTCATTCATTCATTCATTCATAGGACTTCTCTCAGGTACTGAACAAGATTTGAGCATTTTGGTAAAGGCCTTTCCACAGTGACTGCAGCAGCAGTTGACATGGACAAGGACTGTGCATGGTTTGATTTATGAACATGGGTGCACTTAGCAGAGATGCTGAATTTGACCCTTGATCTCATTGTACCGATCTGGGTCCAGTTCACACAACTAAGCAGGGCAAGTGTACCAAAAGACATCATAAACTCAGAGGGAAACAAGTATAGATGAGAAGAGAACACTGAAGTATGGTGATATTTTATTTGTACTGAAATGTGATTTTATTTGTATATTCATAAATAAAGTTGCCTGGGGGTCAGAGCTAATAGCAAGCCATAGCAGAAGCTGGGCCGTGGTGGTACACACCTTTAATCCCAGCTCTTGGGAGGCAGAGCTAGGCAGATTTCTGTGGGTGCAAGGATACAGCCAGCATGGAGAAACACGCCTTTAATCTCAATACCAACCATAGAAGACCCTGAGGTCTGTATAGATGGGCAGTGACGAGGAGGTCATGTGATTGGGCTTACAACCAATGAGAAGGCAGAACGGAAAGTCTATATAAAGACAGATACACAGGAAGTAGCGCACTTGCTGAGGAGGACAGCAGCGGCAGTGAAGGGTAAGGTTTTTAGTGCTTAGCTATTACTCTGACCTCTTGGGCTTTCATCTCTGCATTGGCTCTGTGTTTCTTATTTAACAAGATGGTTACATCTACACTGAAGGGTACCAAAGGCCCAAGAAGAGTATACCAGAAGGACAGACTTACAAGGGTCACCTTTCTACCTGAGCTAGTCTCTATCCCCAGGCAGCAGTGTCACAGTGTCGGGGACCCACACTGTCCCAACCTGACAGCTGAGCATGCACAAAGATTCGGGTGGGCAGACCCACATCCTGGGCCTTAGGTTGGCCCACCCTAACATCTACCCCATCTGTGACCTGCTAGCGTGTGTAAAGGGGCTGGTCCTGTGGAATGATACCCACAGGATCTCCATGACCTGGGGCAACAGCAGGGTATCTGGGAGGAGTTTCGGGGAGGGTCCAGTGATGATGTTGTACCAGAGACCTTGAACCAGACCAATGACTCATTGTAATGGACATTTTACAGGTGGGGCTGATGGGACAAAAGGGTGTATACTGTGTGACACACTGCAGCTCCCAATGCCACTAGGATGAAGGAAGAGGTGCTGGAAAGATGGAGGAGCAAGGTAGGTTGGTTGATTGGTTGGTTTTGTTTTTAATTATTAGGGGGAGTGTGCTGCAGGGGTGACAGGCAGATATGGAGGGACTGGGACGTGAGTGGGATTGGGGTGTGTGGTGTGAAAATCCCAAAGAATCAATAAAGATTTATGTTAAAAAAAAAAAAGATTCAGGGTGGGATGACCATACCAGAGGACCATGGGAAACAAACTTCATGCACAGACAAACCAAGGCTGGTGGTTATGCTAAGTGCACCTGGTAGCTGAGACCTGGAACCTGTCCATGCTGGGTTGGGCCTGCAGAGAAGTACTCATCAGTCAGGAGGCAGGTACACTCTCCTCCAGGATGCCCCTGAATCTCCGTCCATCCGTCCATCCATCTCTGTCTGTGTCTCTGACACACACACACACACACACACACACACACACACACTTTGCTGAGACAGAAGCGAGAGTAAGCAGAACCACACAGCTAGATGGCAGCTTCACAGAACAAAGAGGACTCCAGGGCACCGCTGCAGAGCAGAGTCGGCAGGAACACCACATCAGCGCTGCTCAAGCTTTCTTGGTTGGTTGACAACGTAGACTCAATATTGGCTTCTATTTGGTAAAACTGAGATGCCAACATTTGTCCGGCTTGATATAGAGCCTACTCCTTAAACTGTAGGTCATGACCTTATATGGAATCCTGTCACTGAATGTGGGGGGTCATGAAACTTCGACAACAGGAAGAAGTTTCTGAACATTAGCAACCAAAAATGAGTCCAATATCAAGTGCATGATGATTCTGGTGCTTATCCATATTGTGACATCACACAGCATAACTGTATCAAGTGCATGATGATGCTGGCGCTGATCCATATTGCGACATCACACAACATCACTGTATCAAGTGCATGATGATGCTGGTGCTGATCCATATTGCGACATCACACAGCATCACTGCAGCCTCCGTTCTGAACACACGTGTGCACTTTGCACTGTGCATTATGTCAGACTGTGAAATGTCAATGACCACTGCTTAAAACATCTGGGCTATGGTTCAAGATTATTGTATATTATAACTTCCAAGGTTTTTACTGCACGGGGTAAGTTTTTTTGTTCTTGTAGAAAAATAATGGCTTAATTATAGAAACAAACTTTTAATATATTCCTACTGTCACGCCTCAGCGTGCAAGCATCAAATTGGTGTATTTTAAGATTGTATCATAGTTAAAATATTTGATTTGAAAAATGGCTGCAGATATGGCTCAATGGTAGAGTGTTGGAATCTTCCCAGCAATGTCAAAATTACTGTTTGAGTTTAAAAAAAAAAAATCACTAAGCAAATTTTGGCTAGAGATTAAGTCAGAATTTCCAACCATTTCTGAAATGGCCCAGAACATACTTTGGTCACTTTGTACTACATATTTATGCAAAGCAGGGTTCTCAACACTGATAATTATAAAATCAAAATATCAACTTTGCGAGGTGTCTTGGGTGTGTTCCTGCTTTCTTGAGACAGAACTTGACAGCCCAGGCTTGCCTCAAACTTGCTGTGTGTCTGAGAATGACCTTGAACTGATCTTCGTGGCCCCACCTGCCAAGTGCCATGGTGACAGGCACACGCTCCCCTTCCCAACAAACTATCAGTCAACTCTGAAGAAGGCTGAAGATAATCTACACATTACAGTATCAAATTCTTAGCCAGGATTTAATTCACTGTATAAAATTCAATAAGTGCTTCCATCATACTGGCATGCCAGTTTGCTTTCTTTAATAAATGGTTAAATTATATATGTATACATAGAATTGGTGTTAAAAACTAGTTTTAAAATAAAAATACCCCCCTCAGTCTACCAGGAAAATGGTGGACATTCAAAGCATTCTTATCATGATCTTTCAACTCCCCCAAACACAATCAAGTTATTTTTCAACTTAAAAAAATAAAATAAAATTGTAGTTTCTTCTCAGTAAATTTTATTCATATTTATTTATTTATATACTTATAAACCCAGGGTCATGCAAAAATTTCTCAAGCCAAAAGGGAAGGGATCATGAGTGGGAAAAATCTTAGAAATCCCCGGTGTGGACAACGATCTTCAACGACATGATCCCACACACCACCCAACTCCAGGCTCTGAGCCCAAAAGACGGCTTTCGTTCAGTAAGGCATCCAATGGCGAAATCATCCGCAAAGCTGAGAAACTCCGTGGTGGCTCTGCTGGCCACCAGTGACAATAAGAAATGCCACCACCTATAGTTGTAGTCTGTGGTAGCAGGGACCCAATGAGCTTTTCAATCCCCCAAGTCAGCAAGGTGCAGCAAGCCAGTAATAGTCAGGGCTCTTTGACTGTTGACTATGTGTCTCTAAGAACGAAGCAGACGGGCAGGCTTCTAAGTGTAGCTTGGTGCGTGTAAGAGGAAGACCCCAGACCCAATGGCCCAGAGCCCTACTTGAGTCACACAAGGGGACCTGAGGCTCAGTTTCCACTTACCCTAATTCCCGTATCCCAGGCCCCAAACCTCTTGACTGAAGGGGAGGCAGAGTCTCCCTAAGGAAGGACCTGCTGTAGACCCGTGCTCGTTAGCTAAGTGTTCTCTGAAACCCCCCGCCCCACCACCACCCCGCCCCAGGACTCTTTATGGAATGAAAAGAAGGAAAAGGAAACCCCAAACTGTCAGGGAGCTGACTTACCTGCCAACCACTAAAGTTGGGGCTGGTGGCGTTCCAGGGGGTCTTCGGGGGAAGCGGAGAGAGCCAGGAAAGCAACCTGTGCCTATCTTCCGAGTACCTGGATCGGCCACTGAACTAAAAATGACACCCCGGAAAAGGACAGACTCCCCACACTGCCCCACGACCCACGGAAGAAGGGCTGTTACTCCGAGAAGAGTCCTCCCTGCCGCAGTTATCCAGGGCAGGGTTGCAGTTTGGAAGGCGGGGTGGGTTATACCCGACCCATCCCCACCTAACGTGCGGTATGACCTTTAGGTGGCCCGGCAGCCGCCTGCAGGAGCGGCCGAGGCCCCTGGAGTCCTCGCGCCTGGGCGGGTCCCCACGGCCCGGCTCCGCAGTGCGAGCCCCGCACGGCTCGCAGTACCCATCTCTGTACACCCTCAGCAGTACACCCTCCCAACCCGGGGCTGTCCTGGTCCCCAGCGATCGCCAGTTCATAAGGGCAAGGTCAGGACAGGGGCAGGTCCAGGGCCACCTAGGACGTAGCAGCCACTGCGGGCCAATGCAAGACACTCTGTTCTGCTACCGCGTCACCTGGTAAAAGGGCACCAAAAGTATTGTGCCCCGTGTGAGGATCGAACTCACGACCTTCAGATTATGAGACTGACGCGCTACCTACTGCGCTAACGAGGCACCTAGGCGCTGCTTCCGGCCTGATTCTGAAGACTCCGCTGGAAGTGCCCAGCGCGCATGCTCAGAGACTTGCGTTTCATTTAGCTGTGTTCTTCCAGAACCCCAGAGGTCCCTGCCCCTTAGGGACCTGCGGACCTTCGCTCGTGTCCCTCTGTCCATCACCAAACACAATGGGTTGCTAGCTAAGGTTGTCCTGGTGAGGGGGAGCAAGGGAGAGAGAGAGGCTGTGGCGAACTCACTTTTGTATAGCGTTTACACACTCGTGATCTTAGGAAACACGCATTAGGCACCTACTGTGTTCCCGGCCTCGTTCCGGATGCTGGGTTCTCAGGGACACTCTTAGCCCGAAGCTGCTGAGCGGAAGGAGCCTACGGTAATAATTTGCAAGCATGCGCGTGCCAGTGCACACTGTTCTGCGCCCCATCCCCACCCCCGACCCCTCAATCTCCCAGTGCAGATTCCACAAGGCTTTCTCCTGAGGTCACCAGGAGCTCTGGGTGGTCCAGCTCCGGTAAGGGTACAAGCCCCAGACCTAGCATCTGAGCGTCTCCTACCCCACCCCACCCCACCCCACCCCACCCCACCCCACCCCACCCCACCCCACCCCATGGCTCTTTACAAAAGCTCATTTAAACGCACTCTATGAAAAAAAAAAAAAACTTGTTGCTGGGAAACGGCTGGGGTTCTTGTTCTCACTGGCGTTGTCACCAACACACAACTACTAAAAGAAAAAGAAAACCAGCCAGACTAAGGCTAGGGATTTGCCAGTTTCGCCACTATTCTGTTGGTGTTTGGGTGAGTGGGCTGGCTGAGTGTGTGGGATTATTTGAGACAGGGTTTCCTATATCCCAGGTTGGCCCGGAACTGGCTATGTGGCTATGGACAGCCTTGAGTTTCTGAGTTTCTGCCTCCACCTTCCAAGTGTTGGGAGGTGTGCCGTGCTTGGCTAACATTTAAATGGGAGTAGGAAGTGAGCCTTGGCCGTGGCGCTGGGAAGGGGCTGTCCTGGAGTTCACAGAGCTGAAGGGTGAGAGCTGAGGCACTTTAGAGACTGGCTGACCGGACTGGGGCGGAGGCATCCCGGCCCCAGGGAGCCGTAGAGGCTTTCAGGGGACCTCGCAGAGGAGGAGCCTGAGGACATTCATTGCCCAGTTCTGTTAAGGGCACCCAGACTAAGAAAGCATAGGTTGGGATGCCGAGGGGACACCTGACTCTAAGGAGGCGCAGGCATTCCATATGACTGCAGACACTGGAGTTGGTGAGAAGGGGGATTTCACCAATTTAGGGGAAGCCCCCATGCCGCGTGTGTGTGTGTGTGGGGGGGGGATAGTCAGGGGCTCACCAGACCTAAGGGAGTGAAGCTGGGACAAGCATGGAGGAGAGTTGTCCAGACTCTAGGAAACCCTCCAGGCCTGGGAAATCTCGCACCCACAGCTAGCCCTGGGAAGACCTCAAACTAGACCATCCTTGGGAATCCCGCAGAAGGATTCTGCTCAGGTTGGGCTTCTGGAGGAAACCCTGCTGGCTGCAGACTCCAGATCCCAGGCAAGTGGAGGTGTGCATTGCATGCCAGCAAACAGACCCGCTCACGGGCCTGGCAGTCCCCGGACAGAAAAAACACCCGCGCAGACAGCACACCATGTCTACCTTGGTTCCGCGATGTGTTGAATAGCAGAGAACTGGAAATAGTCCAAGTGTCCTCCGAAGGGTCAAGACATCAGCAGGCAACAGGAATAAGTATTCATCAGTCCAGGCTATAAGGGACAACCAGCAAGGACAGCCAACACAGGTCTGAGTATGGGCGACCTCCTCTGTAAAATAAATGGGGGGTGGGGTGGGGTGGCTCCTTCATGTGTTAGTGTTTGCTCACTAAGTCGCAAAACAAAACCTAAAATACTAAAATCAATGAATGAATCATGGAGGGGTGGAAAACGTATAATTCAGGGCAGTTTGAATGAGAATGGCCCCCAGAGGTTCCTATGCTTGAATGCTTGGTCTCCATTGGTGAACTGTTTAGGAAAACTTGGGAGGTGAGGGGTTGTTGGAGGAGGTGTCCGCGCCCAGCCCAATCTCGAAATCTCTGCCTCCATGATGCAGGTAAGATGGAAGCTCTCAGCTACTGCACCATACCTGCATGCTGCCATGCCCTTCACCGTGATGGTCATGGATTAATCTTCTGGAACTGTAAGCAAGCCTCCAATTAAATGCTTTCTTTTCTAAGTTGCCTTGGTTAAGATGTCTTTTCACAGCAATACAGCAGTAACTAAGACAGGGTCCCACTCACTAGCAAGGACTGTAGGGAGCCTTTGGGTGTGTGAGTGCATGCCCAGCAGCACTCCACATGGATGCTCCAGATGGAGCCTCTGGCTGTGTGTGTGTGTGTGTGTGTGTGTGTGTGTGTGTGTGTGTGTGCGCGCGCGTGCATTGAGTCCAGAATAAAGGGTGGAAGGTGTCCCACATCCCACAGGGTCCCAAGCTTGGCTGGAAGTAAGTGAGCCGTGCGTGTCTCAAGAGCCACAGGCTGACAAGGCTTTCCAGGCTATACCTTGTGGGATTCCAGAAACAAGCTTTTCCCACCTCCCACCTGTGTGCTGACTCCATCTGAGAATACCTGACTTCTCAATGGAGACTCTAAAGCCAGAAGGGCATGGACAGATGTTCTACAGACTCTAAGAGACCACAGATGCCACCAGCC
This sequence comes from Peromyscus californicus insignis, assembly GCF_007827085.1. Lineage (NCBI taxonomy): Eukaryota > Metazoa > Chordata > Mammalia > Rodentia > Cricetidae > Peromyscus > Peromyscus californicus. The sequence goes on from NW_026294503.1 coordinate 24,031,355, forward strand.
CAGACTACCATATCCAGAAAAATATTCAGTAACAACAGGTGGAAAAAGAAAGACATTCCACAATGAAACCAAATTTAAGTATCAACCTACAAATTCAGCCCTACAGAAGGCACGAGAAGGAAAACTTCAACCTGAAGAGACCAACCATACCTGGGAAAACACAAGGAATAAATAATATCAGACCAGCAAATGAAAAGAAGAAGGGAGAAATCCATACCACAGCAGCAAAACGATGGGAATCAGTACACATTGCTCATTGCTAACTCTCAACATCAATGGTATCAGTTCTCTAATAAAAAGACACAAACTCCCAGAACAGATTCAAAAACAGAATCCATCCTTTTGCTGCATCCAAGAAAAACACTTTAACATCAAGGATAGACATCACATCAGGGAAAATGATGGAAAACGATATTCCAAGCAACTGGACCTAAGAAGCAAGTGGGTGTAAATCTGATAAAATAGAGTTCAAACCAAAACTAATCAGAACAGATAAGAAAGGACACATATTCATCTAAGGAAAAATTCACCAAGGAGATATTGCAATTCTTAACATATATGACATAACCAAACAAAAGGGCACCCTAGTTCACAAAAGAAACACAACATATACCTAAAATCACATATTGACTCTCGCACAGTGGTAGTAGGTGACTTCAATACCCCACTCTCACCAATATCCAGGTCATCCAGACAAAAACTAAACAGAGAAATTCTGGAACTAACTGACATCATAAACCAATGGACCTAACAGATATTTACAGAACAATTCACCCAAACACAAAAAAATGTACCTTCTTCTCAGCAGCTCATGGACCTTTCTCCAGAATTGGCCCCATCTTTGGCCACAAAGCAAGTCTCAACGGGTGCAAGAAAACTGAAATAATATTCTGCATCCTATCTGACCACTACAGAATAAAGATGGATATCAACAACAGAAGCCTACAAACTCATGGAAACTGAACAACTCACTACTGAATGAAAAATGAGTCAAGACAGAAGTAAAGAAATTAAAAACTTTCTAGAACTGAATGAAAATGAAAACATAGCATACCCAAACTTACAAGACATAATGAAGGTGGGTCTAAGAGGCAAGTTCATTAGCACTAAGTGTCTACATTAAAAAAAGGGGGAAAGTTCATACTAGTAATTTAACAGCACACCTTAAATCTCTAGAACAAAAAGAAGAAACCATACCCCAAAGGAGTAGACGGTAAGAAGTAATTAAACTCAGTGCTGATATAAATAAACTAGAAACAAGCAAAACAACACAAAGAATCAATGAAACAAAGAGTTGGTTCTTTGAGAAAATCAATAAGATTGACAAAACCTTAGTCAAATGACCTAAAAGATGGAGAGAGAAGATCCAAAGTAACAAAATTAGAGATGAAAAGGGAGACATAAAAACAGCTGCTGAGAGCTGAGAGCTGGGCGGCGGCGGCGCACGCCTTTATTCCCAGCACCTGGGAGGCAGAGGCAGGTGGATCTCTGTGAGTTCGAGGCCAGCCTGGTCTACAGAGGGAGCTCCAGGACAGGCACAAAACTACACAGAGAAACCCTGTCTCAAAAAGAAAAAAGTTTGGTGTGTTTTTATTTCTTTTTAGGTGGTGTTTTATTTTATTTTATTGGTGTTGGTGGACTTTGTTGTTATACTGTGTTTTTGTCTGTTTTTTGAGAAAGAGCTTCAAAGCTACACAGAGAAACCCTGTCTCGAAAAACTAAAGAGAGAGAGAGAGAGAGAGAGAGAGAGAGAGAGAGAGAGAGAGAGAGAGAGCTTGAAGTTGCGTAGGTAAGAAGAGGGAGAGAATGTGGAAGAACTTGAGGGAGGGGAAGAATATCATCAAAGAATATTTAAATTTAAGAAATTGTTTTAAATAATAAAAAAGTTAACTCAATTAAAAATGGGGTACAGGCTGGGCAGTCTTAAATTAAAGCCACAAACACTTTTAATCCCAGCACTCAGGAGGCGTCTCTGAGTTCAAGTCCAGCCTGGTCTACAGAGTATGTTCCAGGACAGCAAGCAATACACAGAGGATCTCTCTCTCTCTCTCTCTCTCTCTCTCTCTCTCTCTCTCTCTCTCTCTCTCTCATTTTTATTTTTCCAGACAGGGTTTCTTTATGTAACAGTCTTAGCTGTCCTGGAACTTGCTTATATAGACCAGGCTAGCCCCTAATTCACAGAGCTCTGCCTGCCTCTGCCTCCCAAGGGCTGGGATTAAAGGTGTGCACTGCCCCCACCCAGCAAGAATTCTCAGAAGAGGAGACTCAAAAGATTGAGATGAACTTAAACAAATGTCAATATCCTTAGTTATCAGAGAAATGCAAATCAAAACTACTTTGAGATTTCATCATATACCAGTAAGAATGGCCAAATTCAATAGAACAAATGACAGCTCATGCTGGCAAGGACATGGTGTAAACAGAACACTCATCCATTGCTGGTGGGAATGCAGACTAGAACAGTCACTGTGGAAATCAGTGTGGCGGTTCCTCAGGAAGATGGGAATTGATCTACATCAAGATTTAACTATACCACTCTTGGGTATATACCCAAAGGATGCTTCATCCTACTACAGAGACATTTGCTCAACCATGTTCATTCATGTTCAACCATGTTCTATTCAAAATAACTAGAAATTGGAAACAACCTAGATGTCTGTCAGTGGATGAATGGATAAAGAATATGTGGTACATTTACACAACGGAACATTACTCAGCCATTAAAATAAGGAAATCATGAGGTTTACAGGTAATGGATGTAACTAGGGAAAAAACTCACCCTGAGTTATGTACTCAGCTCCAGAAAAACAAATACAGTATGAATTGTTTTTCATACATTACATGTGAATGTTAGCTGTTAGGTCATTAATAAGCAAGCTACAAACCATATAACCACAGAGGTCAGTAGAGAATAAGGGACCGGGAGGTGGGGAAGGATGGATCTCCCTAGGTTGGAGAAATAGACTAGCTATGGATGGACAGGGGAGGTGGGGCTGAAATGGGAGGATAAGACAGAGAAGAGGAGAGCAAGGGAAAACTGGAGGACAGCTAAAACTAAGGACCATTTGAGGGGTCATATGGAAACCTATTTTATATATATATTGATCTAAATGAAAGCCACCAAGTGGCGGGGAGGGCCTTGGACCTGCCTTGGCTCGGTGTGCCGGGCTCTGCTGACTCCCCATGGGAGACCTTGATTTTGGGGATGTGGGGTGGCTTGGGAGGGAAGACTGTGGGGTGGGAGGAGGGAGGAGGTGGGATCTGTGGGTAGTATGTAGGGTGAGTATAAAATTTCTTAATAAAAAAAATTAAAAATAAAAAGAAAGCCACCAAATAACACAGGAGACAGAGCCCCACCTGGACGTCTGTTGTCACCAATTGAAGTTTGCGGTACCCAGATTGGGTGCATCCAATCGAGTTGTTGTCCAAAGGGGTCCCATGGGAACCTGCAAACAACCCAGACTATTTCCAAGGATATTGGTGGCTCTCCACAAATTGAGAGTAAAGCCCTGTTACTGAAGACAACACCTGCACACTTCATTGAACATGGAGAAGTCAAGCTGGCCCTACCTAGAGTCTTCACCCCTACAGACTACAATAGTACTGGTACTGGAAGGTCGTCTGCATGCTACCCAAGGAGAAAGGCAAACACTAACCAAGCTACAAACCTTCACTCTGCGATGGTGACCTGCCTGCAAGGTATGCCAGGGCAATGGTACCATGAGGCTTATAGGAGCAACCAACCAATATATGATCTAAGTCCCACTCTATGAGATACAATCCATACCAGTGCTGCTTGTGTGGACCAGAGCCTGAGACTAGATAGGCTAGGGACTAGGAACAATAGGGGAAAATCAAGTACCACTGTTCTGCTAAAGGAATTTAGCAATAAAATGACTCCTAACACTATTTTGCTATACTCATAGATCTATGCTTTGCTCAGCCATCGTCAGAGAGGCCTCTTCCTGCAGCAGATGGGAACAAATACAGAGACCCACAGCCAGAAAATATGCAGAGTGAGAGATGTTAGAACACTAAGCCCTAAAAGGGATGTCTCCATTAAATCCCTCCCATCATGGCTCAGGGAAGCCTGCAGACGGAGAGATGGAAAGAGCTTAAGAGCCAGAGAGGAATCAAAACGCCAAGGAATCAAAGGCATATAGACATATGAACTCACAGAGACTGGGCAGCATGCATAGGACCTGTACAGGTCTGCACCAGATGGGGTCGGTCCAAGAGCTCGAATGAACACACACCCTCATTCCTAACCTAGAAGCTATCTCCAATTGACAGCCTTGCAAATGAAGAGTTAGTTTTCTCCAAGAGAGTCTCACTGGGGGAACAAAGCACTCTGTATTATTATTATTATTATTATTATTATTATTATTATTATTATTATTTTATTTATTATGTATAGAGCATGTATGACTGCAGGCCAGAAGAGGGCATCAGATCTCATTACAGATGGTTGTGAGCCACCATGTGGTTGCTGAGAATTGAACTCAGGACCTCTGGAAGAGCAGTCAGTGCTCTTAACCTCTGAGCTATCTCTCCAGCCCATCTTTTTTTTTTTTTTTTCCAGACAGGGTTTCTTTGTGTAGCCTTTGCGCCTTTCCTGGAACTCACTTTGGAGACCAGGCTGGCCTTGAACTCACAGAGATCTGCCTGCCTCTGCCTCCCCAGTGCTGGGATTAAAGGCATGCGCCACCACCACCTGGCATTATTATTATTATTATTATTATTATTATTATTATTATTATTTTGGTTTTTCGAGACAGGGTTTCTCAGTGTAGTTTTGGTGCCTATCTTGGATCTCGCTCTGTAGACCAGGCTGGCCTCAAACTCACAGAGATCCACCTGGCTTTGCCTCCCGAGTGCTGGGATTAAAGGCATGCACCACCACCACCCGGTGAAAATTAAGCATTTTTTTTTAAATTTATTTCCTTATTATATAGTGTTCCACCTGCATGTATGTCTACATGCCAGAAGAGGGCACCAGATCTCATTAGAGATGGTTGTGAGCCACCATGTGGTTGCTGGGAACTGAACTCAGGACCTCTGACAGAACAACCTATGCTCTTAACTTCTGAGCCATCTCTCTAGCCCAAAGCACTCTTAAGGTCAGGCCCCATGCTCAGCAGTGGTTGGGTCAATAGGAAAGGAACTCAACAGCATCTTTGTAAGTTCTCTGTCTCACAATGTTGTGTAGGGGCCCACAGAGGCTCCCTAGTAAGGCCTTACTCAAGGTCAGAAAGTCTGAGCTTTCTGACTGGGGTTCTGAGAGGGCTGCATAACAGGATGATTTGGCCAAAGATGTGATTACCAAGTGTTTTGAAGGTTTCACACTTATTGGTACTTTATACCTAGACCTTGAATGGGGGGGGGGTGTCTTTTGCCCCTCCTCTTGCTGATGTATAAAAAGCCCATCATGAATAAACTTGGGATGACGGAGTATTGACCCAGGGCCCTCCCGAAGCTATCCTATGTCTCTGTCTCTGTCTATGTTTCTTCCTATTATTTCTCAATTCTTCACTCCTCCCTCCAAGAACCCTTTGATGGGTTGGGACTGGACCCCAACAAAGTCAAGCATTTTTACTTTTATTTTATTTTTGCCATACAGGTCCTTTGTGTCTATATTATAGCTTTCGGTTTCTACATCTATATGTGTTTCTTGTGCTTTTTCTGCCTTTCTTTTTCTTGTTTGTTTATTTTATCCTATTCCAATTTGTTCTTGTTTTATCTTATTGTATTTTATTATTATTCCTTAGATGCCTGTTTGTTTTCTAAGGGGAGACAGAAAAGCTGTGGATCTGAGTGGGAGGGGAGGTAGGGAAGAACTGGAAGGGGTAGGAGTAGGGGGTCAGAATCAGAATAGATTGTATGAAAAAAAAATGTTTTCAATAAAAGAAAACAAAAACAAAAATAAATTTTATTTATTTGTTTAATTTTGTTTTTTTGAGACAAGTTTTCTCTGTGTTACAGCTCTGGCTATCCTGGAACTTGCTTTGTCGACCAGGCTGGCCTTGAACTCACCGGGATCCTCCTGCCTCTGCCTCCAGAGTGTTGGGATTAAAAGCTTGCACCACCACTGCCCAGCAATAAAATTTTTTGTTAACACATTTTTATTTATTATACAAAAGTTGTGTTTCATTGTGGCATTTTTATTGTCATTATATATAAATGCATCATCAAAACTTGTAAATAACATTTATAGATTTAAAGAACGAATATTAAATAAACAACACAAAATGAATCAGAAACAAATATCTGTGAGATAAATGTGTTTTCCTAACTCCCATTTAATTGGCTGTCTGACCAGCTCTAGGAGAATGGGGTCTGCACGGCTCTATTCCTGCTTCTCAGATTTACATATGTACAAGCTGGGAAACTTTGTGCCCACGAAGAAGTCACAAAGGACAGAGAGAATTCTGTCTCCATCTAAAACTGAAATTCTACCCTAACTACACAGTTAGTCCCCAGAGTCACTAACGGAGCTGTACTTTCCCCAATCCACCAGCTCGGACGGGTCCTCGTTGAGATTGGAACTGCAGTCTGTAATAATGAATCACTTTCTCCACCAGTGCTTTCCAGATGCTGTTTACTTGTAGTTTTGGAGATTTTCACAGCTGCATGGGTGGTTGTATCCTGCAGTGGGGGAGGGGGGGCGCAGGTCAGAAAGAGCACTTACTTATTGGACACCCCTTACCCAGCATGTCTCCAGCTGGTCAGCTTTAGGAATGTTACCCCTGGGAGAGCCAACAAGTGTCCCATCCATGTGGCATTTGATGGAATTTAGATTTGATCTGACGAATAGCAGACTGTTGTCAGCCCATTTCACTGTGTCTGTGTGCGTGTGTGTCTGTGTGTCTCTCTCTCTGTGTATGTGTGTGTGTGTGTGTCTGTGTGTGCATGTGTGCATGTGTGTCTGTGTGTGTCTCTCTCTGTGTATGTGTGTGTGTGTGTGTGTGTGTGTGTCTGTCTGTCTGTCTGTGTGTCTGTGTGTGCTGGGATGAGTTGGGCCCAAGGCTGGCTAGGCAGGGTAACTTAATGGAAAGCTGTTAACGATTCCTCGATAGATCCACACAGGGAGACCATCTGAGAAACACAGGCAACATCCCGATGAGATAATAAAAACACACACTGGAAGGTGGCTGCAGAGATGAAGAGGAAGAGCTAAGTGGAGACACAGTCCACAGGCTCCTCCAGTCCTGGGCTCTGGCTCACCGTCAAGAGATGCCAAGAGTCATTGCAGATAGAATGAGGAGCCCAGAAATGTCCTGGCATCCTCTCCGAGGAGAATAGGGAAGAAAGACCTGTTTGTGAAAAATTAGTAAATTCTGGTTTTGTATATTTTGTATTACACAGATGAAATGTACTAGTTATAAGGGACTGGAGAGATGGCTCAGTGGTTAAGAGCACTGACAACTCTTCTAGAGGACCTGGGTTCAGTTCCCGGCACCCACATGGCAGCTCACAGCTGTCTGTAATTCCAAGATTTGAAATACATGTAGACAAAACACGAATGCACATAAAATAAAAATTATAAAGGTGTGGGGCATTTAAAAAACAGAAAAAAAAAAAAAAGGCCAGGCGGTGGCGCACGCCTTTAATCCCATCACTGGGAAGGCAGAGGCAGGCAGATTTCTGTGAGTTCGAGGCCAGCCTGATCTACAAAGCCAGTTCTAGGACAGGCTCCAAAGCTACACAGAGAAACCTTGTCTCGGAAAAAAAAAGTACTAATTATGAAATAGATACATACATACAAACTGTATGAGTCAGCTGTGACCACACACTGCCACTTAATGAGTCACCCCAACTTCGGCAAGCTTGATGTTCCGTTTTCTAAAAACAGTTGCACTGAGATACAGTTTCCACACACAATTCACCTAAAGTATACAGTTCAGAGTGTTGCACAGTCGAGATAAAAAGACAGGAGAGGATGGATACATAGAGTGAAAAGCATGGAATCTGACCTGCCTTTCCTGCTCACAGAGCCAGGAGTCTTCAGACGCCACTGCTAAAACCAAAACTTCCCATAGAGACAGTGCAAGATGCCTCCGGGACGTCAGACAGGTATGCGCTTCCTTCTGCCCAAACGATCTATGACCTTGAGTCTTAAGCCCCTCCACTCCTAATCTACACAATGCCTCTCATAAATATACCTCATAGTTTCGTTTACCAAAGGAAGTTCTTACAGTTTTAAACCTTGATGTCAATTTCACCCCGTTAACAATGTCATTTAAAAAGCCACAGGAGGGGCTGGAGGGTTGGCTCAGAGGTTAAGAGCACTGGCTGTTCTTCCAGAGGTCCTGAGTTCAGTTCCCAGCAACCACATGGTGGCTCACAACCATCTGTAATGAGATCTGGCGCCCTCTTCTGGCCTGCAGGCAGAACACTGTATACATAATAAATAAATAAATTTTAAAAAAAAAAAGAATTAAAAAAAAAAAAAGCCCCAGGATCACATAGACGGCCATTGTAAAGCCAATCCCAGGAGTGACTGTCCCTCCGAAGCCCATGCCCTCGTGTGGGTATGTCTTCTCTTTCCTTAAGTTAAAATATCATTTAAAAAATTCCAACTCTGCTTTATACTGCTTTCCCTGAAATTACCTTTTGCTGTGAAACCAAGAGTACTGATTTTCCCCAAGTCCAGATCTCTAAGGAGGAAGGGGACTTCTCAGGCCAGGGGTGGCAGAGTGAAGCTATGTCCCCATCTCTTACATTACATATTATGTGTCACAAATCCACGTCACAAGATTTACCATCTTAACCACTTCACATGTAAAATTCAGTAGCATGAAGTACCTTCACAATGTGAAACCAACATTGCTGTTTTTGTTCGTTTTGAGGCAAAGTGTCATGTAGCCCAGGCTGGCCTTAAATTTGCTAAGTAGCCAAGGATGACCTTGAATTTCTGATCCCCCTGCCTCCACCCCCAACTACTGGGATTACAGGCCTGTAACAATGTGCCCCATTTTATGTGGTGCCTCAGATCAAACCTAGGGCTTTGAGTATGTCAGGCAGGTGCTCTACCAACTTAGGTATGTCCCCGGTCAGTCCCTGTGTTTCCAAAACTTCCATCATCTCAAACAGAAGCCCTGTCCTTTAAGCAATATCTCCCCATTCCCGCTTTTCAGTCCCTAATGTCCTTTCTACCTCTATGAATTCACCTGGGTCTTTGGTAGGCAGAGACAGGTGGTAGGTGTCCCGTGCCTGATTTAGTCACGGAACACCAGCAGGCAAGCTTGTCTTTTCTTGCTTACAGGTCTGTGGTGCCACCCAGCTCCAGGCTGAGGTTGGGTCTCTCCTGTCTTGTGTCCATGGGCCAGTTGTTTTCTAAGCAGGTGTGTCCAACCCATGGCCCCTGGCTTCACGAGGCAAGGACCGCTGTGCAAGCGGCCCAACACAAATTTGTAAACTTACTTAAAGCATGAGACGCCTGTGCATTTTTTTCCCTTGTAACTTAGTTGTGTAGTTCTCAAATGTGAACTTTGTAGATGACAACACAGTGTCCCAAAGTCAAAAGGATGGATATGACTGCAGGGCACTGTAGTCGGATTTCTCTTTGGGCCGCCAGTTCACAAATAATGACATAGAGACTTTTTTTTTTTGAGACAGGGTTTCTCTGTGTAGCTTTGGAGCCTGTTCTAGCTCTTGCTCTGTAGCCCAGGCTGGCCTCGAACCCACAGAGATCTGCCTGCCTCTGCCTCCCGAGTGCTAGGATTAAAGTCATGGGCCACTACCACCCGGCCTGAGACTTCTTATTAATTATGAAAGCTCAGCCTTAGCTTAGGCTTGTCCCACTAGCTCTTATAACTTAAATTAGCCCATATTTTTATTAATCTACATTCTATCACATGGCTGTTACCTCTCTCTCATTCTGTGCATCTGACTTGTTCCATAGCATCTCCTCTGCATCTCGATTATCTCCCCCTACTTCCTCTTTCTGCCTGAAAGTCCCACCTATACTTCCTGCCTAGCTATTGGCCATTCAGCTCTTTATTAAACCAATCATAGCAATGTATTTTCACAGTGTACAAATAATCCCACAACAGGGCATATTCTTCTTAAAGAGTAGCAGGAGCCCAAGAGACCATATCATGCCAAGTAAGTGCAAAGAAAGCCTGTGCTCTTAGCCTGTCCAGTAAAATTCCACTGGCCTAGTGGAGCCTGGTGGAACAGACCTATAAGTCTCAGCTATGTAGGAGACTGAAGGAGGAAGGTCACAAATTCAAGGCCTGTCTGGTTTACAAAGTGAGTCAAAGGTTATCTTGGGTAATTTAGTGAGCCCTGTCTCAAAATAGAAAGTATAATGAAGGCTGGGAATATAACTCAGTGGTAGAGCATCTACCTGTCTACTGAATATGAATGAGGTCCTGGGTTCAAGCAAATCACATGACCAAGTTCAAAGTCATTGAGTCAGGGAAATACATTCAACCTGAGAGAGAAAGACAGAGAGAGAGAGAGAGAGAGAGAGAGAGAGAGAGAGAGAGAGAGAGAGAGAGAGAGAGAGAGAGAGAGAGAGAGGAGGGGGGAGCCAGAGTTCCAAGACAAGAGAAAGAGGAAGGACATGAGAATAGCAGGGTAACCTAACCTGCACATGCATATGTGAGTGAATAGTTCCCTCCGCCCAGCCTCATCCTTAATGCTAGGAAGCAGAGTCCTCCCACAAAAGTGGAAATTAACACCTGGGGTTTAGGTGCATAACTGGGATTGTACTATTCTTATTTCCACTTAACAATAAGCTAGGACTCTTTCCTTGGTGTCTTAGTCAGGGATCTCTAGAGGATAAAGGGGATTTATTAGAGTGGCTTACAGGCTGTGGTCCAGCTAATCCAATGAAGGCTGTCTATCAATGGAAGATCCAAGAATCCAGTAGTTCAGTCTATGAGGCTGAATGTCTCAGCTGGTCTTCAGTACATGCTGGAATCCCAAAGAAGTAGGCTCTAATGCCAGTGAAGGAATGGGCTTGGCAGTGAAACTGAGAGCAAGCAGGCAAAAGAGTGAAAGCTCCCTCCTTCCATGCCTTTTATATAGGCTGCTAGAAGCAAAATGTGGGGCCCAGATGAAAGGTGTATTTTCCCACCTCAAAAGATCTGGATTAAAGGTGTGTCTTCTGACTTCCAATGATTTAATTAGGAAACAATCCCACAGGTGCACCCAGCTGCTTGGGTTTTTGTTAATTCCAGATGTAGTCAAGTTGACAACCAAGAACAGCCAGCACACCTGGTAGCACACGAAGCTCTCACATTGATCTTTGTAATTGCCGGGAGTGTCTATGAGAGACCAGGACGACCTGGGCATACACAGAGGAAGGACCCAATGAGGATGCAGGAGGAGGAAAACAGCCATCTGTCCACATCCAATAAGAGGAACCCAGGAAGAAACAAGCTCCAAAGATACTTTACTCTAATCTGGGCCATTCAGCCTCCAACTCAGTGAGAGAATAAGCTTCAGTTGTTCATGCTACCCTCTCTGGGGGCCTTTGTGATGGTGGCTCTAGGTGCCACAGGAAGGTCTTCTAATTCCAGAAGATCTCATTTTCATTAGCAACAAACACAGCAGAAGTATGGATGCTCTTGGACCAGAAATATTGATGTGCTGGATAGTGGAAGAACGTGTGGGCAGATTAAAATAAAAATTGGTTCTTTCCTATCCTCTCACCCCAGGAGGATTTTTCATCTACTCAAAGGCTGAGACCAGGAGCTCCGATGGTATGAGCCATTGAGACATTTAACCCCCTCACCTCTCTCTGTACCTCTGTCCCACCCAGAGCTCATTGTCTCCAGCTATTTGATGGGGATCGTGACTAGCTTAAGAGCCGCCTCTAGCCTAGCCTTGGTCTTTCCTCATACAGTTCCCTGTAGCAACTGCTCGGCTGGAGCAAGGACAGGGGATTTGGCTCCCACCCTCGGCTCACTAGGACTCCCACCTCTTTCCCAGTGACCTCTGTTTAATCTAAGACTAAACAGAGAGCTGAGAATGGAGGAAGGGGCTGAAATTGTGCTATGGTCCTCTAAGATACATAAAGGTCCCAAGGTCAGTGTCTTACAGCTAGGGTTGCAACCTGCCTGGCTAGCCTTGGGTAGGCTCCCATGAGTCTCTCTCATCTTATTGTTCTGGCCGAGGGAAGGGGACAGCCATGTATGCAAGTAATAGGAGCAGAGGCTTGGAGACAAGGCCGTGAGGAGGCAGGCTGCTCGGATACGTGCTGTGGGAAACAGCCAGCAGTTCCTCTGCCATGTGTCCAGGGCATCAGAAGGTCAGAGTCCTCCCAGTCCCGGGTTCCGCTTGATGAATGGACAGCCAGGCGGGAGGCAGCATGCTGTTACCGGCAGTGTCCAACAGCCGTCAGCCTGACAGAGGAAGAGGCAGCCTCACCCCTGCTGTCAGCCAGATGTCCCCGAAGGCGCTCCACAGGCTCCACATGGCTAGAGTAGCCATTGCTAATGCTCCATTGACTTTGACCATGTCCTGCCAAAGCCTCAGGGCTCCACCACCCATGGGTGGAGCCACATGCTCATGGACCTCAGGTCTGCCCTCCATGGCTCATCTTACCTCACCCCACAGCCAGACATCCTCCCTTATCCCCACTGGCCACTCCTGAGGTTTCTGCCCTTGAGCTAGGTGGAGTCATTCTGTGCTGTGTTCTCATAGTCCCTGTCCTTCCCTGACCTTGACATTCACCCTGACTTTCAGGCCTCTAGGCTTGGCTACAATGATTCCTTTCCTTTCTTACGTTCTTTTATATCTATCTCTCTCTCTCTCTCTCTCTCTCTCTCTCTCTCTCTCTCTCTCTCTCTGTCTCTCTGCCTCTGTCTGTCTCTCTCTCTGTCTGTCTCTATCTCTATCTCTCTCTGTCTCTCTCTGTCTGTCTGTCTGTCTGTCTCTCTCTCTGTCTGTCTGTCTCTCTCTCTGTGTCTGTCTCTCTCTGTGTCTGTCTCTCTCTGTCTCTGTCTCTCTTTCTCTGCCTCTCTCTCTCTCTCTCTCTCTCCTCTCTCTCTCTCTCTCTCTGTGTGTGTGTGTGTGTGTGTGTGTGTGTGTGTGTGTGTGTGTGTGTGTGTGAAGTCACACTTCTTCCACCTTGAGAATCCAGGCGATGAACTCAGGTCATCCAGCTTTGTGGCAATTGCCTTTTACCATATGGCTGATCCATCCTGCTGCCTGGCTTCATGTTTTCTTTCTTTTTTTTTTTGTTTTGTTTTTTGTTTGTTTGGTTTTGTTTGTTGGTTGGTTTTTTGTTTGTTTGTTTGTTTGTTTTCTTCTCAAGACAGGGTTTCTCTGTGTAGCCTTGGTTGTCCTGGAACTCCCTTTGTAGACCAGGCTGCCCTCGAACTCACAGAGATCTGCCTGCCTCTGCCTCTCAGGTGCTGGAATTAAAGGCACATACCACCACTGCCACCCAGCTCTTCATGGTTTCTTCACTGCCGTCTTTGCTGGCGGTGGGGCATGCTATGCCTCTGTGGGGACTGGGAAGCCTTGAGGGGTTGAGGATTAACTGCAAGAGACATTCCCTGCTGCAGAGACAGGCCTTCCCTGGAAGACAGGGCCTGTTCATTTCCCTGCCTACAAGTTCATGTGATTGAAGATGTACAAGGTTGCACCCTGGGACTTTTTATCCCAATGGCCCTTTCCACTAATTATCCAGGAGCAGATTCATAACTCCTATCTATTCTCCATGTACTGGATGGGCAGGACAGTAAGAACTCCTAGCCAGAGAAGAAAGGGTTACAGGCTCACCTGGCAGGACCCTCCCACTCCACACCCACTGCCAGGTGAGACAGGTGGTGGTGGGTGTGGGTGTAGCAGCCCTGCGGCCCAAAGCTGAGCCTGCTCCTTCCAAATTCAGACCCAGAACAAGGTAGGAGTTTTGTTCCAGTTCCAGCCCATATAACAGCAGTTGCAGAGGGCAGTGTCTCCTGTCACTATGGGCAGTGCTAGCGCACAGAGCCACGGGCCCCAGGTTCCCAGAGCTAATGGGTGTGCGGCTTTGACATGCCAGCTCACAAGGCTGGGCTGCCCAAGCCCCGTTCCTTTTCATTCTAATCAGTGAAATCGGCTCCCCGACTTTCCTTCAAACGTAATGCCGTGCCTGAATTGCACAACTATCCTTGACAGAGTTGCCTCCTCTGGCTTAGCGGCCTTCCATTAACTTCCATTAACTCAACAGTCAGAGAGAAAGTCTATTTACAGAGTGCCTCTTACTAGAAGGTCAGGGACCCAGCGGACGTTTGTTCTCCTTTGGCTTTCCCAGAGACACAGCACACCCGGCATCCCCACACCTGCAGCAGGCGTTCGTGGAATGATTGAGATGATGCTTGCAACCCTGAGCCTGTAATTCCTACTGCTAACTAGATCTTTATTTCTGCTCAGCACACACACAAACACGCCACGGAACACAGTAAAACATCAAAGAGCACATTTAAAAAGCAAAACAAACAACCCATGAGGGGCGAAGAGAAAGACCACAGAAGAATGGCAAGGGCCACCAGCTCAGTATCTTCAATGGTATTTTCTTTCCTTCTGTTGCGGACAAAGGAATCCATGCTTGTATTTTGTTGTGTCTGCAAATTGTGTAACTGTGCTCACCAGCAACACAAAATGCTATTCTTAAAATGTATACACTGGAACAGGGGGAGGTGACTCACCGGGTGAAATGTTTTCTGTGTATGCTTGAGGACCCAAGTTTGGACCTCCAGAGTCATGTAAAAAGCCAGTTGTGGCGTCATGCATCTATAGGCCCTGCACCGGGGGAGTCGAGGCGGGCAGATCTCAGGGGCTAGATGGCCAACCAGGATAGCTGAATCAGAGTTCCAAGCTCAAGGAGACCTTGAAGAAAGGTTGGAGAAGAAATTGAGGAAAATATCCTGCCATTAATTTCTGGCCTCCACACACTCAGCAGGTGTGCACAGACTTGAATATCTGCACACACACATACACACACACACACACAAGTTGATGCACAAGGTGCAACCAAAGTCTCATTCATTGCTGATGGGCATACAGAATAGTTCAGACTTTATAAGTCAGTACAAGCAGTTTCTTACAAAGTTATAAGAATATCTACCGGGGAACTTAGAAATATTGTCCTAGATAGGTTACCCTGATTTATATAAGCTTCGTTTATATGAAATTCTGCTTATGATTATTTATAGCAGCTTTATTCTTTCTTTCTTTTCTTTTCTTTTTTTTCTTTTTTTTTTTTTTTTTTTTTGGTTTTTCGAGACAGGGTTTCTCTGTGTAGCTTTGGTTCCTGTCCTGGAACTCACTTGGTAGCCCACCGCTGGCCTCAAACTCACAGAGATCCACCTGGCTCTGCCTCCCGAGTGCTGGGATTAAAGGCGTGCACCACCACCACCCAGCAGCAGCTTTATTCTTAAACACTTCTCAAGACAAATAACCCAATGTCCTTTCACTAGGAAGTGGATTAACAAACTATGGTATATCTATGCAATGAAATACTATACAGCAATAAAAATTAGCTAGTTACTGATGCACAGGACACAGTGCATTTTGCTAAGCAAGAAAAGAGAAGCCAGAAGCCAGATTCAGAAGTCTAAGCCTGGGTGCTTCCATTTATGAGACATTCAAGGAAAAGTGTTTTAGGGACAGATCCCTGATTGGTGGTTTCCCAGGGCTGAGGGGAGGGTCAGCACTGATGTTGGAAGGACACCCAGAGGTTTTAGTGGTGATGAGAATGTTGTTTGGTTATGGTGGTGGTTACGTGGCCGTGGGTCTCAGAACTCAGAGCGGCACATTCACGAAGATGCATATTAGTGCATGTAAGTGATAGCTTAGTTCTTAAAAAGCTCCTTGGTATTTACTAAGGAAAAGTAGGAGCTTCTGTGGTCTTTAGTCATGTCAGAAATCTCAAGCAATGGATCTGAAGTCAAAGGTAGGAGACAAAAGAGCCACTCCCCTTGCAGTGGGGATTCTGGAAATGGCTCTGGGATTTTGTAAGGTGCTAAAGAGGGGGCCAGTGGGGACCAAGCTGGAGGGAGGTCTCCCTGAAGAGCAAATGGAGAAGGTTCTGTGGGTCATTGGGGTTTGGGGCCCCTGGCAGGACCCACCCCACCCCCTGAGACACTTCTCCTCCCCACCCACTGCCTTGGCCTCCAGCAGACACAGCTTGGAGAACACCTCACCCTGCCATGCCTTCACTGATCTGATTTTATGCAGAAAGCATTGATTGGTGTTGACAGGGAACGATTTGCCTGTCTAATTAATACGCCAACTAATTTTCAATTTAATTGCACATCGCGGGTCACTGGGTAACAAGACTGTATGATTCTCTCACGGCTGCAGACCTTGATGAGAAGTGGCAGGGAAGGTACTGCTCCCCCAGGGCCCAGCCCCAGCCTCTAGATCTTCCCATCGGGTACACAAGCAAGCCCTGGACCCCAGGAGACCCTATCCACACCAGCCACCTTCTCAATCGGGGTCTCTTAACCATTTACTGTTCCAATAGACTTAATGCCTACTTTTGTGCTAATCCCTAACCGGTAGGGGTTGCCAAGAAGCCAAGACATGCCCTGCCTGCCCCCACTGCCACCACAAATTTCTCAGGCTCCCAGGGGAGGATTCTCACTTGAACTGTTAATTACAAAACCAGGTGTGGTTAAGATTATGCCTGTAACCTCAGCATTCCGGCAGCTGTCACAGGAGGGTCACTACGGGGTTTAAACCAGCATGAACTACATCCTGAGTTCCAGGCAGCCTGGACTAGAGAGTGAGACCTTGTCTCAAACACACACACACACACACACACACACACACACACACACACACACACACACACACACACAATCTAGCAATTACAGGAATCTGGTCTCAGGGAGGAACGAGAGCTTCAGAGAGAAATCACAGTCTGGACTCTGCTACTGGGGCTTGAGGAACTTAATCTCCCCTTGCCTCGGTTTCTCAGTTTCTTTCTCTCGGAAAACATTTTTGGCTACTGTCCTGTTATCCAGTTGTCATGTAGATTAACTCATATTTTTGTGGCCGGGAGGGAGGAGTCTGTCTTGATGTTTCCCCATGAATTCCCTGGTCCCCTATGAACTACACTGGGAAATTAGTTCCCAGCTCAATCAGAAAGAGCTCTGTGATCAACTAGTGATGTCTGCCAAGGGTACAGGGATTGGGGGGGGGGGTGAGTGATGGGTACCAACATTCATGTCTGCTGACTCTTCTAATGGATTTCACTAGAATCTCTGGGATCTGTGAAGATCAGGAGCTGGGGACAGGAGAAGGGCCTCTGAAGAGGTTAGGTTCCACTCAAAGATTCTTCTCATCATTTTTTTAAGAGCTGCTTTGTGGGAAAACAGGAAAAAAAATGGTGCCTATAGGTCACAAAGATCTCTCTCAAGGGAGGCACTCAATCGTTTATCAAGCTAACACAGAGTTGAGTCCAGATGAGAGGACACCCACATACTGTTGTTGGTTGTTTTTGCCTTTGATCTTTTGGGGGCACCCACCACCCAGATCCCAAGTAAATCATGGCATGGAGGCTTATTACTACTTATGAAGGCCCAGCCTTAGCTTGGTTTGTTTCTAGCCAGCTCTTCTTAACTTGATTTAGCCTGTCTACCCTTTTGCCTCTGGGGCCTTTTCCTTTTCTTACTTCTGTATATCTTACTTTCTTTCTTACTCTGTGGCTGGCTGCGTGGCTGGGTGTCTGGGTGTCTGGCCCCTATTGTCCCCCTCTCCTCCTTTTCTTGCTCTTTCTCCTGCCTTGCTATTGGCCATTCAGCTCTTTATTAGACCAAGCAGGTGTTTTAGACAAGCACAGTAACGCAGCTTCACAGAGTTAAACAAACACGACATAAACAAATGCAACACATCTTCGCATCGTTAAACAAATGTTCCACAACATAAACAAAAGGAACACACCTTAAACTAATATTCTACAACAACACACTTCTTTCTGCCCTTCTTGCCCTCTGGGGATGATGAATCTGCAGAGCTTGAAAGTAGAAAGGGAGAAACACCAAGAGTGGGGTTCACAGAGAAATCCCAAGTGCCTTGGCTCTGCCAGCTCTTCACTGGGCTCTGCCACCTCTTAGCTGCACAATCTTGGGCCAACTACTCAGTCTTTCTGGTCCTTGGTTTTCCTCTTCTGTGTCCTGAAGCCCAGCCACTTGTCCTGCCCTTAACATTAGAGAGCGGGTTTGCCTAAGTATTCCCGTGATTGTCAAGGGTGGAAGAGGTCACAAGGGGTCATTTTAGACAGTCTCCAGTTGAAGGGGTGCACATAATACCCCTTGGCATGAATGACAAATTCCAAGGGCTTATGCCCTCTGCCCTGGGTCTGTCTCACTAGAAGGGGGACTGGACTTGGGTAAGGCAGGGAGTCAGATAATGGCGGGGGAGAGGGCAGAAGTGGGACCCAGGGAACCAGGAAGAGGGAGGAGGCTGTGGGAGCAGGAAGCAGTCCACTTCCAGGAGCAGGAAGGGAGAGGGGCAGAAAGCCAAGGAGGGATTAGTGGCTTTGTCCTGCGGGGGACAGGGACTTCGGGAGGAGGGAAGATGAGACAAAGGGAGACTTGTCTGAAAACTGTGAACTGGATTCTTTCGTTGTCTGTCCTAAGAGGGAAGAAATCCCTTTTAAAAATCGCTTCTCTTGTCTTTGGATCGGACTTTAAACATGTGACTGTCCTGCTGGACCAGGCCACCTGGGTCACTTTTCTCAGAGCCTGGAAGCCTGGGTCTGTCTTCCCCCTGAGAGTGGCAATGCCCCAGAGGTATCAACTCTTCCCAGGTTCTGGCTCCTCGACTAAACGCACGGTTGCAGTTTCCTGGCACAGGTCCTGAGCAGGCATTGCCAGAGCCTGGCTCTAGTCCTTCAGTGCCACCCTCCCACAGTTACATTTTCCTGTGACACACCTGTCACTTTGTCACCACGGGGCTGCCCTGCGTGCGCTCTCAGACAGGCCAGGCGCTGTGGTAAACCCCGGCATGAGGGGCCCTCCATCACTGCTAGATGATGGGCTGGCTGGTAAAACACCTCAGAGCTCTCAGCCTCCAGGTAGGAAAGCTGAGGTGTGATCCAATCTTCACACAGAGAGAACTGAGCCCCTGATGTGTTCCGTCGTGTCCTCAAACCCCAGCTGGCCACTACAGTGGCCGACAAGTTAGCCTGCCCAAGACAAGTGTCCTTCCCTGCTGTTCAGCTCCCCATGTCCCTCCCGACATTTGCTCCCCTTCCAAGACACCTGTGCTCAAGCCCTCATCGCAGCCTATTTCCTGTAGAATCCAAGCCAGTCAGTCTTCCAGATGTTCCATCCCGCAGCTGGCCTGGATCTGGTCTGGAGAGAAAGCACAGGTTACTTCCAAAGAGGTCACAGAGTTCATTCGCAAGTGGTGCCCCTCCTCCAGCCCCCAGATGGATCCCATGGGTCCCCAGGCTAGGCAATAGTAGCCTGACCAGCAACCATACTTCCCAAAGGCCGGCTTGAGCCCCGGACCTGGAAACTCTTTGTAGACTGAGAAAACAAGACAATGGCAAATAGTAGACAGAGACAAGGAGGGAGCGAGCGTGGAAAGGAGGGGTTCTTGGGAGAATTTTTTGTTAGCCTCTTATGAACCCATCAGTTTGAGCCAAGGAGCACAGAGAGGACCAGAGTACAGTCGTCCTTGGTCCTGTCTATCCCTTGGGCTGGTGGTGTTGGGGGAGGGGGGAGCCTCCTCACTGTAACAAAGACCCCAGGGGCTCGAGGCCCTCAGTGTTGTGCAACTAAGTGGGAAAGCCTGTTCAGCCTGCGGCTGAAGCAGAGGAAACATCCCAGGGTTGACTGTGCCAGGGCGGTGACTGATCTAGCCTGCGGGCAGGGTGGTGACCGGCAGAGATAAGCCAATCCCTGGGCTGCAGGTGAGGATCCCTGAGAAGCATTGTTGGGGCAGTGGGAATCTTTTCTCCAAATAGTCGAGAGGAGAGGAAAGAACTCCACAGGCCAGTATGAGAAGCCCATAGCTTCCTAGGAATACCTGGAGCCCCTCCCTGGTATTATCTGCCTTCTCCCTACGTCTGGAAGAGCTCCAGGGTTGGCCTCCCCCTCAACGACTGAGGGACACGCAGCATGAGCCGGTCAAGGCATGTGGGCAAGATCCGGAAACGTCTGGAAGATGTTAAGAACCAGTGGATCCGGCCAGCCAGAGCTGACTTTAGTGACAATGAGAGTGCCCGGCTGGCCACAGATGCCCTCTTGGATGGGGGTCCTGAGGCTTATTGGCACGCTCTCAGCCAGGAAGGAGAGGTAGACTTCCTGTCCTCAGTGGAGGCCCAGTACATCCAGGCTCAGGCCAAGGAGCCCCCCAGTGCCCCAGATCCTGCAGGAGGGGCCGAGGCAGGGTCCAGAGGACTCGATTCATGCTCTCTACAGTCGGGTACCTACTTCCCTGCGGCTTCGGAAGGCAGCGAACCAGCTCTGCTGCACAACTGGACCTTGGCTGAGAAGCCCTACCTGAAGGAGAAGTCCAGCGCCACTGTGTACTTCCAGATGGACAAGCACAACAACATCAGAGATTTGGTCCGACGCTGCATCTCCCGGGCCAGCCAGGTACCCACACAGAGCTGGTGTCTGCTTGGCTGCAGGCAGGGAGCTGGGCTGGTAGAACAGGGCGAGCGAGGGGCTGCATCCTGTTCTCACAGGTTTGCCCTGGAGCACAGACCCCTGGATGCCCGTTACAACCTGGATCCTAGGCCACGGACACCCATCCCTGGCACCACAATCCCCTGTGTGGGAAGAATACGTTTCTTTGCGTGTTCTCCAGCCCCTGTCCCATTGTCTGCCGCTCAACCCTGAGTCCCCTGCAGATTCTCCTGTCCCTGGCCCCTGGCTTCAGGGCTTTGTACACTCTGCCTGGCCCCTCAATCTCCCCACTTCTCATTTGGTTCATGCTGCACTTTATTTCCAAATGAAGGGTTGGAGGTACTTCATTAGGGGATACACTTGTCCTCTCGGCCCCTGTTTAGACCTGGCTGCCCACAAGTGACCCTGAGACCCCTGCTTTTTTCTTTTGTTTTGCTTTGTGGTGTTTTTTTGAGACAGGGTTTCTCTGTGGCCCCGTGGCCCCTGTACCAGGCAACTCTAAGCACCAAAATAAAATAAAATAATAAAATGGTGTGGTGATGGGTGGGGGGGGGGCAAAGAAAGTTCCCTTTTGCCAGAGTGCTGTTGCTTTAATAAGCCAGTGAGGCAGACTCTGAAAATTCCTTCAGAACAAAGACCCAGCGGAGAGGACCTCAGGCACTGTGGCAGCCGGGGTAGGAGTTCCCAGTGCCCTCTGGTACTCAGGCCTGTCAGCTGGGGGCTGGGTAGAGGGGCTCACTTTCTGATACCTCTTCTTTCCCACGGGGTTGTGGGTGCCCATCCCTCCTTCCTGAAGCTGCAGGGCAGAAAATCTGTCATCGGGTGTTGGGGGTGTGGCTCTGTGGTAGAGTGCTTGTTTAGTGAATAGGAGGCCCTGAGTTCAATCATCCCTAGTACCACTGGTGTGTGTGGGGAGGAGTAACCTAGAAAATATTCCTTCTCTCTCTCATCCCCTCCCTCCCTCCCTCCCTCCCCCCCTCTCCCTCCCCCGTGTTGGTCTCTGTCTCATAAAGCATACACTGACATATATTTGTGTCTATGATCCTGGGCTCATGCCAGGATCCCCTCCCAGGGTCAACATTGTGTGAAATCTTAAAGTTCTGGGGAAAGCCACCAAGGCTGGGGGCCTGGGGGGTTGTGAGGGAGCAGAGTTCTAGAAAACTAAATAGAAGGTGTCAGTGGGTGGGGCCGCTGTGTGGCAGAGCTGCTTAGGAACTGTATTTCGTGACATGGTGGCATCAGCAGTGGACAGATGGGCCCAGGCAGGCTGTCAGGAGCCTGGGAGGCCTGGGACTGCCCTGTGACACCTCGGACAAGTGTCTTGACCTCTGGAGGCTCAGCTGCCATGCTGGGCTGAGATTCCTTTTGGCCTGTTGCTGAGTGTGCTGGCTCTGGTTTCTTGGGTGACTGCTGGTGCTCTCCTAAGGGTGGGACTTGTGTGCAGAGAATGAATCCTCGGCCACAGCACCAGCTTTAGGGACAGTGCAACACCCTGGAGAGAAGCCGAGGCTGGCTGTGAAACCCGGTTCTCTGAGTCTCCCAGCTTTCCTTCTCCCCCACCTCCTGGCAGAGTATCTGCCCTCTGAGGCCCAAGCCCCACTCATGTTCTTTGTATGACACAGCATGGTATGGATCTTAGGACACATTTTCATCAGAAGAGTTCATCCAGAAGGGTGGACTTCCAGGTCCACTTAGCAGGTAGGAAGACCTGGATCCTCTGGAATGAGTTGCGATGACCTCTTTGGCTGGGTTCCCCTCTGCCACAGTTCCCTAAATGTCCTGAGGCTTCAATCACTTTTACTGCCTGCCTGACACCTGCAGGGCTGACGTTGAGGTCACAACACGCACACATGCAAAGCTCATATGAGTGCCTCACATTCCAATACAGAGAGAGAGACACAGAGACACAGAGACACACAGAGAGAGACACAGAGACACAGAGAGAGACAGATACACGCACACATGCGCGCACACACACACATACACGCACACATGCACACACATACACACACATACACACATACACACACACACCACACACACACACACACACACACACACGCATGCACGCACGCACAAAGGCTCAGGGGTGGTCTATTCCCACAGAGACAGTGGCAGAGATGGATAGGTGATAGATAGGCTATCATAGAAGCAGATGATAAGAAGAGGGAAGGAAGTTGGGCTTGAGCTCCCCATCTCTTGTAACTGCAGCCCCTGAGAGGAAATGGAGTCAGGCTGAGGCACAGCCTGACTGTCCACTCTAGAGAATTCCCCCACCCTAAGAATCAGGATCCGCCCTCCTTCCCTCCCTTCAAGCCGAATTTCTTCACTCCACCCGGCCCAGAGCAGCAAAGCAAAACTGCGGTCTCCCTGCCTTGGGGAAGCCCCTGTCAGCTGTCTCCCCCTGTGAGAGAGGACTGGAGGATGCCATGCCATGGGTCACGCTGCAGGCGGGGCAAAGCTCAGCACCCGGAGACGGTGACTAAGGCAGGGTGCTGAGAAGAGGTGGCCTCTGAGAGTCAAAGGCTGAGTAAGAGTTTTCCAGGCAGAGAAGGAAGGGAGAATTCCAGGTAGAGAGAAGTCAGGTGCAAAGGTCAGAAGGGTCGTGTCGAGGGGGGGGGGCGGGTCCTGGAGGTGGCGAGATACTACCATCTACACAGTCGGACCCCAAGGAGTCGGGATGGGATGGGATGGAGGCTGCAAGGCCAGCAACTGTGGTGTGCCTTGTTGGGCAGAAGAGTGAGAACAGCACTTCCCAAGTTGGGTCACAAGACCCTGAGGATCCCTGAGGACTTGGCCGTGGTTCTCTGATGCTCTGTTCTTTCTAAGTACTTATCCGCATGAAAAAAAAAATATTTAATTTTCCCCCTGTAGATCTGATGTAGCTTCTGATGGTCCTGTCTCCACCTCCCAAGCACTGGGATTGCAGGCATGCACCACCACACCCAGTCTATGCACTGCTAGGAACTGAACATGGAGCTTCATGCATGCTAAGCAATCACTCTACCCATGGAGCTATAACTTAGTCTCCCCCCCCCAAAAAAAGATTATTTTCCACTCACAGTGACACCAGCAGGCTGAGGCAGGGGTTAGGAGAAGCTACAATCATAGGTTAGCCGAAACGTAAAGCATCAGGGCTGGGGTCTGTTACACACATGCGAAGTCCTGGCTTTCGTCCCCAGCACCGTGCACAAACATACAACATATGAGGAGCAAGGTCATGCTGCTCACCACAGCTTTCGAAAACAGTTATTTCTGAAACCTTTTATGTATTTTATAGTGGGTCTGATGGCTGATACTTTAAAATAGCCGAAGCAACTTTTTCAGGTTTAGTTTCTCATCTCAATAGGTGTGATACACATAAGCAAAAGTTCTTGAAGATCATTAATCATTGTTAAGAGTGCAAGAAGATGCTCTGGGTAAGTTTAGGGCCAGTAGGTAAACTGAGGCAGAGATAAAGTAGGGTTGTATTCCTGAGAGGAAGACAGAACTGGAATGTTACTTTTAATTCTAGAATATTCCTTCCTTACCCTCCTTCCCTCAGGCTGTCGCTGATGTACACAGGACAGACAGCCGGACAAAAGGGTAATCCGCATCCTTGCGGGTGTGGAGCAGAATGATGAGGACATGGGTTTCCGGGATGGGGTGTGGGAGGCTCTGACCACATCCCAGCCCTGTGGCTGTGAAAAGCTCTCTGCACCCCTGGTTCCTCCCTGGGAAGCTGGGAGACTGGTGTTGAGGAAGTCCCATGAGACAAACTTGTGGCTAATAGTATATGCTCAGCGAACCTTTGCGTGACTGATCTGTCAAAGGCATGATCACAAAAAGAGCCTGGGACACAGAAGACAGAGAAAAGCCAGGGCGGTGCTGAGGGTCGGCGGTGCTGAGGGTCCCCGGCGCCTAACTGTAGCACCAGCTCTGACCCCATCACCTCATCTCAGTCCCCTGTCACCCCCTGCCCTTCCACAGGTGAAGGGTTTCTGGCCTGAGGGCCTCCCAAGGGCCAGGATTTGGGGTCCACACGACATGTTGCAGGAGCAGGCGCTGCCCCATCTGACTCACATCCCTTCCACGTCTTCAAAGCTGCAGGTTTCTGGAGCCAGCCTGCAGCAAGGCTTTGCTTGCAAAAATACCTTCCTTCTTCAGCACGGGGCTACCCAAGGGGGCTTCCTTCTCTCTTCTGCTCACCTCTCGTCACCATAGTGGTCCATCTGGTTGGCCCCAACCGGAACACAGCCCACCTGTTCCTGTTCCTATGGCTTATGCCATAGATGAGCGGGCATGGGTTTTAATCCTCTTTTCTAACCTGGATTAAAGCAGCATTCTTGCATGAGGCTTTTCTAGCATCACCTATACCTCCTTGCCAACTGTACGTAGGAAAGAAGAATGATGCTTTAATTTAGCCTCATGTTAAAATACCCATCTTTCTCCTTGCTACTGCTGGGATCTTCATTACTGGGCTTGTTAGACCCACCTTGCATAGTAACTACTTTTCTTGATTGAGCTGTGTTTTGTGGGTAAAGAACTGAGGTCCAGAAAGACTGAGTGGCTTGTTCAGGCTGTGTATATGATGATACGACCCCTCCGTGGTATGGGGAGATTTTATCATAGAAGCGAGAAGGAGAACGGCCAGAGGCATCCAGAAGAATCCAGAGCAGAGGGAGAAAGTAGACTGAACACGGCCATGACTGGACATGGACAGAGGAGACTAGCAGGGCCATAGAGAACAGAGGGAGCGTAGTGGGACTAGCAAGATCGGGAGCTGTCCACAGTGAGAGAAGCTGGGATTAAGAAGGATGAGTAGCTTGGGAGAGAGAAGGGCCAGGAGACTGGTGAGGGGCCTTTTAAATGAATAGCAAGTACATGTGAGTAGGGACTGAGGGAGCCTGGAGGCTAGCGGCGGACTTGATATACAGTAAGTACCAGGAGGCATACGTTAATTGGAGAGCCATAGTCCCTTTTGCTGGAGGTAAGGGAAAT